>NC_089205.1:17707374-18037756 GCF_963930695.1 Labrus bergylta
CTAAATTATAAAAAATAGTCCAAAGAGATTTATGTTTGAATATGATTTAAATAATGTGTTTACTAGAGATGAACCAATCCACTTTTTTTTCAGTTTCGAAACTAATTCGGATAAATGTGTACCGATGCCGAAACTGATTCAGATATCTTTTTAATCATAACTTCTATTGTTGTGTAAGGTTACACAGAGCTGAAGTAAACCTGGTAAAAATTAAAAATTATTATAACGAAATGTATCACATACAAACAGGAAGCAGCAACGACTGTCGGGTTTTCAAATTAAATATTTTAAAGTGAAGTGTAACAACTGCACTTTTGATCATACAGAATGAGCTGTTCCAGCTAGCCTGAACGTCGTCATGAAGACCATTTGTGGGCATTTCTTACAGTTCAGTCTGAATGTTTTCAAACGACTGTGCGAGGTGAGGATGTTTAAAAAGCCCAAAATGACGTGGACCAGCGCAGCCAATCTGATAACCGATATATGCTAATTACATCAATATCAGACCCAATACCGACATTAGATCGGATCTGTCCCATCTCTAGAATTTACATCAGTAGATACAGCATGAAGTTTCTTATGTTGCTCGGGAACTCTTTACGCTTATGCTGCTGAAAGGTTAAGGGCTCTATTTTCCATTGCTGCTGTAATGGATCACTTTTGAGGGTGATTGCCTGTTTGCCCTCTGGGAAAGGTACCATGTTGTTTAGAGGGCATCTGGCCAAATTGTGGTAAACTGAAAAGCACTCATAATGAAACCAGAGTGTGTTATAGGTCATGTGCATTCAACAATTGCTCTCCAGAGACACACAGTCTTAAACTATAGATATATTGGATTGGCCTTTGATTCTTACATGCGAACAGAAGCCCACAAATACGACTGTGCACACGTTCACACGAACAATAAAACCCATTTAAGAATATAACATTTAACCTATTGCCCACCTTTACAACATTTAAGGCTTAGTTCATGTAATACATTGAACATCTTGACATAATAATTAAAATGGGGGACAATGACGTTATCTGTATGAAGCATTAACCTTCATCAGGAACGTGCTTTATTTGGTGTATAGGTATTGAAGCAAGTGTACACCTAGCATCTTTCCCTGCTTCTTTTTATTGACAGCTCATGAGAGGCATGTCAAGTCCCTGTGCTCTATGTTGTGATATCGTTTTCTATGATGGAAGTAAAAGAAAGAGAAGCTCTTCACTGCCTCTACTGTCATCATGAGCAGTGGCAAGTTATTAATGGGGCCTGTGCAAGAAAGATCTAAAGCCTTGTTGAGCTTGTTGAATAGTGATTGTTAAAAACAGTTCTGTACCTTTTAAGTTATTTAGAGCTTTAACAAAGAGCTGATTTTTGTTAAGTGCCAAAGGACAGTGCAGTGAGAGGACACATTTAAACTGCCAATTATAAAGTAAAATGATGTAGGAAAGCTACTTTTTTAGTATGGATAGTGTTGGTCTTTGGTTTATGACAAATATCAAATTACTATCCAACAATGGTCTTTTATCAACAAACTATATGCTGTACTGTGTAGAAGAGACTGGAGGCTAATGTTTAAGGCAAAATTAGCCTTGGCTAAGCCTTTATTTCTTATCTTTGTAGGACAAAATGTTGCTATACTTTACAGGTATTGTAAGTAGTCATAAAACTACACAGGCAGAAGATAAATCCAGGAGCAAGTCGCTCATTCTTCCTTGGATTAAACGGGAACTTCAGATCCATTCAGGAATATGTACAAGTAAACATGAACCTTAGTTAAATTTCTCAATTTTATTCGACGACCCAATCCAGCCAATGTGTTGGCATAGTTTCATAAATGTCTGAAATAGTTTTTTGAAGGCATGCCTTTTCAAAATCTGTGTTCGGTAGGTGCTATTTGCTTCTTAAAAGGTTAAAGGCTGCTTCAACATGTTAATTTGTCACGACTCCACCTGATGAGATTAAAAAATCTCCCTGATCCTTGTGTATTGCAAGCTGTGCTGGGATACAAAGCCAAGCACACCAGGCTGTCCGCTCCACTTTATTACATCTATTTTCGATCATGAAGTCATAATCAAGAAAACAGTGGTATATTGTTCAGTAAATGAACCTTGTGGAGTGCAATTAAGGTCGACAATTGACCAGCGGAGGTGGGCAGAGAGACTTGCGGGCTGTGGGTCTGTACTTCACAACTTCCCCCGTAGGCTGAGAGCTCAACTACCGTACTATAGTAGCTAGTAGGAGTGCAAACTCCACAATGGACATTGACACGCAGGAAGACAGTTTAAACCTTTTTTCTCTCTAAAAACAGACTGCTTCTTAAATGCTGGTGAGACATATATTCACGATTTTACAGTCATTGCTTACTCTTAACTAATTATCTATCTTTGGTTTGTATGCTAATCACTTCATGGCAACCTGGATAGCTTTTATATATTTTTGGCTGAATGATGTTTTTTAATTAAAAAAAACGTTTTTGTATCCTCTCTTAATTAGTCTTGTTTTCACTCTGTCTTATCAGTGTTTCTCCTGGGTTGAAGTTGTAGCAGCGGTGGTGAAGTGGAACAATGTTTTAGTTGCGTGCAATTTTTCAAAATTCTTGTCATTAAAATAATTATTAACATTAATTGGAGAAAAATAATCAACGAATAACCACCCTATTGTCATAATAGGTAATGGCAAAAGACGAGAGGAGTCAGGATTTTACCAAAATAAAAATAAAAAATTACGAAATCAGCAGAGGAGGTCATCTTTCAGCAGCGGTGGATGCATATAGGGGAAACACTGCTTATTAATCAGAAATATGCTGATCAGTTTACTTTTTTAGAAGTTAAATATTGAATGTGGTTGATTCTGAGAGCTCAGGATTTGGGTTTTGGCGTTAACGTTTCGTAGCTTCTTCCCATTGGTGTTTCTTAAAGCCACACCTTTTTTTTTTTTCGCTTCACACTCTGGAGGCTCCGAACCAAACGCACGAGAATTCCTTTAATTAGCCTTAGCCTTAGCATGCAAAGATGATTTTGGATAAATGCAGTAGCAGCACCTAAGGTTGAATGAACAATGACCACTGCATTTGACTCATGTCTTTGTTGCCTCATTGGGCATTTCAGACATTTTTTTTTTTCTAAACTGAAGGTTAAGGATGCTGCACAGAGGTGAGGGGAGGCTGCCCAGTCATATTGACCCAATGATTCATCTTCCAGTCCCCTGATGTTTTGTGAATTGGGTTTGGGTGTTCTGTAGCTGTGTAGGAAGGCGGACAAGGTGACCTGTGCTGTAGATCAAACTGTAGAACAACTGCTTTGGGACAGGGTCCTGCCCGCCTGACTGGACATCATTTTTCTCCATTTAGCCCCATCTCACACCTGTAATAGGGTGGTCGTCCACATGAATGCCCACGCCTCCGTTGGGATAGAGCCATGTTTTCACTCACATTGCACTGTCATTAACAACTGGAGTCAACAGATTTATATCACTTTTCTACCAGCCCTTAAAAACATGTACTCTTATTCCAGTTCTTTGATTTCCTTTTAAGCAAATGTTCGTTGTTTTATTTTTTTTTCAAGCAGAGACATTTGGCTTGATGTTTCAAGGTTAAAGACAGTCAGTACTCATTCTTGTTTAGTAGATTTTGATAATTGAAGGATTTTATACATATGATTCTTTGGTTTGAAAGCTGCCGTACTGGTGCTGTATTTGCTGCTGGGATAACTGCTATGAGTTCCCGCCAGCCTCAACGTCATCTTTTGTTATTGTTTTGATTGAGAGCCCCCTTGTGGTGGAATTTACATACTGCTCGTTTAGCAATCATTTATCATTGGTCCAATTAAAGAAGTCACTTTTGTGTTGAAGTTACCATTATGATATATTATGATATTTTTACACCAAGAGTTTCCTACTCTCTGTGTAAGACACCGTGTCCACCTAGCGTTCTTTCTGAGCGCCAGCGTATTTTTGAAAAAGAGGGTTTTCTGGCACAAACTTCACCAACTGACAAGGTGCATGAAGAGCGAAAGGCTTAGAAGAGTCAAAATGCTCCAGCAACACTTGTTGTAAGAAGATCAACTTTATTAACAATTTAGACCGACGTGTTTTGGCTCGTGGCCTTCATCAGGGTCATCAAGAAACAGATTGACAAACATCATTTCAATAGGGTAGGTACACAATTCAAGGAAAGGTAAAACATTTCAAAAAGGTAGGGACAACCAATCAAATGCCTCCACATATGTGTGTATCAGCCAATAGGGCACATGCAAGGTGGGATGGTTTGCTAGGTAGTGTATTTTGTCAATGGTTGAGAGAGCGTTCGCAGCAGAAAGCAGCCGCCTGGAGAAAACGCTCAGTGCTCAGCGTCTTTTCTTCCGAGCGCTCTGCTTTTTTGTGCGTCAGCACCGAGTGTTCAAGTTTAGAATCTTTCATCTTTTCAGAAAGGCGTTGTTGACGTCACCAGTGCTCTTTTCCAAATGTATAGGTCAGGACATAAGTGCATAAGTCAGATGTCAAGATGTATGGATAAACAGTAGAAAATACTCTCTATACACATAAGGACCAATCACCTGCTTTGTCAGCCTGACTTGAAACCAATAATAGCCCTCTCTTTTTCACTCATAAGGGAACCTGCACATTATTGTGCATTAGTGCATTAGTCACACAGAGCCCTATTGTAAGGTCTTGATGCTCTGCAGTCCAGGGCATGTGCCTGGCCATGTGGGAGTATCGATTGAATTGACAATTTAGCCAGAGTTCCACTGAGACACATTGTTCATGCTCTCCTGAAAGGATGTTGGAAAAAAAAAAAAGGCTTTTATGCATTGTGTTTTGTGTGTCTGGGAGCTGAGATGTGATGATTACATGTTCATGTACATGTGTGCATGTATTCATTTTCCCCCTTTCCTAGACTTAAAGAACATAGATGACAACAAAGACAGTATAAGTGTGGTAAAGAACGTCACAGTGCAGCGGCCCTCCACTTGAGTGACGCCTCTAAATGATTGCACTACGTGCTCTATCAAAGGATCAAAGTGAATTTGACTTGCTGTGCAACTCAAATCAAACTGAGTGACTTCGGAACATACTTGGTGTGATGTGTAAGCTGATGGTAATTGAAATGGCTTCTCTCTTCAATTCAAGGTATAGTTCCTGTTCTGCTTTATTCTGAACCCCGTCCGTGTTCTGTGCAGCTAGGCCCCACCCGCTGTCACTCCCAACATACCGATCTCCACCCTCTCCCTGCCCTTCTCCTCGACCTATCCTACTTCACCACCCCTTATTATTTTCCTCTATTATTTCCTCATTTTTTTGGCTCCTGTCCTGAAGCAGCATATAAGTGGTGCTCAGAACCTGTTTTGGAGATGCACACGGTGTGACAGGCATAAGCTCATAAGGCTAACTAAGCATTCTCTCACTTTCCAATAAAAAGGAGGCTCTCTTTTCTGTCCTTCTGCTCCATATAGTAGGGCACAAAACAAACAAATAAGGATGAGAGGGAGAGTGAGAAAAAGGATTAGAGATATATAGAGAGAGGGCACGGGAGGGAGAGTGACCTCTGAATGGAGCAGAATGTGGCTCAAGGGGAAAAAAAGTAAGCCTGATAGCTTATGATATACAGTAGATGTGATGGTTTATTGAAGTACAGATGTTAAACAGTCCCACTGGTGTACACAAGGGCAGCTGAAGAAACAGACATGTAGAAGAATAGCAGTGTTGTGCGTTTGTCTGTGCGTGTGTGTGTACACACACATAAACTGGCTCTTCCTCTTGTCGACAGATATCTGAGCTTTTTCACATAGAATGCATACATGCACGTACATAAATGACAAATCCGTTATTTAATGATCAAATCCTCTCTGATGTGTGTGTCATGTCCTTGTCAGTGTCTTTTCTCTTCAACAAGACTTTACACCAACTTCAAGCTTTTCTCCCCTAGAATAATGCTAATCCTTAAGTGTTGCGAGATCACGTTTTGCAAACAGACATCCAAAGCACAGCTTATGGCTCAAGGGGCTCAGAGTAGATTTCAAATCTTGTCTGCAGTTTTCAGCTTTGGTGATATACGCTTTGATAGAACAACTGCATGTCACCGAGCAAGCACGAGTGCTCAGACATAGAATGTTTTTCTGCGCCATAAAAAGCTTGATTACATATAACATTTAGTGGAGGATTTATCTTTTGTTTTGTACATTTTTTCCACTATTGCATACACACAGTTCCTGAGACTATAGGGCCCTGTCAAAACTCCACACACAAAAACTGAAGACATGTACTCAAATACAAAACATCTTGCATCCCTTGCAAAAGCAAACACTACATTCAAAACTTTCAAACTTTATTAAAGACGATACTTTTTGTTCACACACGTTTAGCAAATACATACATCTTTCCACCATCAACTGCGCATGGCTGTACTACCTCTAAAAGACTTTTAACATTTCTACTCTACTCTTCTCTTGATATTCTCTTAGTATAAAAAACCACAAATGCAATGGGGAAAGCTAATATATTCTCCTACACACTGACGTAAAAATAAAATACATAAAATACTAAGATTGCTTACTTACTAAAGTTAGAAATAATACACGTTTGGAAACCTAACGTGTAGGATAAAAGAAGTGGAAACTTCACCCAGGTCTCGTGGACCATTTGCTTTGTGTTGAACATGTTGGGGCCGAAACTGTTGTTTTAATTACTACTTGTTTTTTTGTCTTGTCAATGTCAGTATTTCAGAGGATGTTGTTTTATGCAGATAAATGTTAGTTTGTGTACATCTGAAGTTTCACACCATGTCTCAGAGGACCATTAAACACATGTATGGAAATGATATATATGCATAGTATATGTTATTACATCTGTGAACAGTTATATAGTTATAGTTATATAGTTAATAACAGCTTGTTATTCAGGGTGAGTATTAAGTCATGATGAAATCATCATTATAGCAATATCTTCTCTTTATCCTACTTGGTGGAAGTCCTCTTTACCCACAGTATCTGCTGCAGCCCACACTTCAGGAAGCACACCTCTATATAATTTAATTTAGAGCTTCTCTTTAAATAATTAATTGTTTGTTTCCTGTTAATTTCCCCCAAAAATATGTTGTCCCTTTTTGTAAGTGCTAGGAAGTAGTCGACCACTGTGTGTTTGTAGAAGGAAGGCAGACTGTTTGTTTTTTTTATAAATGTGGTGCTTTGTTGTTGACTGTGTGGCCTCTGAAGAGAATCTGCACACCTGCCAGTCATTTATTCCTGGATAGAGGTGTTCTGGCCTGGAACTGTCAAACTGTGTATTTCTCTTATGTGTCTATTTCCCTTTGTGGCTCATCACTATAAACAGACTTCTTCATAGAACCATCGGCTATTCTTCAATGAAAGGGGATGAGTTTCAATGAAAGCTAGACTCTATGTTTTGTATATATTTTAAAGAAACAAAGAGATGCCTTTTGGGATGAAAGTGAAGTTCTGACAATTGACAGTTTTGTGTCTGATAGAAGGTAGACCAGAGTTTCGTATAATCTTTCAGAAGTGCACATAATGTTATTAAGGAACAAAAAAAAAGAGATAAATCATAAAGAAAATCTATGAAATATTTTGTGCTATACTTAGGTCTGGTCAAATTCTACTATTCATTTAGCAGATATCTTAGTCCAAAGTGACTTACACCTGAGAGTAAGTACAACACAAGAAAGAATCTAAAGATTCATTTTAAAAAATATTTCTCATATCCTCATCATCATCAACTGCATCGACTGCTTCTCATGAGTATTCTAATCAACATCAATACCATGAACAATATCATCATCATGCATGATTTTCTGAAGTCTTGAGACATTAGCCGATCCTCTGAAGCATGGCTTGATTAATTTCACTTCACTGGTTCACATTGATCCAGAACATCTTTACCAGCTTCTGTTCACCAGGAAATATCTTTGTTTGTCCCGTCTTTCGTATGCCAGGTCTATGGGTCTTAGATGCCTGATTATTTTTATACCTCTGCTCTAAAATACATTTCTCCTGATTTATTAAAGAAGCAACAACAACCAGGATTATGACAAGCTGTCTCTTAAGACACAAGTCAGGACAAATGAAGCAAGGGGCGAAGTGTGTCAAACGAAGCTGCGTTTTGAACAGGGTACCAAAGATTTTACAGGAAAATAGTGTTCTGATTGAAGCGTGGTGTGGTATTACAGTATTATATGCTATCAATGTTATAACTTACAAAGGAGATGAAACCTCTTGGTAACTACTAGGGCTGGGTATTTCCCACAACACCAGGATACAATAAGTAACATGATACAGAGGCCACGATACATATTGTGATATACATTTGCTTTGGATAATGACCATGTCCTACACAGAATTTACTACAACAGCTGTTTGTTTTATTGTTGAGAGATAACAGCAGAGGCTTAAGGGTCCTACAACTTAAAATACTTCAATTCAGGTCCTCAGAGATCCTAGAAATACATTCAAATATTTTAATACCAGAGCTATGGCTAAGGTGTTATGTAAACTGGACGATAGGTCAACTGTCTTTCAAAACTGACATGACAGCTTTGCAGCCATATCGATTCTGTAACATCTGTATCGATACATGCGTTTGCAAGGAGCACATGACGATATATTGCCACATGGAATGCCATATTTTTTTGCACAGCCCTAGTAACTACCATATCATAATGCTGAAATTCATCCAACCCTTTTATTCCAAACGTTCCCTTTTGTTTGAAGGCTACACTGTACAAATGCTGTTTAACTTTGTGACTTATTTCATGGAAACACTTCTGTTAGTTTCTGTGTAATAACCATGAATCAGCGCTGCAAAATGCTAAACCACCCGTTTCTGTTTAATTTCATGGTAATATGAGATTAAAGCAACCAACACCAGAGGCACTGTGATTACCTGGAAACACTTCTGTTAGTTTCTGTATAATAACCATGAATCAGTGCTGCAAAAGGCAAAACTACCTGTTTCTATTTAATTTCATGGTAATATTACATTCAATCAAACATCCAGAGGCGCTGCTATTATAAGGAAACACTGGTGGGACTTTATGTGTTGCAAAGATGCTCAATTGTTTTTATCTCTTCTTACCAATCTTGGGTGGTATGTTAGGGCTGAGGACAATTATTATATTTTAACTGCTGCTATTCAGACATTGAAATCAGTGGACCTTGCCAAAAAGTAAACTACCACAATGCAGACATGTCAGTATCAGTAAATGTTGGCCAGGGATGCAGTGGTCAACCAGTTCCACTATTAACAGTGTTTAAAATGCCATGGTAAATTAATCATAAGACTCCTCAACACTGGGTGTTCTCACTCTCAAAAAAAAAGGGCATCACTTTTTGGTTTAATCTGCATGAAACAAAAACAAAGTGACACCTGTGGTTTCACCAGCTTAATGTGCTGTTCTTATCAAGAGACATAGAGCCTATACGCTAAATTAGCTTTACAATGGTAGAGTGTCCAAGCGGTCACGTATAATCGATGGCGATGTGGTGAGAGTTTTCCTCTAAAACTGCAGTAAAGCGGCATGAAGTCAGTCGTCAATTCTTCATTGCTCAATTTAGTGACTTTAAGCGTGTAATTTGTTTTGTTTTCAATCTCACTGTTAAATTAGATTTGTTTGAAACTTATGTTTGTAACTGATGTTGCATTTAAATATTTGTATTAGAGCTGCAGACACGGACTGAATCATAATAGTATTATTTACTCAGTGCAAATGCAATCAATCCATAGTTCATCAAAACAACATTTCATTTGAACAAACGCTCCATTAGCTTTTCAAGTGGCCTTAGTGCTCTGTGAGCGATTAGTCTGGCTTGTTGTTCACTACTTTGATCCAGCGCAGCACTTAGTCCTTCCTTTCTAAACCTGTCTTTCCTCCTGCCATAGCCCCTCTCTACATCCATCCCTCCTGACCCCGCCAACTCCCTCTACGTGGGGACTCAATTAAACAGCGCTATTAAGAACAGCTATCAAGACGTTTCCTCTCAAAGATAGATCATCCACAAATCCCAGATTGTCATTATAGATAAACCAACCACTGTGAATTCTGTGAATATAAGGTCCCACTTCACTTGCTTCGTAATAAAGCCTGATTAAATTATTAGGCATGATTAACACTGTAAAAATACTGTGAATATCGTCCTACGTCTCTTTCTTCTTAATATTGCATGATGACATTATTACAAGTAGGCTGAATGATTCAAGCGTGAAAGAAAGACTTTCTGATCGAGAATAAAAAGGAGAGCTGATGAGCATTGTGTGTACAATCAAAGACTGCGACATCAGGTCCATATCAGTCAGCACTGCCAATTGAAATAACCCAGCTAGCTGCTGCTGATGGGGCTTGATGTGAATGTGGTGGGAGTGACGGTACACTCCCACGGAGAGGCAGCAGCAGAAGCAGCAGTAGGCACTGATTAATCCTCATGCCGGAACTCTAATGATTTATTTATTTGGAAATTACAGAGCACCGGGAGAGCTGGGCACAATTGATTACAAAACTCAAAAGTGAAGGTGGGAAAGAAAAAGAAGGCTCTGGGACTTAACACTTCCTCCCACCTTAGAGGGGGTTCCCTTTGCATTTGTATTCACTTATTTGTGTGTCCTTGATGATCTATACCCAGAGGGTGCATCACAGGCTAACTCTCATATTGGCATAAAATACATTTTCCAGTAGAATATTTTCTGAGATGTTGCACTGTTCTTTTCTGCCGCAGGCGGTAGTTTAAGACTCCTGCTGTGAAGATATTGATGTTTGATCACAGGGTGTTATGCTCTAAACATTGGGATTGATTTTTTTCAAACCAATGAAAGCAACACATTTTTTCTTACAATGTTTTACTCATGCTGAATTTGAAGTTGTTATGCTGAAGTTAGGCAACAGTTTGTTTAAACATCTCCAAGCCATATTTGTTTGAAGTATATGTAGCTAAGGCTGTGGTTGCAAATTCTGTCCACACTCTTGAATACACAGACTCTTTACATTCATGAGGCAATGACAAATTGACTATGCGCGAAAGTAGTAATGATAAGTATGCCATGCTGTCTGAGGTGATGGTGTTTTATAGTAAGCAATAACAACATTGTATGTGTCAGTATGAACTGTTTGCCAAGTTGGAGATGAGCTCTCTCTTGCCCCATCTGTGTTAATGGCTCCAGTCAGTGAATCATCGACTGTGAGCCCCATGATTCATACGAGCTCATTAATGATAATTAAAGTCGCTATCTTCGACTTCTCACTGAACCTAATGTAACCACTGTCAGGAAAAATGGGGGCTCTGGGAAGGGCATAAACATCTCACAATATTCTTGAGCTGATGTTTGGACTTCTCCTCCTGGCTGGCAGAAAGCTGTTTCTTTGATGGAGTGCAGACAGTTGTGCAGTCTAGACTGAGAGGTTTTTCTTTTTTTCTTGTGTCACGATCCTGTGGGTGAAACCTTTGACAGAATAGGATTTAGGGAACATTTTCTTCTGAATTGTTTTTTTCTCGTACACTGATTTGACGACTGTTGAATGACTTTCTCAGCTCAAAAAGCAGTCCGCATCTCATTCACACTATTTAGCCGTAGGTTGCCGTTTTTATTAAATGCAACTATGCTGTCCTTTTTTTTTTTCCTTTTGCTGACAGTAAATTTTTATTTTAACATTCGAGGGAACTATTGTCTCTGAATTTAGATTTGTCTTTGTGAATCTCAAACGATCTGTCAGTCTTTCTTCTGTTTGTCTCACAGCACTTATTTGTTTCTGTTATAAAGTCGGACATGCCCACATGTGCTATCACACTTTGCATTCCTTTGTTGACAAAGTATTTAAAGGCAGGGTTGGTCATTTTCGAAAACTAGCATGATTTTTGAGATGAGATTCAACTTTATTGTCATTACACATATACAAGTATAGAGTAACGAAATGAGGTTTGGCATCTCACCAGAAGTGCAAATAAGCAGAAAGTGCAAGAGTCTGTGCTATGTACAGTAATTACAAAATGTACAGATGTAGACTAAAAAAAGTGAATTATTAGGTATATATGGATGGCTGGATTAATGGGATGCTATAAATATAAATAAATGCTATAAATATAAGTTGAAAGTGGCATTCCCTCAGTGCTAACCCTAAAGACAATTTCAACCAAAATCTTAAAAAAATGTATTTGGAAAATTACCAACCCTGTCTTTAATGCAAACACATTTTTGTTATTGCTCGGATGAACGTCACAAGGGGACAGCAGTCAAAGGGTTTGTGGTTCAAATCCAGGGCGGTGTTCTGAGTGTGATTTCTATTAACGAGACGTCATTAGAGACCTTTGACTGAGTAGATGAAACTACAAAGTGAGAGGAAGAGATGCAGGGACATTTAAACAGGCTGCTTGCTTCATAAACATGACTTTTACTGTGTTTTGAGGTTGAAGTTGTTGCATTTTGTAGTAACATGAAATAAACAAGACCATAACGTTCAATTAGAAGGTCAGTAAGAACCTGTGACTGAAGCAGTCTACAGTGAACCATTGGAAAGTGGCTCTTAAATTATGTTTTTACATGGTCCCGTTTGAGGCTACTAATTAACTGATGAGAAATAAAAAATAAAAAATAGCATGTGGTTGTATCCAAGTCCATTTTGTAACTGCAAATACTTACATACAAATAGTACCATTGCATTGCATAGCAGTGACTTCAAAAAATCTTGTAAGTTTTGAAATATTCAAGCAAAATGTGTTCCTCATAAAAAAACATGTTCTGGTGGGGAAGTTTTGCTGTTCTTAGATTTTTTTAAAAATTAGATTTGGGGTTCTCATGAGTGGATCCTTCAGCCCGCTGGCAAGTGTTACAGTGTGAACAGATGCCCCCTGTGGCACCAGGCTCTGCCTTATACAGTATATCCAAGATCTCTGCTCATATTCAGAAAGACAGAGAGCCAAACATAGAATGGTTCTTCTTTCTCCATCAGCTGTCTTGACTTCTGAATCCCCACTCTTTCTTTTCTGTCTCTTTGAAACTTCTTACTGCTCTTCTTCACTCTCTGATATGCACTTTACACTCATCTGTCGCTCTGCCTTTATCTGTTATTCTAAAACTCCTCCTCCTGACCTTAGCGTGTCTCTCTTTGCTTTCCTAGTCCTCTGCACTGGAGATAAGTATATCTCTCGAAGGATTACGGTGAATCTTTTCATATTTAGTTTTGGTGGTTGAGGGGCAGACAGGAGGGGCAGACTGGAGGGTTGCAATCTGCTCAACAGGATGTGAAAGCTGGTTTTATTAAAAACTGTAGGAGTACATAAGTGGTAGGTTCGAGATCTGCTTCTGAACCCTATAGTCACTGCCTTGTTGCCTCCTTGATAATTTGAGTGACTCATTTCCAAGCTGGACTGCTTTCAAAAGCTATCAACTCAGTTGGTTTTATCATGATCTTTTTCAATTTCAATTTCAATTTCAAAGCTTTATTGTCATTTAGTTGTACATACAACAGTAGTGCAAGGAAAATGAGAGAGCGTTTCTCATCATCAGGATCCAAAAAAATAAAAAATAAATAAGAAATTGAATCTTTGCTAAGCCTTTTATCATCCTCAGCAGATTCATCTCTTAAAAATTTGATTAGATTTAAATTGCCTTAAAGCATTTTTAGATGGTAAGATCAATAGTTTGCCAGGCCTTCCTAGAGTTCTCTCTAAAATGTTCCCCTTCCTTTCAAAAAAATATCCTACTTAAAATTTGTCTGTTTGTTCCATAATTGTGTAATGTGATTTGTATTGTGATTGAATCATTTTCTTTTCAATTGTTTGCCATGTAACAGCTGCCCTGCAGCTGGCAGGAAACATTGCAAACTGAATTTGTTAGCAACAAAGGTTTATCCAACCCTGCAGATATATTTATGTGTTTTTATTGCTCAGTATTGCACAAAGGAGGTTTTTTTTTTGGCAGGTGTTAAATGGTCGAGAACCAGAGTCAGGGCCAGCAATAGATGTAACGAAAGATCATTAGTCTCAACCCTGATCTTTTCATTATCTTCTCTCACATAAAGTCTTGACTGTGATGATTACTGTGGGGGTTCAGTATGAGGATGTGTTGTCATCAGACACACACTTATTAATAAAAGCACAGACGGGCCGTTGATTGGGTTCAAGTCTCTGTCAGTGTCACACTTAATTAAGTACCCAAGGGAATGGAAAGGTAAGAAGATACACACACACACACACACACACACACACACACACACACACACACACACACACACACACACACACACACACACACACACACACACACACACACACACACACACACACACACACACACACACACAATTGATTATTGTATACCTCCGGTTCAGTGTAAAATAAGTGCATTGTTGTAAGGACACCTCGGGGGTGTGAAGATCATAATAAGGCTCCCTTTCATAGGTTCAATAATAGATTACTGTTAGTTCATTATTAGGGGTGTAAAGGTACACGTACTCGGACCGGATCATTTCGGTACAGGGCCTTCGGTCCGGACCGATCTAAGTACACGCGGAACAGAAGTGCTTTAATCTGTGTTCCCACACGGTTCACAAAACGGAAGCACACCACAGGGTGGAGGAAGGCTGCGGCCGCTGGTATGGGACACAGCTTTTAGTTTGTAACTTGTAAAAAAGTTCAAACATAAACAGTGCAAACTGTGCAGATTACTAGTTCCCTCGAGCCCTGTCGGTTTGGACAGTTGCATATAACAGGGATGGAGTTCTTTTTACGGACTTACTCTTAAGTTTTGTTTTCATTTTCAGCGATGATCCCGCTCCAACAGCGCTACAGCGCAAAAGGGGGGGACACGTCTGTGTGGGAGCATAACCTGTAGCATGATAGAATGAACACCCTCCCTCCCCAACCGACAGCCTTTTGCTAATAATTCGGTACAATGCTGAATTTAAAATGTTGTTAAAAAGTAACCTGAGCAGGTGTACAAGTCTGAACTGTCGATGCTGCACTTAGCCCAATGTGTAAAAGGGAAATTCTAAGTGTTCCTAATAAAGAAAAAAAAATGTTGCATCAGATCCCTTTACTGTACATTGTAAACAAAAAACTAACTAATCAGGAGGTTTCTTTTTAAAGAGGACAAATCTAAATTGTAGTTTGGGGGGGATACATAGCTAATTGGAGCACAAAGAAAACAAATTAATGAATATAGACAAACAATAGAGAGCTATTCAGTTTTTCCTAGTTCCTAGATATCTCTCTGGTGTTGATTTTGACCTGCAACTCATTAGTAAGTCACCATTATGAGCAAGTTGTAGATATTTACTGGTGTATAGATTTGAAAAATAAAGGATCTTCTTGAGAAAAACAAAAAAATGCTTTCAAGGGTCCCAACCTGTCACACGATCAAATCCATCACCTGTCTGCCTTATCCTCATACCGGCATGACTCACATCAGTTTTAACTTTAAATCCAAGATGAGAGAAAGTGCTGGTGCTTGAAAGGGTCATTAGACCATTGATATGTTATCCTTAAGTAAGCATACATTGATGTGTGTAATGATCCTAAATAGAATTGAGTCTAGTCTGAGACTGTGCACCAGTAAGCAGGTAACACGATTGGCCTGTTTTCTGCAGGTCACCGGTCACCATGACTTCTTTCTTGACTGCCTTTACTGGCACCAAAATATGAAAACTAAAAGACCCTTTGTGATTTCCTCCATCTTATTATTAGAGCCTTTTATCCATTCAGGTTGTGTCATTCTTTGTCTTGCTTTGTATGCATGTGTCACTACTAGTCTGACTCATCTGTCTGATGTTCTCTTTCATGCCAGTCGATGACATGACCCTTCAGCTCTCCCCACTGCTGTGACCTCAACTTAATTACTAAAGTATTTTATTTCTCACTCACTCCTGTGTCATCTTGACCTCACTACCTCCCTTGGCTGGTCTCACCTTAGTAATGGCACCCTGCTGTACCTTTGTCACCTTGCAGAGACAAATCCTACCGGCTTCACAGCACCAAAACACTCAACCTCATTGTCAAAAAAGGATTTCAATAGGTTTTAGAGGTTAGTGCAGGCTGTGAACTCATTACAACATATTGTTTATAACATTGCAAAAGGCTGGAAACAGCCATTAACTTGTTTACACCATTGTTTTCAATTCTTAGTTTTAAAATTCATCCTGTGTTTCAAAATAAAGCTGCATATTTGTTTGAATAAGACGGCTGTGGCTCAGTTGGTAGAGTTGTCGCCTCTCAAACCGAAGATCGAGGATTCGATACCCAGCTGAACAACATGTCAATGTGTCATTCGGCAAGACACTTCACCCCGCATTGCTCCTGCTGCTTCGATGGCGGTGTATGAATGGATTACTCTCTGATGTACGTCGCTTTGGATAAAAGCGTCTGCAAAGTGAGTTGTAACATTGTAACAGTGAATGGAGCAATGAAAGGCCACACAAAAAATAATTTTATTTTGAAGGCTGTGAATAAAGATGACTGCTCATCTATTTGCCCCTATATAAAGAGTTGTTTTGCTGTTTAATGGCCACTCTACTGTGCTTCTATCACCCCAATGAGTACAACTGGCATTTCCCTCCTAAATCCTATTTGACAAAAAGTCTCTTATCTCCATAAGGGGATTGGAGCCAGTAATTCCTGTTTGCATGTTGTGCTCTGTATAGAGCATTGCCAAAAGCAGGTCGATCTGAATCAGCCACTTGGGTTTCAGATATTAAAAATGCATTAAGATTACCATCCCTGTGTAATATGTGTTCCTGTGTGCGTGGCTTTAGATTTGTTACATGGCTCAATCCTTTTATGCCCGTGCTTATATTTGTACATTAAACACCCAGGGGCATCAAATGTGTTTACAGAAGTTCTGGTATTAAAAGTTCCCTCAGGTTTTACAGTTTTTATCTTTCTTTGAGAACAGTGGACTGCAATGCGTACTCTTTGTCCAAGAAATAAATGTAAACTCCAACATTCTGAACTTTCTGAAAGGTTTTATAGCTTCCATGATTATCAGTTTGGATTCTTTGGCCATGACTTGCTTTGGGCACACCACACACAAAAATATTTAGAGGCTTATAGTATAATACTAAAGACAACACTCATTTTTCAGAGGCCTTGTTACAATACGTTTTGCATGACTTTACTCTGGATCCCAGCCCAGGACAAGCAGATCATTTAATGACTAAACCAGCTGAGCTACCCAAGACTTCCTGTACATTTTAATGATCATTTCCTCTTGGCTTCTGCCGCCGTCTCCATGACTGTAAAGTAAAATTGACATTGATTTCCGCCATGTCTTTTGCTTGAAATTCTGTTTTTTTTCAATCAATCAATCTTTATTTGTATTGCGCCAATTCATAAAAAATGTAATCTCAAGACACTTTACAAAAACAGCAGGTCTAGACATTGCTATTTATTATGTTATTCACAAAGACCCTACATCAATCCCCTATGAGCACAGCAACATTTAGCAAAGTTGCAGTGGCAAGGAAAATCCACCGTTTAAACAGACAGAAACCCCGAGCAGAACCAGACTCATGTTGAACAGCCATCTGCCTCAACTGGGTAAGGGTTGGAAAGAGGGATGGAGGGAGATGCAGAAAGAAATGGATGATTCAGATTTGAATCTTTATTGTTCCACAAGGGGAAATTTGATTTGCTGCAGGAGCACACAGAAGACAACAAACACAAGGACAATATTAACTTAAAACTAAATTAGAGCAAAGTAAAAAAAAAAAAAAATCAGACAACACAACAAAATATTAAAATGATATAAAACATTGAAGTTTAATCAGTCAAACGTTCATGCCATAATGGGAAAACCTACCGCATTAGTAAAGTGCACAGAGGATGGATGGAGAGCAATAGATTAACTATAACATGAACAATGAATGAAGATTAAAGCTTCATTGCTAGTAATAATGGTCAAAGTATGTGGTGTTAGCAGTAACTACTATGTATCTTAAGTTGTGTCAGAAAGCAAAGATTTCTAAAGAAAAAACAATTTCTGTGAAACACCACCATCTATGACACAAAAACAGAAGAGGGACCGCTAAGAAATTAATTCAATAAAAAAAGTATGAGGATCGAAAGCAGACACAGTGAAGCGCATCATTTGGGTTGTTAAATTACAGTAGTCAGCACAAATTGTCCAGATAATCCTGGTTTTAGAACAGCAGTTGTAAAAAGAGACAGAAAGTGATAGAGCAACAATATGCAAAACCAGTAGTTTCATACTGTGATGGCCCTGGTTTAGCGTGTATATGTGTCTATTTATGTACTGTACACGTTATTCCTTTGAGTTGCCGAGAAGTTGATTGTCGTATTACTGCTAGATCTGGCCAGGATATCAAAGCAAGCTTCCTGTCTCTCTCTCTCTCTCTCAGCCAGACCAACGACTGCACCATTTGTTTTCTTTAGTTCTTTATGTAAGCATACTCTTCCACACCTCACATCACATTAAGCTCTGAAACACACTTACCTGACACTTGTCATGGCTGTTCTAATTTATTTTGAAGGCTGAAATCCTGCACTGCAGTCACGCTGGTGGTCAGGAAACTTGTGATCAGAACTAGACAGGACTCTCCGATTGTTAGATTTACTGGCCAATGCAAGCACTCGCTTAAGTAGGAGGACATCCTTTAGCATGCCAGCCCACTGCGACAGAAGGGCAGCTTCAGCCCCACTGTGACTCACTTGAAGTGGTCACAGGGGGGCTCAAGTACACAGCTCTTTAAGTGCTGTCAGTATCAGGATAACGAGATGTGTTCAGCAGGTATCGAGGTTAGTTTTAATGCTCCGAAGGGAATCTTTTTTTGATAGATAACATCGTCTCTGCGATGTACTCTGTGCACAAACTGGAAAAGGTCTGCGAGCCTGCATTATGCTGTCGCAATGCAAGGAAATGTAAGGGAGAGGCGAGTTTTCACTTTTAACTAGAAGTAGCGCAGGGTTCACACACACAAATGCTTTGGTACAACTTTATCTCTGCAACAATGGCGGACTCCTAATGAAGTCTTCATTAGGAGATATCTTGGCAAGTGTAGAGAATCGATATCTGGGCCTTTGTGTACAATGAATGTGGGTATCAGACAATCTTTGGAGTGTTGACCTGGGAAAATACAGTTAAATCTGTTTGAATGCTCTGGTTTAAATGTCAAGCAGATTAGCCCAAGATAAACAACAAGCAAGGAAAGACTTCCAGTGGCAAGTGAATTCAGGACTGGATCTTTTTAAAACCCGAGGATAATCGGCGAATAAGTGCTGTCCATGTGGAAAACCCAGATTACACCAACATTAACAACTCATTCCTCATTATGATTCTTTTAATATGCTGTTGGTTTAGCTCTGACACACATGTTACGCCCAGAACATGGTCATTAAATACTAATTTGTCTTGACAAAGGCTTGCAAACACACACACACACACACACACACACACACACACACACCCACACCCCCAATTACAGATTTGTGCTAATTGTAGCTGTGGTGCTTGTTGACATTCACACCTTTTGTGCTAATCCAATTGAGATGTGAACCAGGTGGATGAAGTCTGCAGCTGAAAGACCTTCACGATATGAGATCAAGATATGTAGAAATCACAGGGGTGGGATGCTGTGTGTGTGTGTGTGTGTGTGTGTGTGTGTGTGTGTGTGTGTGTGTGTGTGAGTGAGTGAGTGTGTGTGTGTGTACATGTGCGTGTGTGCGCGTGGGTTTGCCACTTACCGGAACATTTTTGCGGTTAATATTTGTAACATATCTATTCCCAAGCTACTCGTGACTGTATACGGCTGAAATACCAGTTTTCTTTGGTCTGAGTCTGAGTGAAACAGTCTGTAATATAAAATTTAGCATCAAGTCAAAGCCTGTATCTGTTACCCCTCCACTTAGTACATTAACATTAACTGTAGTTCAGTTCACATGTGGTATAACAAAGTGCGGGGTATGTTCAGTACAGATCACGGATCAACTTAAGCCCGTTGCACCACTAATGTTTGCGGTTGTGTGACCAAATGTTAAATGACCATCAGTACATTATCTTTCCCCTTGTGTTGGCCTGCATTAATGGGCTAATTGCTTTTAGCATGTAATTGCAATATTAAGTACAGACGAACAGCGGTGGCACTACATATCGATCCATTAAGCGTAATTCAGGTCCCCTGTTCCTTGTAATGGCTGCAGCCATGTGTCACTTCATGCATCTCATCCCCTGGAAACAAGGAGAACTGTGAAGGGCAGAGGATGAATGGATCACAGGTTGTGGTATTGGCTGCTCTCACAATCTAACCTTGTCTTTTATCTTGGGGGGTCCTTATTAGAATCAACACTTAGGTTAATGGGGAGGGTATGTGCTTTCACTTACTGTGTTTGCTCTGCAAATAATACATTTGTGTGTCAGGGAGGGAAATGGCTGCATACTGTAACAACGCTGTCAAGGGATAAGTGGGAGGAGGTACACAGTGACAGATTCGCTGGAGACAAATGCTAGCTCTGCCTACTTTTGAGAGCTTTAATCAATTTTGTGTATGATTGGGTCGGATCATTTTCTTTGAAGAAAACCACAGGAAAACATCAGATCCTTTTCATTGTGTGATTTCTTAGACACAGTCATTATTTAATCATAAGGTGTGTTCAGACTTTTAACTGTGGATTTTATGGAGTGCACTCACAGACCCAGTGAATATGTGTATTTTGTGTGATAATTGTCCTGTAACTGGGCAGCTACCTAGATACAGTAAACAGTATACTTGATCAAGATAACCTCTCGCTGGGTACAGCGCTTTGGAGCAACTACCACACGCTGTTTATGCAGCAGTGTAATCTGAACCAACCACTTACAAGGTGGTAGCAGCAGGTCTGTCTATGTCCCAGCGGTCCTCATCTCCAACAAGCGCTGTAGCTCATTCAGAACTCTTCTGTGTTCTTGTTGTGGTGACACTGTGGTTAATGTTCCCAGACATCAACAAGCTGGCTATGCAAGACAGATGCAAGGTTCAGAGTCTATTTAACAAACAGCGAGAACCGTCATATCACTGTCCATGTCATCCTGTATCAGCCCACATCTTGACAAGCCGCAGTTCACCTGGGACGGGTTACCCTGCAGCGTTGTTATTTTTGAAGGAAACAGCCAGGTTTGGAGTCATTATGTATACTTTGTACTCAATCCTTCCAGGACTACTTTCTCTCAGTAGTACGCCTCCTCTGGCTTTGATCCTTACATGAATTTAATAAGAACACACTCTGAAATTGTTGAGCATGTTTTCGGTCTGCCTTGATCTCCTTACTGTTAATCATTACTCCAAAGCTTTCACAAAGCCAAAAAAAAAAAAAAAAAGATTTGTAATGTCCAATGAAATTATGTCCCTTTCCAGAGTCTCTAATCACCATGATGTGGAACTAATGAGAATCTTTATTCCTTAATGATGTAATTGAATTAGGTTTAAAGGTTTATAAGACGTATTTGCATACTTTGAAACTTTGGATTTTAACCTTAGGATGAAGCTCAGTGAAGTGATCACCAATTCATTTTTTACACCATGCTGCAGAGCCTCATTGAGCAATTGGCACACATGCATGCTGCTCTGTTGTTGCTGCCATTAACCGCCTTCCTGGGCTGCTTGACTTCAGTAATGATGCTTGACTCCAGCACCCACAGACTCCCTTCCAGTGTCAACCATCAATCTACCCAATGAGAGGGCTGCTGTAGCCCTTGTTTATTTCATGTTAAGACTTCTACTCATCATCCTGGATCCTGATGGCTCTTTTGTAAAATTACACCGTATTGATGCTTCTTTTGAGTGCTTCGGTATTACATTTCCCTGCGTGTGTGAAATGGTTGTTTATTTGACAGTTAGCTTACTCACCTCACTGATGGTAATCAAGGAGAGAGTGGGAGAAAATCTCTGAAATGAGTTTGGTAAGAAATGCAGATAATAATAATAATAGTGAAATGAAGAGTCCAGCCGGGCTCACAAAGATTATTTATTTATTCCGTGCTCAGATTCTGCTTAGCCGTGTCCTCAGATCATTCCCTCTGAGTTGATTGGGTCACAGCGTGTTGTGTGAAGCTGTCAGCAGTTAACATGATTGAGAAGTAAAATGATGCTGAGGTTCCTGCTGTATAAAAACAATCGTTGTGTAATAACTTCATTCCTTTGACTGTCAGAAGTCATGCATAACCTTCATACTCTTTTCTCGGCTCTGTTGGTACCATTTCACTGCTCTTTTTTCCTTTGACAGCATTGATCGATTTTATGTTATATTTAAAAGCAAATGGATTTTTTTTTGCCAGGTAATAGACCCCTTTTTTTCACGCCCATCAAATTCCTCCCCTCTGCCTTCACTGCTCTCTTTGATAAATTCTTCATGGGATCATTTCACTGATCCGTTGTAAAGTGTTCAAAAAACATTTCATTCATTCTGATAATGAATCCTGACGAAGGTAGTACATGAAACTCATTTTCTCATATTAAAGATCACCTTTATTGATGATGTTTACGTGTAAAATGTTACAGTTCCTGTCCCTGTCAGTGAGTGGAAATGTATTCATCTTTGCAGTAATACAACTCCACCGTGATTCTTTTTTATAGTACAGAAGAAAAATGACGTGCCCGCCGTGAGCATCGCTTAGCCTGAGATATTATATGTGACAGGGCAATTTCCATCCTGAGCCACAGCAGCCTTTCCAGTCCAGCGTTTAATTTTCTCGTGTGATTGCATAAGAGTTTTCTGAGAGCAGCTTGGTGTTCAGACACTGTCAGATTAGCTTCAGTAGAACTGGCACCTTTCCCATAAATAATCTGGTAAATATGGAACAGTCACCACAATTCAGACGCGTGTTTTATTGTATGCAATCACTTGCAATGTTCAAGTGATGAGTGGCGTTGTCAGAGCAGGTGAACATTGGAGAGTAAATATTATAACATCACCTACAGCAGCAGCAACCACCATCGCCATGCTGCAGTATTATATACTCTTTCTCTCTCTCATCCCTTTGCCTCCTTCTCCTTGCTCTAACGGAGATGGGAGAGAAGTCTCCGGGAAGTGATTCTGCACAAAACCCACGACAGCATCTCATTATCCACTAAATAGCACCAGATTAATTACAATGACAATGACAGATGGCTTGTTACTGGATCATTGAGACGGTACCCCGGGGAGAGACGGAAACATGCAGGTACAGAACATTGACTCTATGGCAGACACACACATGTACTTTTTGCCATGCAACCACTTTAACATCAATGCTTTACTCCCTACTACTACTACAAATTGAATGTAATATTGTCATTTAAAACTCTCTGAGTTTACAAGACATACAAAGTTTAGTTTGACCGTATTCATAATTATTTATTTAGATATAGAGGTATTTCAAGTATTACTTTGAGGGACTGATCTGCAGTATTACCAGCAGCTCTTTTGTGTTTGGCCGATTTAATTTTTCTTTAATTATTAAAAGTACATTTTTGGATTATTTAGATTGCAATAACTTTATGTTTGCAATCGCTTATATTATGCTACAGCAGCCCAAAACTTATATTTTGAAAAATGCAAAAATCTACTTTCTTCATTTAGATCTAGCCTGTCTACAAATTATGAGAAAAGTTCATCCTCTCCGTCTTTTGCCTGCTCCACTTTTCAGGAAAAGTGTGCTCAAACAGGCCGTTTGGAGATTTTCCCTTCATGACATCACAAAGGGCAGTAGCCCCTCCCCCAGGAGGGTGAATCTCACACAGCTAGGTGTTTGTTCTGCCCTATGAGTCTGCCTTCCCACAAATTCATTGGGCATGGAGGGAGAAAGCTCGAGCCTTATCCCCTTCCTGAAGGGCTTGTTCAGACACAGCCCATTTACATTAAAGCTATAAACACAGAAACAGCCTATTCTGAGCAGGGCTGAAATAGAGGGGTTTATAGACATGCTAAAATATAGGATAAGAGTTGATTTATAACGAGTAACTTCACAGACATTTTTTAGGGACCTCTTAGACTTATTGAAACTGGTTGAAAAGGAGGAAAATATCTGACCTTTAAGAATGACTTAGAAGCAGTTAAGGTGCCATCTGTGATAACTCTGAAGACTCTACAACTTGAATGTTATCATTGTTATTCTTCTATGTATACACAGATGAAGCACTGGAAATGCATCATTTTGTTGTTTCCTGGCCTGGACCTATTTGGTATATAAATCAGGAGTGCATCAGTTCATTTCTTTAGATCGAGAATTGTTTGGCACTTTGCAAAAGTTTTCAACATGTAGAAAACATTGTCATTGAGAACATTATTTGATGGAAATGTTTGGCCCTTGTTTTGCCTCTGTTACACCAATTTATTGGAAGGAAAGGTAAATAGAATTTTTATATGAATCAGTTTTTCAATGTAGGTTTACGCCAACAAAGATACATAGAGTAAACGAAAAGCAAAAGCAAAGCATTGTAAAAAACCCTTCAGCATGACTGCAGACAACATATTCCAGGAACTGTGTGAATGTGGCTTTTGTAAAAAAGCAAACATAGCCGCTAACCAGACAAACAGCACAGTGTAGCAGGCAGGATTGTGTTCAGATGTGAGGCAGAAATTCATGTGGAGAAGACAAAAACTGTAGGAATGGAAAATGTGGTACACTGTGGAAACCTTGACAACCTGTGACAGCGGTGTCTTCCAAGGAAGAAAAAGAAAACTGGAAAATTCATAGATGGATCATTAGTCAGAAAAATGTTGTTTTCGTTGAATAATTACAGTTACAGCAGCCTAAGATAAAAGTGTAAGGACATTTTGATGTAGTTGGTGTATTTATACTACCTTTTTGTAATATAAATAAAAGCATTTTCTTTAACTCATGCATTGACTGAGAATGGAGAATGTATCCATTCTCAGTCAACGCAAAGATACAGTTAAAAATCTTAAAAAGCTGAATTTCGTCTGAATACCGGGAAACACACAGGGGAGACTTATGACCCTTCATGTAATAAGTAAGTTTTCATTTCTGCACCACCTTGCTCTCTCTGTCTCCTTTTGTCTTTTTCTGTGTTATCTGCTGCTTTAAGGACCAAAGCCCAGTTTAGTAGATGAAAGTGCTTATTGACTTTGATCAGTTCCAGCAGTTGGAGCATTTAGGCCTGTCCATTGAAATATTTCCTGTGGGGCTCAGGTATACTGTGGATCCGGGCCTTATACGAAAGACAGTCGGATGTAGATTGAACATAAGGCTGCTGGAGACCTTCTTAGCTGTAAAATCAAGTCCTCAGCTGCCCCTCAGTCAGTCAGGTCATGGTCAAATTAACAACAGTAGTTATTCAAAACAGCCACTTTGCTACACCACACTTGAGCCCCTGAGGGGGTTTCTACAACGAGAGATGAATGGGTAAGTCATTTCAGGCTCACTCTCTTTGAAGCTAAGTATCATTAGATTGTCATGGTATCATACTCTACACCTCTAACCTGGTCAGTCAGAGATTATCTAGTTCAGGATATAATTTGGCTTTAAAGCTACGTTATAATACTTGTTAAGCTGAAGCACTAAGTTCGTAATGAAACAAAATGTAACAGTGCAGGAACAGCATGGTATACTTTTTCTTTTCTGTGTGCTTCACAAAATAAAGGCTCTGTTTTGGACCTAAATGCAATCTCTGAGTGGTTAAAATCCTGTGTACCATTGTCGGTTATAGAGCTTTATTATGTATTGATTTATTGTGCTTTAATCTCAAACTTACTTTAATGTTATAAACGACTTTTAATTAGCTAAACTTGCTTCCCTACAGTTCCCATATCCTCCGACACAGCTGAACCCAGCCCTGCTCTCTTCCAGTATGTGTCTACACCTATGACAATCTTTATCAGCAGGAGCTTTTATAAAGTCGCCCAATCAACTTAACTCTTGTTAATCACAGCATGTGATCCTCGTGTATGGAGCAGCCAGCTGTACAAAACTATTAGCTAAACAGCATTAGAGGTTCATATCTAACATGAGACATTGCATCACAATCAATGCATGATCTTGGTTGGCGGTAAATATACCTGGATAGCCCGCTCGGGTATAGTCCATTTGTACTGTTTGTACTCAGTTTTTTAAAGTTCTCGTCTCAACTATCACAGTTTGAATTTGGACGAAGCCTTTTTTGCAGGGTACCAAGCAAAGAGCACTATGTTTTTATGTTCCTTGGCAAAGCAACACAGGAGTAGCACACCAGCCAGAAAGGAAAGCAGGAGGAGAGGATTCTTCAGCGAATACTTCACACTATGGACAGGACAGCAAAGCGATAAGATGTTATAATTTGTCTGCAGGTGCTGTCCAAATAAACCCAAGTTGAATATTCACCATTGCTGTTTTCAGAATAATAATGTATTAGTTTGAAGCTCTACCTTGTGTGTTTGTATGAGATGCCAAAGGGCATTGGCTGAACAATCTACTGTGTTGTGGTTGTAGAAAGAGCTGCAAGTGTGTCTTTGGGCAGAGGCTGTACAATAGGCAGGACAAAGCTTGGCCTCAGCTACATCGAAACAAAATCCAGTAACTTTCCCACGGGTTTTGTGGAGGTGTGGGTGTTTCATTTGGCTTGAAGCAGTCACTCTCAACAGCAGTGTTTTTTTAATGGCTGCTTCGGTTCTTGAAAAACGAATATATTTAATGAACCGAGGTAGAATTATTTTGAACACATTGCATGAAACTTATTAGAGAAAAAAACCTCAAAAACCACAATATCTGTATTTGAAGTTAAGAAATCAGCTTCTATCTCTTCTGTACAATTTTTACATTTAAGACATAATCTTCTGTCATTAAGATATTGTTGAATAATTATGTAATGGCACTGTGCATGTACATGGGCTTGCAGGCCTATCATTTTGCTTCTTAAGAATGGAGAGGCAGTGGTAAAAATCATTTTCAAAAGTATGATGAATCCCTACATCTTTGGCAAAAACATCACATGTTATATTTTCTTTATTCAGCTCAGTACAAAGCATCTGCATTAGAACGCTTAATATGTCCCAATAAGGTCAGCTTTAATATTTTTACCCTCATCTTTAGAAATAATTTCTATCAAAGTCTTTATAATAGTCCTCCTTTCAAAAAGTCAGAGAAAACTGGCAAGGTCAGGTCATATCCAACCTGGATTGACGAGCAAAAGTGGAGAGGTTTAAAGCAACAGCACGGTTATGGGAGGTTGTTCTGGTGGATACATTCACATTATTTGAAATGCGAAAGTGTCAGCTTTAACATTTCACCATGTAGGACAATAACTGCTTTTTCAACTTCATTATAAGTCGTCTTAGTTTTATATTTTGACAGGCTGGACAGCTGCTGTTCCCCTCTGTTGTTCTCCTCCACAGTGACATCAGGTAATAGCTTTGCAAAGTGTTAGTGGCTCACTGGTTAAACAAAACGGGACTTGAAATATGTCAAGACAAAATGCTGGAGGTGTGCAGTGTTTGCTCTACAGCAGCAGTCTGCTTTTGGATGATTTTTGTGTGTTTGTTCTTTTTGTTTAGGCATCTGCGCTTCTTGGTGAGTCCATTGCTATGATGAATATTTGGTTTGGAGGCACACAAGGTTATCGGGATTCAAGTCTGTGTGGGCTCCTGCACCTGAGTACCTAATATCAGAGCTCTAACTTTCTCAGCGGGTCCAAGCAGCACATTATTTGTTTACACCCTTTCCTTTATTAAAACAGCACTGTATGAATCAATAACCCTGGCTGCTGATTAATATTTGTCTTAGTTTGCATTGTGGAGATAGAGGAGGTCTTTTTCTGGAACTGATTGACTGTACTTACAGTGTTTCCCACAGAATGACGAGATACCTGGACGGTGGAGTACGCGGGGGATGGACATATGCCTCGCGTTTTGAAAAGTTCCGCTCGATATTCTGTTATTTATAGGAGTTCAGCACAGCATCAGCATCAAGCAGCTGTACATTAACATTTAGAAAATGAAGCCATGAGAAGCTTCAACTTTGATTGGAGCAAGGTGCATTTACAAAGAGGGGTGTACGGACAGTGGAGCTTCTCTCTAGCTCTCTCTTTCTCTGAAGCTGATGATATTCTGCACTCTGAGTTTTGCTGTCTTATCTGTCCGCAGGAGTCAAGAGGGATTTTTCTTTTTTTTTAAACGGGAGCTATGTTGCACGGAGCAGTGAGCTCCTTGCGCGTGCCTCTCTCTCTCCCCTGCTCTCTCTTGCTCTTGCTCTCTCGTGCACGCAGCAATTTTATAAATAAATGAAAAATAAAATACATTTTTATTGACTTGTATTTACTTGGCAGAAGCTTAGTCTGTATAGAATTGGAAATAGTTGAACTCACCCATTGGTTTTTGGACAGTTGTTTTTACGCACTGAGTTTGGCACTCATACAGTCACAATATTGTTTTTCTAGTAGTCAGAAGGCCTGTTTGTCCTTGCTGAGTTCTCCCAATGCATGGGTTTGTGCGTGTCATCTTTGATGATACAATGTTATACAAAATAGTGTTATTTTATCCAGTGGCTGCACAGTCTCTGTTTATGACATGGAAGCACATTGTGTCTGGTTTGTTAACGGGCTATTGTTCGGTCACTATTTCCTCACTCCACACATTCATCGAGTTTATGTACTTAAACAGGAACACACACACTCAGAGATTTAATATCTAACCTGGTCCACAATCTTTGTTATGTCAGATTCTGCATTTTTTTTTTTTTTTATGGCAGATCAGATCATCTAGCGTTGAATTGATTGGACATGGTCACAGTATTATCCGGTTTGCTAGCAGGCATAGTCTTAGAATTAAAACTACTTTGACCAAATGGTGGCTACATTTAATGGTTTCTTGCATGAAATTTTGTGTGCTTGTGACTTACTTGTGTTAATATTCTTCTTTAATTATGTGAAACTGGGAGAGGGGGGGAAGTGCACACAGTGTTCTCCCTACACTCCCAAGTGCCAGCAGGACAGCCCATAAATTTTCATCATAATTGATCTAGTACCTCTACACTACAGCACAGATCAGTTTCTCCACTCAACCAAGAAAAAAAGAAGAAGACTGGACACATTATTCTAGATAGAATTACAAAATGTAGGTGGCAAACGTTGTAACAGATAGCAAGCGGCATTCATGACATGTCTGACCTTTCTCAGCTTTTTTATGAAAACATAATGCAGAACCATCAGTTTATTGACCACGATACAAGACATGTTGTCAGAAAGCAGCAGTTTTTTTTAACTGTTTACAAGAATCACAACCAAAACAGTTCAGAAGCCATGTTTTTTCTGGCTGTAATCAATTTTTTTTTCACAGTGGCAGCTCCCCTTTAGTAATGGAAAATATTACAGCACACTCCTTGAATGATTGCAGTGCTGCTGCAGTCTCAGGCTCAATCCTGTTCCTGTGGCAGCAGATTGGACCATGTCCAATATTCTGGATATTAATGGGCACTTTAAGTGCAGAGAGAGTATGAATGACATGATGAAAGCGAGGAGAGTGTAGGAGAGAGCCAAGTGTGTGTGAGACAGAAGGTTGTGATGACCGCTTTGAGTTTTATATCCGACCTGCCTCTGAACAGCGAGGCGCTTAATGTTCAGACACCATGTAAATAAGGAAGAGGAAGATGTCTAATTGCCATCCTTTGCATGTGGTTACTGAAGCATTTAATGTTCTATATTTAAGCTATGTATTTAAGCTACACTGATGGATGTTTGCATTCGAACGGAAAGTGTAGAATTAATTAGAGGTTAGATAATCTAAGTTTGTGCCAACTAATGCAAGGACAAACAGGAAGGATAACTTTGTCTGCATGTAGTACATGCTGTCACCATTCAACTGTTTTCTTTACAAAGTGTCTGTACACACACTTAAACAGGCACTCCTACACAGATTGAATAATGAACCTTGAACACATCTTTCTAATGTCAGATTTTGACTTGATTCCTGATGATCTGGTGCTGACTTGATGAGGCTAAATGTGCCGTCAAACAAATAATCTGAACCATTTTCTATCATGTTTTCTATGAGAATTAAATCTGTCAGTGATTGTAAATATAGCAGCTTATCCTACTTAAGATGGATTTGGCACACACTGGGGCATCTTTGCTGAATAAATTGTGGTTGAATGTAGACTTGGTTATTATTCAAACACATCATCCTGCCCTTGAGGCCTGGCCAAGAACAAGTGTGTTCAGGGCTCAGGGTTGAGCAGAGCTTATGGGACACAATTGTGGCTGCTCACAGCAACTCTGTGAATGGGTGCCAAATAAAAGATAAAAGTTACCATGCAATCGCCTCCTCTCTTTCCGGAGCAGGCAGATGTGATGGACTTATTTTATATAATGGCGTCCATCTACTCAAGCTTATGCAAATGTCAAGAAAATGAAACATTGGACATTTCAAGCAAAATAATAATTTGTCCAGGAGAGTGGGACCATTTATCACAATAACGTGATAGAGTGGCTGTGAAAGACTTGGAGAGGTGGAGATTCCAATGAATTCCATTTGTGGGCAGTCAGCAGAACGCCTACACATCAAGAGGTAGAGACATTTTAGAGATTCTACAGAACGTTTTTACATTTCAAACAGGATGGGGAAGGCAAACAACCGTTATCTCATTCAGTGCAATGACTACGGTGGATTTGCTTGTATCGTATTTATTCAAATGTTAATTTTAATTCTTTGTTTGAAGTGTGAAGGTGCTGTGTGTGTGTGTGTGTGTGTGTGTGTGTGTGTGTGTGTGTGTGTGTTGCCTTTTTGTCCGTGTGGTTTGATGACTAAAGTCTGTCTGGGCAAGTCAAAAAGGAAAAAAATCTTTCTGATGAACTTGTCCTCAGTAGTAAGATGTGATTGATTTGATAGCTTGTAAGTAAACTCCCATGCATTTCATTGTGGGAAAAAAAAGATTTCTACATTGATGAGTAAACTGTGCGACACTCTATGTTAAATTCTTACAGTTAATCCTCAAATAATAATCGGTTGTAAATCAGCAGCAATTATTAATGCTTTGTAACTGCAGTCTATTTTAAAAGGCGCTGCTTTTCTTGCCTTTACGGTAGTGATTGTCACACCTGATAATACTCAGCCAATAAAATGCTTTTCTCAGACCAGGCATTGCAAGTGAACAGAAGCACCCTGAGGAGTCAGCAGATGGAATGCCTCAGAAACACAACTTGAGAAACTAAGTGAGTCAGGGAAAAGTAGACATTGTGTGCACTGCATTTAGAAAAGGAGACGGCAAAGAAAGAGTGGACACACTCTCTCATGTTCATTTTCCCCACAGGCAGTTTAAAACATATACTATGTGAACCGTTAAACTTCTCAGACAGATAGAGTTTAATATAAATGCATGCTTTCTAACACAACTCTGCTTCATATTGAAGTCTGCAGTACCTTCTGCAGTGGAAGTAAATAAAGGCCCCGGCTATTGTTTGAGGATTTACGTTCCTCTAATTTAGCATGAAATGTTGCATTGGCCATTTTGGTCATGTCTTTAGAGGCTGCAGAGAATAAATGAGACAGAGGGACTTTAGGGCTCAGAAAACTTCAAAGTAATGAATAAGATAGAGACTGTAGAGACTCATTGATTCACTTGTGCATGCTGGGGAGTATGTTGTGTTTCAGCCTGAGATAATGGCTTGTTAAATGGGAGAGATCATAGCCGTTCCAGTCATTTGGTTTGATTTTTGTTCCTTCATCAGCACTTTGAATTCAAGCTGGACTGTCTTTTGCCTCTGTCTTTGCTCTTTGTCTTCCTATACAAAACACACACACCTACACAAGACGGGCAAGGTCGACCATTAGAGCAATGTTTGCACTGTCAGTCCTGCCTTGCTTTTATAATTAGAAATCCGACTGTGCTCCTCATTCACAAGTTCTCCACACAACTGCTGTTGCTTGGGGGGGACCTCCCTGTTTGGATGAAAACTGATTAAATTCAAGTCACTGATAGTCGCAACAGCAGTTCCAGAGGAAAGGATGGAGGAGAAGGGAGACAAGCGAGGAGGGTGTTGCTGGGAGAACAGGCTCGTAGTGTGATGGCTGTCTCTATCTCTCCATGTCATCCTCTTCAATCACCAACATAGAAGAAGGAAACACAGCTGATTCAGTCAGCAGAGCAACGACTTGATTCATGTTTGAGGATTTGATTTGATGCTGTTTACAAAGTGAATGGGGAAATCATCGCTGTTTGACGACGTGACAAGTGGTACCCTCAGGCACTGTGCTGGGCATGTGTCCCATACCCTGTGTTAGAGTTAGAGCAGGTGTTTTTAGACGTACTGCTGTACTGAGGGCACACAGCACACTTCACTGCTAGTGACTGTTGGGAATAGACAGGATGGGATATGTTTCCTGCTGAGGCAGCTAGTTTTATTCTGAAATTGTTAATAAATACTCAGAAGATCTTTATGATAGCTTCGTACCTTATATATGTCTTGTGTTGTACAGACTACATTCTTTCTTTTAACAACCCGACAGAGGGCCTACACACACATGATCTTACCAAAATACCTTTGTAGAGTAGACAAAAGCCTCACATTTGCGATGGGAGTGGCATTTAGGCAAGTTTCAGGACCCGTTTTGCGGGTACACAACATTTATAAAATGAGACCCCTGGCCCTTACTGGGATTGAAATTTGAATGTCCAATTTAACTTCAAACATGACAAAAAAACGTTAACTAAATTTAATCTAATTTAGGATCATAGGGATCCAACGTAAAAGGTGCAATTGATAAAGAATGGAAAAGTCTAGGCGTTATTCCTGAAAGGTATTGTCATCAAAATTGCTCCAATTTTACCTCAATCATTCAAATGTTAGTGGGTGAAAACAGCTGGCGGGAATCAGGCTTCTCACTCATTGTAGACACGTGACTCAGAGAGACATTAACAGAGGATATACCTGATTTCTGTCTTTATGTGTAAAATGTCACACATTCTTCCTTTAAGAGGACAGCGTGAATTCGGGCAAAACTACAACATGTACAGACCATCCTGTGTTAGTGCTTATTAATAATGAAAGACCCGGAGAAACGACCCCTTTTTTTCTTCTCATAACCATCTCTTATAATCTGGTGCTCATAATAATCAAAGACACTGATATAGGCTCATCAGTAATAGAAAACAACAGATGCATAATTGCGCAAAAAAACAAAACACATTTTTATTTACACACTTCATCAACGCCATGATTTTGAGCTGGGAAAGGGCCATAAAATTCCAGCCTGCAGGTTCAAAGCATAATTAGGATGATGGTTTGTGGAGGTATAGGGAGATAATTTCACCAAAGAGATAAGGCTCAGGAAAATGTAATGCAATGAAATGAATAGATGAATCATTTCCCTTTAAGCCTTTGTAATATTGTCTCTTTTCACTGTGATCATTGATTTCTTTCTAATGAAAAATGCAAAAAATACCAGAGTTAACGCTTTGTATGCCAGATTGTCTGTCACATTACAAATAAAGTCTCAAACTGTGTATTGTTATATACACAGTATGTCATATAGTTGTAACAAATTAAAGTACTTTATAAAGTGAGGATCTGTGTATACAACATGCAAAGCACTTCAGAATTTAAACAATAATCAACCTTTAATATGCTCCTAAAATCACAACCATTCTCTGTAAATCACACAACAGCTATGAAGTTAAATGACATTATTCCTACATCTGCTCTAGAACAGTATGGTCCTGGCCTTGTCCTTGATCTTCCTCACACCATGTGTTCTATGCTTGTGTATGTGCATTCACAATTGTGTTGATTTACAACCAACGCCTAAGCACATTTTTTTATGTTTTATGTCTTCATAAATCCATTAATTTCAGAATTCACTGCAGACACTGCCCTTTAGTAGGCCCGTCCTCAATGTCAGCTCTTTGTCATTGTCAGGCAGCTCATCAAAAGCCATTAGTGTGTTGTTGTTGTCTGAGTGGTTTGGAAAGTCACAGATTGCAGAAGAAAATACAATTTAAAGATTTGAATATGGAAGACTGAGCTCAATAAACATGATACCCTTATGAGGTATTCCTGCATCTGCTGTAGAGCAACTCATAATCTGACAACACAGGAATGCGTGAATTAGCTTATGGCAAACACTAGACACTGGACACTAGTGAATCACTTTTATGGAGAGGAGAAATGATACTGGGAAAGGAGAGAAGTACAATAATGAACTCTAAACTCCATCAATATGAAGCAGTATCAGGCTTTAAATGTGGATAAATATGGATACCAATATGGATACTGTTTATGGAGATTGATACTTATCGATACCCTATTGATACTTCCTTCCATAATTTGATGCAAATGAATAAATATATGATGTGAACATAATCTTTAAAATGTTGTTTATGTGAAGCAAAAGCTCTGGCTTCTTTTTGAATGATTTCTTTGGGATTAAAAAACAACAACAGAGAAAATAACTGCTGTCAGTGGACCCTCTAAACATTTGCATTCATCAGCTTTATTGAACACAGAGCAACATCTTGACGAGCTGTAACCTTTACAAACTGAGTCTCAAGAAGACCACAAACCACAAAACTAACTGTGATGGAAGCAGAAGGGGGGAAAGGGAAATAAATGGAAGTGCTATTGCACTGAGCTTGTTGCAATCGATTTAGTAAAGATAGACAGTACGTTTGAATTGCCTACTTAACCATCAAGCCCAGAAAGTAAAAATGCAGTTACGCAACTACAAACCTCTGATGGGTAGCTTCATCATGATTAGAGGGTGGGGAGGAAATTGACAGGGTGGTTTGAAAGCACCACTGAGTGCCAAATGCTTGATGAGCTTAATAACCGTTACCAATCAAGTACGAGGCTATAATATCAAGTCTTAGTTATAATCATCTCGTATATGTGCATTTTTATTTTTAAAACAATCTCTCAATATCAAATATAGAACAATATGAAAGTTCTGTTTTTTTGTCATCCAGGTCACAAAAAGTCAAATCAAACTTTTCTTAGAATTTGGTCATATGGAAATCAAAAGATAAAAGAAGTTAATAGAGCTCTGCCCAGTCCCCTACATATTAGAGCCAAGGATGGCTGCAATACATTAATTTCCTTTTGTATTAACATTATGTCATTGATTTGAGTGGTTGTAGCTCAGTGGTAGAGTTGGTCATCTTTTTTTTTTTTTTTTTTTAAGATTTCTTTGGGGACCTTTTTGTGCCTTGATTGAAGTGGTAGGACAATGGTTAGAGTCAGAATTCAGAGAGAGAGAGAGAGAGAGAGAGAGAAAGTGGGGAATGACATGTGGGAAAGGAGCCACAGGTTGGATTCTAACCCGGGCCACCTGCTTGGAGGACTAAAGCCTCCGTACGTGGGGCATGAACACCAACCACTATGCTACGGGTGCCCCAGAGTTGGGGCTGGGAGAACTGGAAGGTCGGTGGTTCAATCCCAAACTCCTGCAGCCACATGTCTGATGTGTCCTTGGGCAAGTTGCTCCAGCTGCTTTGGCGGGGGCGTTTGAATGCGTATGATTGAGATTATTAACCTCTGATGATCACGTTACATACATTTACCGTTTGATAAAACTGTAATTATGAAGTGACAAGATACTTGGTTGTCCTCTTCGACTTTTATTCTACACAGGGTGTTTGTGTCAGGGGTTATTTTAATAATAAAAAACAAGCAACAGCTCGATCAGAAACATTTTGGATGTAAAGGACAGTTTGAACTCTGTCAAGCCAAACCTTAAGCTGACATGACACGTTGATGGGATAAGGAGTTTTGAAGACGGGACCTTTTATGTGTCGGAACAGAATATAGGTCATTTCGATTATGTGAAAGAAAGATTGATTTTGTGTGGTGTTCATAACTCGGATGTCTTTGTTCTTGTCTCATTGAAGGGTTTACTGTAAGGAGAGAATTTGTGTCTTGAAATATTTCAGTCTAAATGCTTGTTTCCAGCCAAGGATTTCCATACAGACCACATTCCTGTGGAGGTGGTGCTGTGTTACGTCTGCCTTCATGGAATCTGTGCTAAATTATGCATTTGACTGTGTACCCACAGGGATGAATATTGTACTCCAGGTCATGCATTATAAATGAAAATGAACAACTGTAAGGATACACAAACACCTAGCATCCTCAGGTAAGGTTAACACCCCAAAGGATTTCAAAGTCGTGTTGCTTAAGTAATTTGGGCCACCCAGGGGACCCAGAGGACAGACACAAGGACACAAAGCAAAGGCACTGAGATGATGTGTCTTTGCTATTTCTCAGTATGACTCGCAGGTCGCCTGGATCTAATAAGTCTCTCTAAAATCCTTCCCCTCTGGCAGGACAGTACACCTCAGACTGACATCATCAGTTTCTTCGATGTCCATTACAGTCTATCAGTTAGAAATTTTGTGAGAAACCCTCTAACCCAACTAGAGCACTGTTGTATCTGGATGTTCTTTTATGGCTCCCCACTGGCTGCCTTCTCGCCATGCTGCTGTATTGCCAAATCTCTTTAAGTATTTTTTTTTACCACCAATGTTGTCAAGTTCAAGGTCAAAATTGTCTTCTTAAGCCTCTTCTTGGAGTCATAGTGAGCAAATGGGGAGTCTCAGTTGGCCATGAGAAGGAGAGAGACACAGGAAGAGTGTGTGTGTGTGTGTGTGTGTGTGTGTGTGTGTGTGTGTGTGTGTGTGTGTGTGTGTGTGTGTGTGTGTGTGTGTGTGTGTGTGTGTGTGTGTGTGTGTGTGTGTGTGTGTGTGTGTGCGCAGCTGCTCGTTGGTGTGTCTTTTGCTGAACTGATTTAAGGCCCCAGGCCACAGGAAGAAGGCTACTCTACACTCCAGGCACGTGCCTGAAACCAGCAGCAGAGGAAGCACTATTGCTGTTGAGCAGCGTCAATGCAGACGCCTAAATGAGTCAGTCCTGTCCTGCAATGCCCAACATAGCAGTCCGCCACTTACTCAACTCCTCTCTCCCCTGACTGTGAAAGTAACACTTGTAAATCAAAGAATCTGCCATTGCCTTGTCATGTTACTGAAGGGCATAACACAGGAAAGGGGTTCAATGCATGCACATGTTGCAGAATTTAATACGGCAAATCAAAGTTTGTATGGTACCATTGCTGATCAAGAAAGAACACACAAACTAGTTTGAAGTTGAACCCAATTTCCACCACAACAACTGAAAATGCTTTCCATTCTATTTTTGCACACTGTCTATCAACCACTTCCCATTTGTAGTCTGCTGCTGTCTGCATTCATATATTCTTTTCTTTTCTTACCTTTCCATGATCCATGTTTTTTTTTTTTTTACTTTCTTGTGTAACTCCATTCTGTGCCTCAAAAATATTTTTGTGACCATTTTCAGCCTGAGGAGTTTTTTACAGCGTTGTTTTGCATCAGAAACTCCCAAGTAAAATGTGTTTAGTGCAAATGTTCCTGCAGGTAGACGGATTGGGTAATTATTTTTTAAATCTTTTGGCTTGTATGAAAGTCACAATTGTCTTTGTTAACTTTTTTGTGCGGTGGCTGGAAACAATAGTGATGATTTGTTTCCTAATGAGGGCATATTTGTGGAGTCGTAATACAAAACTTTTAACCCAATGTCCCCTTTGCCACCTGAGGGCTGATAAAGGAGGTGGGTTGGTATCAGGGACGGTGTGATGACAGCTCATGAATTCTAAAAGCTTTATCGTTCCCCTGCAGCCAGCCTGGGCAGCTCACTGCTGCCTCTCATCTCTTCTGTGTGTTGCACTGAATATGGCTCTCCAATTGGGGTCACAGGATGGACTGATAGGAAGCTATATCCCCTCATAACTAGAGGCACAGAGTTCAGCATTAAGAATAGCAGCAGAGAGATTGCAGGCCTTAATACAAGCCGCCTCATGTACTGAGACATTGTGACATATAAACATTAACAAAGCAAGAAATGCACTGGGAAATGCATTATTCTTCTTTCTTTCTTCTTTCTTTTGAATTCATTTGACAGCATGTGTGGACATTTTAGCCAAATAAGGCTAAAACTTTTCCTTTGAAATGTTAACCTTTTGATAAGTTTAGTATTGGAATTTTAAGCCTCAGTTTCACCGTAACTATGCAATTTCATCCCAGCATGTGTGAGACTGTTGACAAAACAATCTTATCTCAGATACATGAGGTAGCTTTCGATAATATCAAAAGGCTCTAAGCCCCCCTGTTAATTAACCTCCATACTGCAGCTGAACCAGGCAGTCAAGGATAAGCATCAACTGTATGAATGAGAGCCCCAACTACATATATATTTTATTATATCGTATGTTACAATTGACGGTCAATTTATTCTCAGCAAGCTGAGAAAAATCTCTGAACATTCCCTTAAACCTGAGGTAATAAATCTCTTTTTGGTAGCAAAACACAAATATTATAATTTAACTTGTCGTACAGCAGGGAGAGAAAGAAGCAGCAATTTTTCCAAATTGAATGGAAATAACATATTGTTTTCTATTTTGCCTGAAAAATTACGTGTTGATGAGGATTCCATTGAACTACTTGAACTAATTGACTTTCACCATCAGCAGTACAGGATATTTACAAAAAGAACACTTACTCCTTAATTTCCTGTGAGGTTTTTTTTTCTCCATAGAAATGTAACCGTTTATAGTAAAAGAGAAGGATTCTGTATTTAGACTCATAGAAGTACTGTGTGGAAAAACATTTTCTTTTTCTAACTTCTCCAGCGTTCATACTAAACCAGAATTTAATGTTTATGCAACATTGGACTGTTCTGTGGCACATGGTGACGATGATTTGTAGCCACAAGGCTAAAATTGTGAACATTGTGACACTATTTTTGGAATCAGTGGTAATGGGTGCCTGTCAAGTGCAATAAATTCACATTTGTTTAGGGACACTTGAAGTTCGACTGGACGAGAAACACTCAAATCTTCCAGTTAGATTTGCCACTTGTAGACGCAGTAATGGCAAGCAGATTTCCTTTTGGAGATGTATTCCAGGGGGGGTTGCTATACTTTGCTACTAAGGGCAAATAAATCAGAACCTTCTTAACGTGTGGCCTCTGCTGCAGCAGCTCTTTGCAGCTGTCTCGCCTTCCCCAGGCTGTCCTCTCTCCCAGATTACCTTAAGGGATTGATGGCCATGCCGAAGCAAAAACAGAAAAATCCATACCGCTCTGCTGCCCTTTCCATATGACATTGATTTCACGGTGAAATATCAATCTGCATATGACATGTACTGTTGCACGCTCTCAATAGCACAACACATGTTTAGAAGTAAATCAACATAAAGCAGCTTGAGGACAGTGCTTTATCAAGTTGCTCTGTGGACCTTTTTTTAAAGTCCAATCAAAGAGACAACAGATTTTAGTCAGGGAGATTTATTACGACATCTCAATTTATTTATTATACACATTTACAAACATATAAAGACAAACACACAGGCACAGACCCACACTGGCTCATTCATTTACAGCTTTGAAAAATAGCACTCGAGAGAAATCAAATTCTGCCCTCATGTTTTGTCTGATAACTAACAAACTGTATATCATTAACCCCAAGCAGTTTTTTCCCAGTGAGTTTATGTTGATAGATTGTAGCAGCCTGAGGTACTTTGACATGAGTTTTGACCTTAAGAAGCATCTCTTCAATAACTTTTACGACCCAAATTTTGTGGCCACACTCAGTGAGACATAATAACTGAGAAGCTCAGGAGAACCTAGAACAATTTAAAATGCATGAAGATCCATTAGATAACCTCTTCTGTGGTCATATCTTTGCTTATACGTTGTTTTTAAATGAGTGAAAATGACAAAAACATGTCTCAACTTTTAGACTTTACATAACGTAAAATTATTTTGCCAAAGATGAAAGAGGCTACTTTTTCAGAAGACAAATTAATACTAACTAACAACTCAAGTGTCTCTCATGGCTGCAAAATAATACATTCATAATATTCTTTTGAATACTTTTTCAGTGTTCCATGTGGGGTTAGGTTTTATAACTTTGCCACTACCTTTGCAGCAGCAGATGCCTAGTGAGGAAAATACAGGCTGTTCTTTTTAAACGTCAGACATTTTAGCACAGGTGTTAGTCATTTCACTAATGATGGCCCTGAAACTAAAGTAGAGATTAGATTGATGACACCTGTGATTTGTTTCTGCTGTGACATTATAAGGATTGTGCAGTTTGAAAACTGTCTCCTGCAAACGATTACATTTGTTCACCCGGCTGTATTCGCCACAAGTATTTTTTTATTTTTTCACTACGTTTCAAATACGCAGTGAGTCTATTTTTCGCCGGAGTGCGCTGCAGGCACGCGTCAAGCTGGACAGAATATGACAGCCCGGACAGGAAGTCAGACAAGGAAACGCACAGAGCATCCGGTCAATTTCAAAATAAAACACAATATACGGACTCACGATCGTATTTTTCATCACTTTATCAACATTACGTCAAAACAGGCACCGAATTAACAACAATGCATCCTCAGAAAGACAAAGCAACATGTTGTTTGCAGGTTTTTCTCTTTATTCCCGCGGGATCCTGTGATGTGTCATGGGTGCGCTCTGCCCATGAGAGTGGGCAAGGGAGTACACCAAGGGAGCTGAGGAACAAGGTGTGTACATTGTCTTTAGCTCTTTGGAAGTCTTCTTTTTACCGCAGCTTTGATCGTGCTGACTTACATGTTCCTATTAGTTGGCCAGTTAGATGTTTTTGCAACTTTGTGTTCCCCCTAGACCCTTTGAGTCCTAGGTGAACAATGTTTATTACAAAGTCAACACTTATTTCTAAACATGCACAGATAATATTTGTTAATAAGAATAAGAATAACCACCAATCCCAACATACTCTGTGCACGCCACTGTCCGTCAGCGCCACGGTTTAGCTTCGTCAGACAGCGCTCACCCTGCCCCACTGGATCCGTTTCGCAATCTTATTTTGATAAAGCTGCCCCGAATTCTTCTCGAATTTCTACATCCCAAAAACCCAATCATGGTCAGTTTAAGGCTAGGTATTACAGTTGGGATTGTGAGCAGTGTTTAAGGCATTAGAATATGTCCCTTTGTATGTGTGGTGAGTGAGAATAGAGGAGGAAGAGGGAAGGAACAGATACAATTTCTTTACCCTGAAACTCAACATATGTCCGCACTTCAAAGTTTCCCCTTCATCATTTATCCCACATTCCTTCCAAAGGCTTCAAATATTCATTTGATTTGACCTAAATGAATTGTCCTGCTTTAAATGGTTTCAAATGACAAACAATTACACAGATTACCCAACATTATAAAGCAACAAGTGATTCAAACTGGTCGATGTAGTTGTGCTTTTGTAAGACTTTCAAGACAAACCCAAGTTGAAGCGTTGTTTCGCTAGTTTTTGTTGTGATTTCTAAGTATCAGTATTCATCTAATTTGCAGCATGTTGGTAGAGGAGTCAGCCAAGTCTAATGAGCTCTTACCCCAAAGAGGAAACAGAACAAAGCCATTGTTTGTCTACATTATAATACTAGGAGGTTTGACTAGATGGCTGAACGAGAGACGTGTTTTTCTTTCTGTGGCATGATGTTATGCTTTGGAATAATTCATCACTTGTTTTGTGTCCCCATGTTCAACTCTTAATGCAGTCAGTTTCTTGAGTGACTAAAAGTGACAGTTTGATTTATGTGCCTGGAACACAACTTTCAATTGATGCTTACTCTTGCACAATTATTTTACTTTATTGTACTGTAAAAAGTCTCCTCATCTATTTGAAGTTGTCTGTAGGCAAGTTCCCTTTGTCTTTCTCTTACTTGCCACATGTTGGCTTTCAACTGCTCCATATTTTCTCACTCGTTTACTGCTTTTCATTTGTTTTTTTTTTCCTGTTATTGTGAATAATGGAACATGCTTCATCCCTTATTAAACGGTCTTCAACCAAAATCAGGGCAGCAAGCAACCTTCATTGAACCCTATAGTGTACAGAAGGGTCATGAAGGAGACTTTGTAGGGGACTGATGTCAGCTACACCTTGTCTCACTACATTCAGAGAAAACATTTTAATACTAGTGGTGCAACGGCCACAGCTGATCTGTCATCTATTGGACCATCATCCCAGCCTCACCCCCGCGGTTCAGATGGGGATTGATGTAAATTATATCAATATGTAAAATCAATGTAGTGCAGTTACGTTTAAAAAATGTTTTATTTCACTCAAGTTTTTCACAGACTTTCATACAAAAAAAGTCACAAAGTGTTGGTATTTGATTGTGCATGTGTACTTGGTGTCAAGCCTGCAGCCAGTGTTAAACACTATCTATCTTATTTTTTTTAAGACATTACCACTGGATGGTGATAATGCCTGGAAGATTCAAATTATAAACACGTTTTAAGCTTTAATCTTCTCAAAAGCCCAACCTTTGTTTCATCTTTTAACCAGGTTTTTCACGTCTATGGAAATGTGTCTTTATTTCTTATCTCTACAGTTAGTGATAATAATGCAGGTTTTGTATCTGCTGCGACATAGCAGGTGATCTCACCGTGGTGCTGAGTGATTAGGTTGATCCCCAGGGAGAAGTTTAATTCTCCCCTGAGTAAATGGGCCATTAAAATGCAATGGTATGAGATTAATGTTCATCTTGTAAGTGACATTTTCTTTCTAATTTACCGTCGAATGTGTCTCACAATATTGTGTGCTGGGCCTTGTTTGGAATGCTGATGAGTTGCAGAAGCTGTTTAAAGTCTTGTGCAGTGACAATATGAAAAATGTTGGATGTGATATACAAAGAGGAAGAGTGTCTAGCTGAGTAAGGGGCAAACAGTAAAAACAATACCATTTGCAAAATGGCACAGTGAACTTTGAGACTGTGGTAACAGCAGATCCCAATGTCGCTGTGCAAAGCAGCATTAGGAATATGACTACAGTCTGAAAGCCGATTGATGATGCAATGCCATTTTTCTGTAGTTGCTTTTGAAAATATATACAACATTAAACAGGAGAGACATTGCCTTTATGCCATATCAGCCGTTTGTCTTTATGTCTCAGGATTTGTAAAAGCATATACACTGTCAAATGGATGCACTCCTTAATATTACCTCTCTGTGTGTCTCATAAAATAAGATTCATCCCCTTTGTGTTTTCTCATCAGATGTCTTATCTCTTTTTTTTCTCTCTTTTTCTTACAGAGTGTCTGTAGGCAGCAGTGCAGCAGGCAAAGCCCAAGCTGTGCACGTGTGTTTACACACAATTGTGTGAACGTTGGGGTAACATCCTATATGTGTATGTGAGATGAGGAAAAGCTAAGGAGCTACCACAACCACCCAGATCAGACAGCCTCCTGTGCTGCAAGATGGACTAGAGCCCCACACCTCAGGAGATCAAAGGTAGGTTCTCTGTTCAATGACTGCATAGAGAAAAGAAATCATGAATCCTTATATGTTTAGGCTAAGGTCTCTTCTGTCTTTGTGTTGGGGGTTCAAGAGTGTATGAGTAAATATCAGCTAAAAACAACAGCTGGTAGTCATTGGGACCAATCGTGGGTCAGACGCAAAGCAACTTGGCATCTAACGCAGTTGTCATTTTAACGCCCAGCGCTCACGTTGTTAAGATAGCAAATGAACTTTTGCTCTCATTGACGCATGGTGTTTTGTTTGTTTTAAATTGAGGCTTGGTCAGGCCAAAAGCTGCAACGTTCCTATCTTGAGGACAAAGAAAACGGCTGCGCCTTCGATCACCTCAAACCTTGTGTAAATCCTGTGACACGGTATGTTCCTGATTTGAACAGTACGCATTAGAAGGATGGGCATACAAGTTTACAACGCACGTCCACTAAGCATAACAGCGCACCTACTTGTTCTTGGAGCTGTTTCCAAAGCGATTGTTAACTTTGTAGCCTTTATAAAATGAGCGAAATGAGGCTTAATGCCTCACATTAAGCTAAACTGAAACTTTCAATTTATGGTAAAATGAGACAAGGTCAACAGATCCTCATGAATCAGCACAGCACCAGTTTTAAGTACTAAGCCTATTGCTACATTCAGTTTAGGTAGTGCAGCAGCCATTGTTTCTCTCTTAACATGAGGTGGGGTTAGGTGACTTCAAGTGCGGTTTGGACGGCGGCCTACAGTGCTCCGCGGCTGGCTTGTTGATTATTTTGCGGTTACCATGACAGCCCTACTTCTTTCAGCAGATTGATGTTTAAAGTTATTCCCCAGGACGGTGCGTCCCTGGCAACCTTGTGCTTCTGTTATTAACAGTTTGTCTTTCAAAACATTGGTGATCCATCAAGGGATAGCAGACCATTGCTGTGTGTAATTGGCCAATCAGAATCAAGTATTTGCAGCAGCTGTGTTCTAAAGGCTAATGATAAACTCCACTGTGGCAATGTTACATTTTTTTTAATTTTTTTTTTAGCTCAAAGCAGTTTAAAAGATACTTGCTGCTCAAACAATAACTGCCATAACTGTAATGAAATGGGTAAAAATCTGTTTTTTAGAAAGCCAAGCTGGTTCTATGGCCTTAGTTAAGACCTTACTCTGAGAACAAAAGCTGCTTATTGCACTATAATTCAGCACTGTTTGCGTGAAATGGGATTATTTTATTGAGATTTCTGCTGCTGGAAGGTTTTTGTAAATCCATGTCATTGAGCCATGACAATTGAATTTTCTCTATTTTTTTTTATTGGACCCCCGCCTTAGGGGTCTCGACCAGTCTCGTAGATGAACTTTTACCTTCTGTTACCGTCTCTAATTTTCCAACCAACAACTTCTATCTGAATAATTTTAGCTGAAAAGTTTAAGTATATTTTGGGAAAGTGAATATCCTGTATTTTGTGTGTGTGTGTGTGAAAATAAACAAACTCCAGATCAAGCATGTCACCAGTGATCATTCTCTACACAACTATTCCACTGCCTATCAGGACCCTTTACTGCAAAACTATAAGCTTTCATCAAGTCTTCAAGTTTTTTTCTGTCTGCTCAGACTCTGTTATGATTTCAAATGTGTTTTTGTAAATAATACACTTGAAATTCACTACTGAACTTATTGTCTTTGTGTTTAAAGTGTTAATGGACTTCGGTTTGAGGGTAGCATAGATACAACCATTGAAATTATGCAGCTCTTTGTATCATTGACTGTTATAATCTGAGTTTTACAAGGACTCTCTTAATGAAAAGGTAGTTCAAGTTTATCACTTATCGCAAAATGTGCAGTGTTGAGCATACTATACATTATTGAGATGCGTGAAAAGCAGCATTAATAAACACACAGTTAAAAATGCACACTGATAGTCGTGGCTGTCTGAGGCTGCGAAACTGTAAAATTATCAGAACTTTTGATTTTTGCAATTCAGAAAGGCAACTGGAGCTAAACCATGAAGCGTTAAAACAACACATCCTGTTACTACGACAGAATAAGTTGATTACTGCTGACTCACAAAATGACTCAAATGACTTTGCTCCGAAACAGCAGATAGTAAGAGTACCAGCAGCAACTGTGCCAGACAAACATCTGCAACGTTTGAGAAACATTGTGTCATGATCACAGTTTGGATAGTTTTAGGCACCAAAATGACTTTAGTTCTTCTAGGAGAGAATCATAGAATCCTTTAAAGTCCAATAAGAATTCACTAAATATGGGTTGTAATGTGCTGGTTGCACTGACCACTTACTGTAGTGAGGAAAATACAGTTCCAATTTGTTACATAGTGACATAAATGTAACTTTTGATCTTGCATTCTGACTGATAAAAATACCTCAAGAATTTCAGCACGCAATGGCTTTCTGTCATTTATCTGACGTTCCTATAGTTGTTTGATTTCTTGCAAATTCAGCCAAATGGTGTATCTTTGGATAAAGGTGCCAGGCAACAAGTACTTAACAAATGACTGACTGTTTCAGGTTTTTTGCCAGAGCTGTTTAATTTGGTGGCAGGACACATTGTTGTTGAATGACTTTCCTCCAACTGCTTCCTGCTGTGCTCTGTTAGTACAAAAAAAAGCGATTACATCACATGAAGCCTCTAGGTGAATACTGCATTTTTCCAAAAACCAGCAGAGATCTGTAACATTTTTTTTTTGGAATATACAGATAGAAGGTCTTGCAGCATCATACCCCATAAATGTACAACTACGACTGTCCTCTGAACGTACCAACTTAAAACAGAAAAGCAAGATTCATATTCATATGCAGAATTACACACGTCATCATTTTTTAGCCACCATATCCCCCAAAGGCAACTCCAGTATACTATGAATACAAATGCCAGAACACAGTGTTCTGTAAAGACATTGAGTTTCTCTGAGGCCTCAGTGCCCTGTGAAATCTAACACTGACAGAATTTGACTTTTTGCTGACTTTGGCTCAGGGAAACTGGTTTGATAAGAGCTTCATTGCCCACATGTGCAATCTTGCATGAGATGCAAGTATTGAATATCACCTCTGTGCAGATGGTGTATTATTGCCTCTCTTTTTCATCTGCATCTTTCAAGTGCCATTGGGAACATTCTTCTTCCCATCTTTACTTGAAATGATGTACTGGTTCTGGTGGGTCATCAAATAAAATAATCTTTGATGCTGCTCCTTTAACTGATGCTCTCACTGCTGGCCAGCGCAAATTATTCTCTACACACTTAACAGAAACACAGCATATATCTGATGAGCCCAGTCCCTTCTGTCCTAAATAAGTTGTGTGGGTTTTGGTGTGTGTATTTTGTGTGTATATGTGTGTGTGTAATGAGCTGTTTGTGTTGTTTGTGTGTTGACTGAATTCATCAGTCTGCTCCTGTCTGTGTTGCCTCTGGGCCACCTGCCTTTTTCTTGCCTCCTTTCCTGGCTGCTCCTGAGAAGAAGAGATAAGGCCCACTGATGTTTGTCTGCTCCCTGGCAGATTACTGAGGCAGACAGGTACAAGGACTCTGGCAGACAGTTACAGTATACTGGAGGCCAAAGAAAAACTTGTTTGGGAGGCCTTAGCTGACCACAGCCCCACTCCGGCTTGAAGGCCATCTGGCTTCTTCATGTATACTGTTGCTGCTCAGCTAATTACTGTTTTAAGAGAAACACACAAGTCAACTCCAGAAACATCCAGGCTTCTCCCACATTAAGGACTTTCAAAAAGAGCACATTTTCCAACAAAATTTACAGATTTTCATCTGATTTATAATGATTCAAGTGTAATCATTCAGCCACAATAGCACATGGCTGCACTTCTCTATCTTGTGACTGTCAAGTATTGTGTTACACTGCTTTAATTGACCCTCCAGTCCACTTTTGGTTCAGTCACAAACAGAGCAGTTGTTGGAAGCATAACGTGGTAACTGCCTGGTGGACTGAGGGCTTCCTTTGCTTTTTGTGTACTTCCTTTGTCAACCGGCAAAACTGTTTCCTGTTCTCATGCCGCAAATAAACTACATTGATATTGTGGTAGCACTGTGGCTGTGGGAGACAGAGGATTATCTCACCACCTAACACCCCGAATGAGGAGACAGCAGAAATAGCTACTAACAGAACTGAGTAGCTTGTGGATGTCTGTCAGATAAGGGAGGAAGGAGAAAACTATGAGTGCTTGATCAGAAATATTGCAAATAAAATTCAACAGCAGAAAGTATAATGTTGACATGTAGAAAGACTCAGTTACAAGCAGAGGTCAGATAATTAAAAACTTTCAAACATTCAAAATATTCTCTCAACTGAAGGTGGCCTAGTCATTGTCTAGACAATCCCGACACTCCCTGTTTTGTCCACTCCTTGTGGACAAGTGAGGGAGTCTTGATGTAGAGGATGAGTTTGGTCAGAGTGATAATGAAGAGAAAACGTGTAAGAATAGGTATTCAAATTCATCACACGGTTTTTGAGCATCTGTTTCTTACAAAGGTGTTAATGCATAAATTACCAAACAATAGTTCTTAGTCCCATCATAAGACATTTTGAGCTTCTAATAAAGCGTCCGACTTCAGCTCTTGTTTGTTTATTTAAAACTTCTGCTGTTAGATCATTGCTGTCTGACATAGCTGTCTGTATCTCTTTCATGGGGACACTAATTCCTCTCTGTGTCCATTGTTTCTGTTTGACTGACTCCTGTTTAATCAGAGCTGTTTAAATAGTTGTCTCAATATTTAAATAGCCTATTGCGAAGATATTGTGATCGTGGCTCAACTGACAGAGTATAAATTGTTCATGTGGTCCTTCCACATGCCTGGCAGCTCTCCTGGAAAATGAAATTAGAGGAAAGGAGAAGATGCATGGGCAGGAGCAGAGGACAACGGATAATACATGATTCACAAGCAGTAAGCCTTCGCTGTGGAACACAACGAATATACATGGGGGGGAAAGCGTAGAGGGGATCTGAGGGTTTAGAAAGAGTTAAGAAGCAGGCTTCTACAAGCTGAAGCACAGATTATGAAGGGAGCGCTGACAGACTGAAACTGTGTCTGAGAATCAATGACACATTAACAGAATGACAAATGATTTATTTAGTAAAAGTCCTGAAATAGCTGAACAGCTCTCTATATTTGAATAGAAATGTTACAACACACTGTAAAAGCAACAGCTTAACCTGTCATATAGACTAAACAACCAGTATTAAAAAAGCTTAAATCGCTCAAAAGGAGAAAAAGATGCTAAAGGCAAAATACCTGGTTTATTGTGTGATAAATTGACTTTAATTAAAGAGAACACTTTTTTAATAGAAATGAGAAACATAAGGGTGATGGCGAGGGTGGCTCTTGGCACTTTTCAGCTGACAATTAGCGTCGGCATCTGGTCAGTCAGAAGTAATAACAGCACTAAGTTGTACATGGCTGAGAGTAACTCTATTATATAAATGTGACTGTGAAGCAGTGTAGCAGTTAGTCCATTAATTGATAAGTTGATCAATAAGATTAAGATTAACTTTATTGATCCCCACAAGGGGAAATTCTGTTTTTACACTCTGTAAGTCATACAACACACACATGCACAAACAGGATCCTATGGACATGCACTAATGGAGAGATGTCAGAGTGACGGAGCAGCCCACAGCGGGCGCTCCTGAGCTGGTGGTGGGGAGGGGGTTTGATGCCTTGCTCAAGGGCAACTCGGCAGTGCTCAGGAGGTGATCTGGCACCTCTCCAGCTACCACACCAACCAATAATTGTTACTTATCTTGATAATCCATAGTGACTTATGAAAATGTATGTTTTTGATGTAACATTTGATGCTTTCTACTTATAGGATGTAAGACACACACTTTTTTTCACTCTTGCATTGTGGAAGAGAGACTATTTGGGGGTTTTGAGATATTTCAAACGAGGCGAGACGTCATTGTAACTCTGTGAAGTGTTCTTTCTTATAGAATATTACATCACAATACCAGATATATAAACTTTCATACCTCTTTTGATGTCATGGTATTTTTTATTTTGCTCTGTTCAGGAGGATTCCGGGCTTTATGCTTTGGGAAGAACAGGAGACATCGCTGTCTCTCCGCTTTGTTCTTGGTCCCTGTCCCCAAACGCTACATGGTTACTTTTGTGTCTTCTGTGTCCGAGGGCAGAGCAGAGAGGTACAAAAAGGCAGGCTGATACACTACTGCCTGCATGCCGACAAAACCCAAAACCTCCTCACAGGGCAGTGAGGAGGTGTTGCCCTTTATATTTGTGTTTCTAAATTTAAGCCCTCATGAGACAATCGTAAAAAAAAAAAAAAATCCCAATATCCCCTTATTATTCTTAATGTCATGCTCCTCTTTTCCACTCTCTCAAAAGTTTTGCATTCTTAGGTACCAAAAGTATCAGAGATTGTATTATTTATTTGTTATTCAATTATATCGAGAATATATTTTGTTTTGGGGATAAAATGTGAAAGGTCGGGGGAATCATTGGCACTTGCTCCAATCACTTTTTTAATTGACCCTTGCTGACCATCACCATCACCATCACCAGCCCAGTCCCGTTTCCTTCTTTGTTTGCATAGGGCCCCAGTTCATCCAACAATCTGATTGCTGTGAGTTTAGATTTCCACCAGTTTAGCCTAAAAATGATCATGTTACAAACTGAGCAACTGTTATAAATATGAAGTGATAGTTGGCGGTCTGTGTGCCCCTCCTACATAGTGCAGTGTTCTCTTCAGTCACCCTCCCAGGCTTTCCCAGTGTTGGGTTATGATTCGTGGGCGGTCAAATGGGGACTATCTATGGCAGCTAATGATTGAGTTTCTATGGTGTGCATATCCAAATCACTTAGCCTTGCTCCCATCACATCAATTAAATATCATTAATAACATTTCCAACTGTCGCAGTCGGAGGCAGAGAGGTAGCTAAACACCTGACACACCAAACAGGACACAGCAGGAAAGATGCCCCAAAATACAGCAGATCACTGTGATGTGACCCTATGACACAGGGACTTTGCCTGGCATACATTCACACATACATTACTCCTTGGTCAATTATGAAGATGTATTTCTTCATAACTTTACCATGGGTGGTTACACTGTAAATTCTGTTATGCAGGCTTGAAATAGGGAGCAATGATTTGGTAAGCATTATTAACTGAAGTCAGGCTTTATCTTGCTCGTATTAGCCTACATATTTTAAATCTAAACCCAGGAAACATAACACAACAAGGTCTCCTATGCCATTGTGTATCTCAGGGGTGTCAAACTCATATTTGGTATTGGGCCAGATTTTTCAAAGAAGACCTCATCGGGTCAGGACTAAATATTTTTGCTCAAATCTATATGACTGAACACATGAATACGCTTCTAGTCGATTCATTATTTAGAATAAAGGGTGTTACGGAGGGGACCTTGAGTTTAACAACTGTGGTCTTTCTAATCTTGTGAGTATATAAAGTAATCCAATGTGAATTGTGTGATGCAGCCCGTCTGGCATAATTCTCTGGGTTGGTTGGTTTTGTTCTGGTCTTATGTACCTGATCATTGATGGCCAGGTCTTGATTTACTTTGAATACGTGACTACCTGTTGAAAGGACGTTGTCCTTTAAAAGTACTATAAGATCGAAAACAGAGGAAAGGACAAGGATTGCAGGAGGACTTTTAGCTTGTTTTAAAATAAGAAATAGGAGAGAACGAAAAAACCACTGAGAAAAATTCAAGAGAGAATGTAGGAGGTGCATCAGTCAAGAACAAAAGATAATGAGTAGTGAGAGGGTTTCAGAGGAAACATGGCAGAGCAGACTGTCAGAGGATGTAACAAGAGGAACTGAGGCAGAGAGGGGGACATGTTACCTCAGCTATTAGAAACAGTGTGAGAAGCAGAGAATGTGCGTGATGAGTGAGTGCAGTGGGAAAACTCGCCACATGCTTCTCCCCATGCCATCAGCACGAGAATGAAGGGCGGCAGAAGGGTTGGATGCAACAGCTGGCTCCAGCGGTGTGTGGTCAGGGGTGCTATTGTTTCAGCCTTTGAGGCCACTCCCTAATCCCCTTTACAAATTGGAAAGACCACCAGTCACAGTGACACAGAAACTGGCTGTTGTCAGTGGGTAAGCTGTCTGATGGATGGAACCACTTTGCCTGGTGGATAAAATGGTAATGGGGCACAAAAGGTCACAGCTGGATTATGAGTGTCTGGTCTGGTGGCATGAGGACTGAGGCTGACAGTGGTCAGTCTAGTTTGTAAAGCTGGTGCTCTCCATTAGATTATGCTGATGATTGGCTGGTTAGAGTTTTTTATTGGCTCTAAAATTGGATAAACGTCAAAGTCTGGATTATTCTTTAATTGCCAAAATACACACTGAGTTCACATTTTACAGTATGTGTAAAGTAACAATATTTAATTAACATTGGAATTTTTCAACAGTCTGTTTCTACTTTAGACAAGTGTGACCATGGGAATTTCAGTTGATTGTACTGCTCACCATAAGAGAAATGGAGCATGAACATAGTCCGTTGCCTGGCAGAGCTTGCACACAGAGCACAGAGAGGATTTGTCTTGCAGCTTTGGCTCTGTCACAGTCTGTGTATGCTGGGGATGCATACTGGTAACTCTAGGGCTGATCTTGGGCTTTACAGCAGATTCCTCTAGTATTGTTGGTAATCGATACTGAAAATGCCCATAGATGGTGTACTTGGACACAGGAAGTATCTTGAATCTTAAAAAAATGATACAATCGTATCTCCTCTCATACAATCTTGATTGAGCTCTCAGTCCATAAGTATGTTTTCTATCAACCAGCAGCAATTGATGTGCCAAAGTGAAGCTAAGACCATAGACTCAGCTCAACTGATGCTTTAGTTTACTTATGAATCCATGAATTAAACATGGTGGATTTGACAAAAAAAAAAAGGGTTGATGTGTCTTACAATCGACCAATATGACACTGGCAACACAGTTTTGATTTCTGGGAAGTGTGTTCCAGTGAGGTCCAAAAACAGAATACTATCTTTTACAAAGTAACTTCAACTTTGATTTAATATGACATGGTATACTAACAGAGAAAATTGTGTTCTGATCCAATATCAAGTATGAAACTAATATTTGCTTTGCTTAAAGGTCCTTTTAAGCACCTCAAGTTTTAATTTATTGCGTTTCCTTTCAGAAGGTATCATATACTTCAAAGCATATGTCATTACTAGACTGAATGAAACACAGTCCTATCCATTGGAAGTGAAAACTGCTGTTACACATAGGTGTTGCCTCTAGAGGTTTCTTAACTCAGTAATCAAGTAATGCATTAGTATTCCACCTTGTCACTGTCCGTGCTGTGGGGAATGTAGAGCTGCGATGAATGCACACAGCGCATGCAGCATATTTCTGTGAAGAGATCCCACAACGGAGCAGGAGGAGAGCGTCTGCGAATGGAAGAGAGAGGCATGTGCAGTTGAATTACTCCAGTGTTAGCATGTGAGTGACGGGTCCTTATCAGTGCTCACGCTGGCTGATCAAAGTTGAAAAGGGGTCAGGCTAAATTAAAGACTAGCTAATTAAAATGTCCAGGGAGCATGCCAGCACTCATTTCATTTGTCTCCTCGAGCTCAGTTGGCAAGAGAAAGAGAGAGGTGATGTGTGGGAGAACAAGTAAAAAGACTAAAGGAGTGTTATCCTGCAAGTTCATCTATTACTAGAGGATAGATCATTAAACCTGCTTCTCTATTGTGTTGGGCAACATTCAAATATGTGTTTTATAATTCCCTGGTGTAAAAGTCCCACCAGTGAGTGAGTTGACGGACAAATGTTGATTTTGGCTGACATTTTTCAACAATGTTTTCACCTGAAACAGAGTTATGTAGATGGATAAATTAAGGCCCAAGGCAAAGAAACATAACTGTAATAAGACATCTATTAATGGTCCTCTCTGTTTTCAGCCTGCTCATACTTAGTCTCTGTGGCATGGCTTTTTTCAAACCTCCTATTAAACAGCCTTTTAGAGAACAGAGACTCTGGGGCTGGTGGTCTAAGTATGTTTGTATGGGCTATTGAGGAAGTTTCTTTGATGGCTTGAAGGTCTTTCTCTTGATTTACTGAATGACATTTTTTTCATGATTCTTCAACCTTGTAAACAACAGCACTAGGGATGGGAAATTTATTGAATATTTGGAATAGTCATTATTTTAAAGTAAATCCAAGAGTTCTTGTGACTATTATCTCGTTTTTAGGATTTTCTTATCCATTTCTTGCTGCTTCGTTGGAATGCTGCACTCCTGCCAGAAGGTGGCTGTAGAACAGCTCAAAGCTGTTTGCTAACCCAGCGTAAAATAACAAAAGAAAAAAAATGCTTACAGCATTAACCCTGCATTCATTTGGTGTTGGACACATCCGAAAATAATTTTTCTGAATTTGAAAATGCACATACTGAAGTCAGAACAACAACTCGGACACTCAGGAAAGAATAAGGTGTCCAACTTGCCAACCTGACGTCATATTTGTCATCACGTGGTCTGTGTGAGTGTGTGGTTGGTGGGGTATGTTTTGTTAATGTTAAGATACGTTTTATGGATTCACATATTGCACATTAACTTTTTGCTCAAATATAACTTGTAACACTGACATTCCACAAATGTTCTTTGTAGCATTTATGTTTTGTTGTTGTTGTTAAAGCATTCCAACTTTCCCAAATTGAAACAAGGGAACGCACTGAAGTCGGAAGAAAGGCTTTCCAACTCAGAAACTGGGCTGTCCGTGGAGCTCTTGAATGCAGCATAAGAACCAAAAGAAGGAAAAAGCCGAAGCGCCGGTTGCTGTTTATACTGGTGCAGTGCTGTGGGATTTAGAACTGGAGAAACCAATGCTAGTCAATGCTGTGGCCACACAAATGGACTGTTAACGAGGCAGTGGTCCTAGGGAGGGTTCATTTTTAGGGTCCACACCTAAGGCACACACGTTGAAGTCTTATGTGAATCACATGAAGTAAAAGACCATTATCTTTTGTTTAATAATGGGGTGCTGTCAGAGAGCTAAACCCAGGAAAAAATGACTTAAAGACCCAAATGATAAAAAGTATGATCATATAATTGAATTTATAATTGATATACATATAAACCCACTTCAATAGCGTGCATTTCTTTTTTTATTCATATTACTGTAATAAAATATATCGCAATTTCAGGTTTTTCCAATGGTGTTCAATGCCGGTCTGCGTGTGTTTTGAGTGTGAGTCCGTGGCAGAGGTTGGGGGGGATGACATTATCAACAAATCCACAGTTCAGTAGGTTTAAGAACCTGGGCCATCAGGTTTTCTAATAATCTAAGTGTTTGTGTTCTTTAACACCAGGGCTTTTGTTCTGAAGGTGTCTGGGGCTGACTGACACCGAGAGTCAATCCGCCTAATGAGACGCCATGTTGTGCTGTGGAAATGATTACCTTAGGAGAAGAGACATTAGATTGATGAGGGCAATCTTTGTCTCTGACCTGAGATGCACCAGCACCTCTAACACTTCTTCCCCTACCCCCATCACCACCCCCACCACACCATTTAGATGTAGACAATTCACTCCCACCCAGCTCAAATGACCCAAAACAATTCCTCTGAAAGTAAACAATTGGCGGAAAATCTTTGCTCAACCACCTAAGCATTAGTAAATAAATCAATTCATGTATTTTGCTGTTCAATTAAAACTTAATTTCTTACCGTCATCACTCACGTCAGCCTTGTAACTTGGTGTTACTCTATATTGATTTCTCCCTTTGAGCCATGGAGCCTGAATGTCTCAAATGAATTGGAAGGCCCTTTTCTGAAAGTGCAAGCAGAAAGTCTTAGATGTGTAGTAAAGACATGTCACACACCAACAATTAAGTCCTGCTTCTCCTTTAAAACTTTAATGCTGATCAATCAATAACTGAGGTTATTAATGCAGTAAAGGATGACTGCTGAATGTCCCATTTGTTATTGTTTGGCCCAACCCTCAGTAGGATTGCTTCCAAAGGGGGCTAACAGACCCATTAATCAGGTCCTGGTTGATCTCTCCTCAGGCCAGTAGTGATCCGAGGTAAAGCTGCTGGAGGAGAATTCGGTAGCAGTGTTTTTTTAGCTCCCAGAAGACAAGCCATGAAGCCAGCAGATTGCAACAGTGCATTGGTAACTTTAGAGTACACAAAACTGAGTATGAAAAGAAAGTCATAGTAGTCATAGTTGCTCCTCTTCAATACAAGGGATAGGAGCATCGTCGAGTGCAGGAAAATATGCGCTTCTGAACACATTACACAACACCACTAAAAAAAGTAGGCAACAGAGGGATTTAGATTCTGAAACGGCACCATAACAAAGCTGTGCTGTCATTACGCCTTTGCACTTTTGCATTAAAAGATAATATTGGTGCCCCAGTCTGTGATTTTACATTGTGTGGCGGCATTGAAGAGGCACGACGTGTATACAATCAGCTGGTGCTCCGCATAGACACACACTCAGGCATACACACACACACGAGCACACACAGTGCTGTCTTCCCCCGCTGACTCTGTCATCTTACTGTGATCCTGTCTCACCCCTGTAACACCTATGTTACTATACCTCCAATGCTGTCAAAGAGGTGGGATGACTCGCCCTCAGCATTGCGCCTCTGTCACAATTCATATCGAATGTGCGATATTACAGGGGCGTTAAGATTGCTCATTGAACTGGCAATATGAATAGTGCTGGAGTGCAGGATAATATTGGCAGCAAGCAGCTGAACCAAAAAGAAATAAATATGAAAAGACCTAATGAGAGGCTTCAGTTTTATGATAAGATCCACCTCAATCAATGCATTCATGGGTGGGACATACCAGCAGACTTCTCTCTCTCTCTCTCTCTCCGATGGGGATCACAAATTGACTGAATTAGACTCCTAATACGAATGATAATGATCAGTTATGTCAATCAGAAGGTAGAAATGTTACTGAGATTAAGCTGTAAAAATACAGATCAGGCTGACTGGCTCAGAAATCACACTTCTCATCATAGGACAGATAATCCCTTAAACTTGTTCGCAGAAGAAACAGAACTGCAATTGGAGGTTGAACGTTGGACCAAATAAACCCAACAAAACTTTTAATTCTCTGTTGGTCTTTGCAACCTTTTTGAACAAAATGAAACGTCTAAAATCTTTGCTGATCTTTTCCCGTACATGGTTAAGTTTTGTTCTCAATTGGAATGAAACTATCCTGCTCATCTCTCACTGTAAATATTTTCCATGGCAGTTGGAAACATAAAGGATCGTATATAAATTGTTAATACTTTCCCTGATGGTCTTGTTTGCTTTAGTAAGTCATATAGAGGCATGATCATTGATGTCAGTCAGTGTTACTACCAGCTATAAACTCCTCAAAAGGCTTACAAACAACCCCCCCCCCCCCCCCCCATATAAAGACTTTAGGCGAGGATTAACGGTACTTCTAATTTAATTTGTGAAGTTTTTGGTTTGGTAAAATTTGCTGTTCAAAGATACAAAGAATGTGATAAAAGAACACCATTTTCCCCAACTTCCTTAACCTCCTTGCACCTTTTGTGGTAGATGACAGGAACCTTCTCACTCTTATTTAGTGATATAATTTGTCAACCTTCGTGATGAATGTTAGGTCAGTGTTGGAGCCCATTTCATATTTTCTTTTCATACTTGAGTGTTTGCAGAACGAGACAAGTCATCGCTTTAGAGACGATTTTCATTCCATCAAGTATGTTTTGTGTCAGTCAACACAAATGCAATATCCTTGAGCTCCAAGTGCTTCAGGTGATTGAAAGCAGGAAAGATGTCTCTGATACACTAGCCTTTGTATCCCCTCTCCACTCACTTTCTTACTCTGGTTGCCTTTCTCCATCTCACTGTCTGAAATCAGACTTTTTTCCCCTTCTCTCATATGTGTGTTTCAGATTCCAACGCTATTTATAGTTTGTGTTCCCAAAAGGTTTCTTCAGTATGGAGCTGTCATAAAAGCTCTGAGTGTGTCTTATATAATATTACAGAGTGTAATATTAGCAATTAATCAGCAGTACAGAGTCTTCAAAAGGTAATATCTACCTGCTAATTTTAGCTGAATATCAAGTGCAAAGTTCATATGCATAAAAAGTATTACTAAGTAAAAAACAATCCTTTTTTATTCTACCTGGGTCCCAAACACTGAATTGTTATATATGCACTGCTGTGTGTACATTACAATCAAACAGAATGAAACAGATCAAACAGATTAGTCACAAGACTCATCTTAGTTTTGGATGTTTCAATAGAAATGACTTGGTTCTCTGATGAGCACAATGTGGTCAAGGACATGCTGTTAATTAATTGCTTTATATGCAATTTTTCACACTTAAATGTAATAGAAATCAAGTATATCCTCTGAAAATAACTCTGAGTCATGACTGTCTACAAATTAACACCAGAGTCCCACAGTCTGTGATGTTTTCCGAGTCCTATCTTCAGTTTGTTTACATCGCCCGGACGGCAGGCAGACTCCTCCCCTCACGTATGAAAGTTGTTTAATTGAGGGACTAGAGAAAAGAAGAACAACATACTGTACTCACTGCTTAATTGAATGCCACGTAAGCGTTTCTAGATCACAGTCATTTCGGGTAAATTAACATGCAGTGTGAAGATACGAGCATAGTAAAAAGATGACTGTTTGTACTGGCAGCTGATGTAAACTTCAATGCAAATTTAATTTTCCACTGTGGGAGGTATCTAAAATATTAGAATGTTTTAAAATATAAACTTTGGTCATTAATAAAAAAAAGAGGTCCATGGCTTCAGCTATGGTGAACATCTACCCTTAGACATCTAGATTAAAATGTGTTTGTCAGCAGTACTTTTGATAGTTTTGGTCATCATTTTTATTGGTTATGATTTACACATCCCCAATGTAATATTATTGCAGAGATTAAAGTCGGGGTGAAACTGCCAGAATGCTTTAATTTTGGATATCCCCAAGGGGAACAACATGAGCTGTCAGACAACCACACAGGTGTGAAAACAAAAGAAAACACTCTGTTCAATCCAACCATTGCAATCAGTTATACATAATTGGAAAAGCCATGAACATAACCAAAGTAAAAAAATGTCCTTATAAGGGCGAACTCACACTTTGCAAGCCGTATTGGCCTAAGCTTCACCTCTAAAGTTACCCAAGCACAGGTACACAATGTGGACAGCCTTCATTATCGAGAATTCCTGGAGTGTTACAGCTGTTTCTGACAAAAATGACTCAAAATAAGCCATTAAGTAATTAAATAAGCTTTCACATTTCTGTGCTGTTCTCCGATGTGCGGACGCGGACTCAACAGCGCGTCTCATTTATTTTTTGTTTGTTTTACTTTTGAGTCCGCCTGTCCTGTAAACTAAGCACGCTTCGTACTTGCGTCAAGCCATTCATGTGTTGTATTAGCCTCTTGAGCGGAGCCTGCTCAGGTGTTCTGCATGTAGGACAAAGCCTAACACTCCACCCACTGAATCCTTAAAAAAAGGGAAAACAAAGTTGACAAAGGGGATGGACAAAACGGGTGTAAAGAAGGCCAACCTGTTGGCAATCACAACAAAAAGAAGAACAGTCTCTTTTCTCTGTGGCAAATAGATTCAATTCTGCTTCTTCCTTGGGAAAAGTGTCCATGCTCTTACAAACTGCCATTTTTTGTCTTTCCGCCTCTTTGTACTTTCACTCCTGCCTCTTATTCACACCAGCCAGATTTATCCCAGCAGTAAGTCTCACCTATGCAGCATTACCCATTTCTCTCCCACTGGCCCTGACATGGCTCATTCCCCCATCAGTGTGACAGTGGCAGTCCATCAAGCTTTCTCAAGTGCTAAACACAGATAGAAATAGATGTTAACACACTCAAAATCACATAGGTAAGAACTTCCATTACTATTTCTTGAGTGTTTTGCCAGTAATCATGTCAGAGTGGGCGATCTGGGGGATTTTAGGGATGGTGGAGTGGGGTTGTCTAGGATCTGATATTTCTGTTTTGACCTGAGTGGCTGTTCTCAGATGTATCAAAGCTGTAGTTTGGACTGACACACTCTGCATTAGGATGTGACACATTTAAAAAGAGGTTCCTTGGGACATTTTCAGGGCTGGATACTTCTGGGGGTTCAGATCATTGGTTCCTAGGCATCCTGGGTTTCGGCTGTAATGACAAAACATGCTAGTTCTTATTAGCTAATTATCTAATTAGCCTAGTTTATGCTGCTGTTCTGTTGATTTTTGAGGGAAATTATGTAGAGTTCTGTTTGTTAGAGCAATGGCATGTTTTTGTTAGCACTTTCCAAATTTGGAAGACTGGTGCCGTAGGGCAATTGTAAGCCATTGCACACTCCTTTAAATACAATTAAAAAAAATATATAATATTCAGACTGTTTAATCAGCCCTAGTGCCATGTTTTATCCACTTGGGTTATATGACGTTAGGATACGGTAATGTTGGTCCTTCATAGTCAAATTTTTATTAAAAAAATTCAAAGGTTACATTTTTCCTTAGAAATATGTTATCTACCAACCATATCTTCAATATTTTACAGTAGCCTCTCTCTTGACAAGTTATTGGTGAGAAAGACCATGCTACCATGTCCTCTAGCTATGACTATACATTCAAAACAGAAATCGGAATGTCTCTTGGGGTGAAACAAGCCAGCATTACATCATTACTGTAGTCTATTCCCAAATGTCTTTACCTTTTGGTTCTGTACTTTATCTTTCTCTCTGACAGAACTATTTTACAGCTCCAATGCACCTCATTTATATAGTCAGTGACATGCATTCATACATTTTCCATCCGAGTGTGTACCAATATCCCAAACTGATTTCATTGCTGCCCGGCAGAAACCCGTGCAGTAGAGAAAAGAAGCAGCGAGACCAAGGCGGTTTGAGGAAATGAGTGTTCCATTATTAATGCTCCCTTCACTTACTTTATGATGCCGTTAGGTGGTCATGCTGTTGTCCTCTGTCTTCTTTTATTAGCTTTGGTTCACCACTGCACTTTAATGGATACGTCAAAGATGAAGTTTGCCTTTTGGCACTGTAACAGAGACCCAGGGTCTCAGGCTCAGTGAAAGTATAGATGATACAAATCGTAAGATGGAAGCACATCTTATATGAGTTGGTTTGTTTGCCTGCCAGAGTCGAGAAATGTGAAACATTTTTACCAGATAAGCACTTTTTTTTTCTCAGTATTTGTCTGAAAGTGTTACTGGTTTGAAGTTTAGTGGCATGGACTGTATATAAAGTGATTTTACTATGTGAGCTTTTATTTTTAATTCAATATCCAATTTCCTCAAAAACTGCTTTTTTATGTGTTTTTTTTGTGTGTTGTCTGCTTACTTTGTGAAGTATTGATGTGAGTTCATCCTCAATCTCTTTTCTCCCTTTAAACAAGTAAAGCACTCTGTGAATACTGTATATTAACTGCTAGAGCATGTGATGCAAAGATAGATAGTTTGCCCTATTTGCTGCTCTATAATCTCCAACCTGCAAGGAGTGGACCTGAAGACAACACTAATGGAGAAAGACTGGGACCGGGTGTGGTGCATCTATAAGATCTCAGTACAACACTGTAACTCATACTCTCCTTATGCTACCAATGTTAGAGTAAGTTGCTAAAATGCGGTGGATCTGATGTACTTTGTGGGTAAACGACTGTACAGTATGGAAATAACAGGCCACTGCATGACAAAATTAGTAATTACATTGCATCTTTATTCTAATGGAATGCAGATTATTTTTTTTTATGGAAAGCCTCATTTAAATTAAGCACACTTTATACAACAATAAACCATTCAAGATTGGAAAACAACAACGTACAATATAGCCGTGTTTTCTTAGCAACAGCAGTTTCATAACCTGCCACAAAGCTATTTCAGGGTTTCATTCGTTAACTAGAGATGTCAATTTAGTTGAGCGTTATTGACAGATTATGTAACAGCTGTGTGGAAATGAAGAATAAAATTCATTGATAATCCTTTCATTGCAACAGCTCGCTGCTTCCCCTGTTCTTACATATGTTTCAGTGAAAACAACTGTTGACAGAAATGCACATTAATTTCCCAAATCCATCTGCTCAATGTCACATGGCATGTGTGGATACAGAGCACCTTGAGTAGAGACTGCCCTGATTAACAGTTTACAAGCCAGCTCATGAGGTTTAAGTGGGATTACAGTATCATTTTGCCAATTGTTTTTATTAAAAGTGTTAAGAGCACTGACCTTTGCAGCAGCAGTGGCTGTTTTTTCTCACCTCTGATTCAAACATCAATAGTAAATGTGTCTTAATCCTTGCTCTCTCAGGTCTGCCCATGGTCTGATCTTAAATTAATGTGTTAGGTTTAATAGATCCAGAGGATCTGTCATGAAAAATAGGTTGACTTCAAATATTCAGAATAGGAAATACTTCAGTAATTTAAATGTGGATTTGTCCCAGTGTTTGTGGCATTTAGGTATCCAGAAAACACTTTCTGGGCAGAGGCCAAATTTAAGGGATAATTCAGAGTGTACCTACTTCTCATGGCAGCACCACACCACTGATTTTAATGCTTGAATGTAAGAGTTTGATTCATCATATGAGGGTGTTGTTGGGGACCAAGCAGTCAAGACGAAATGAACACAGGTTAAAAGACCCGAGCTCAGGCTTCTTTAATCAAAAGAGAGAATTCAACAAAACAAGTAAATAAGGTAAGTGAAAGTATATACGGAATAGGGTCCTTTAAAAGTGTACTGAAAAATAACGCTAACAGATCCAGATGTGAACTCGGCTTACAAACTTAACTTATTGAGAACTGAGTTGGGTTTTTAAGCCAGCCAACTACACCAGACAGTGCACACAGGGGAGGACAACAGACAAAACAACAAAAGAACTTGGATTGGTCCTCTTCCAGAAAGCCTTAATTAAACCAACAAACAATGACAAAGAAAGACAATAAGTGTTTCTTCTTAATCAAATAATGATGTATTCTCTAAAGGGCTAAGAAAAGAGAGCTAAACCAAACAAATGGTCTGTGTTATGTTTAAGTGACTGCTAATGAAAAAAATCAATGATGTGAGTGTGGTGGCCTATAACCTGTCCCTGTGTCTATCACGTGTATATTGACAACACAAATCTTCTAATGTAAGTCCAAACAAAAAGAGCCTGGCAAAATGGACACTGTATATTTTAGTCAGATGAATGTCAGGCTAATTCTGCCTTCTAAGCCTTTTATTTAAATTGATCTCTGTTGAGTTTTCAGTAAAAACAAATGTTTTGGTTGTGCTTCCTTAGTTTATTGTCAAACAGCCTGCACATCAATCTTTAGGCCACACCAACCTGATCATTCTCTTCTCTGAGGCTTAGGGCTGATTGCAGGCTCTTCTTTCAGATAATGGCAGGTCAAGGATTGTTCAATTCTTCCAGCTCTCAACATTTCCCTCGACCAAATCTCAACTTTGAAAGCTCTCTTGTTTTGCTTGTACCCTTGTGATCCCTCGGATGAGATGGGCAAGAAAATGTTGCAAACAAGTAAATAGCTCTACATGCAGAGGAGTACATGAGCGAACACTCCCACATAATGTGGTAACATAGTGTTTGAAGTAAGACTTCAGTTGGACTCCCCTGAACAGAATGCAAGTCGGTATCCCACACAGCACATCCCCGCTCCCTCAGATCTGCATCCAACCACTCTCCCATGTGGCCAGAGCTTGGAGGAAAAGCAGAACATTGATGTATGAATGGAGAAAGGGGCAAAGTTAAATGTTTGATAGTCACAACAAGATGGTTTCAGAGAGCTAGGATGATCTAAATCCCTTGGTATCCTTGGTTTTTGTAAAACCTTAGGATGAATTCTTAGTCGGCTAAATGCTAGAATGTGTGTGACTTTTCAGCACATGGATTATTAATTAAAGTGAAATATATTTGAGTTTTAACAGCATAGATTTTGTGTGTTTTGTCTTCATATCCTTTCTTACTTCTGTACACTTGACATAGTGTTCCACTTGAGTGAGTTATGTCACAAGAAGTAATTTAGACTGTTTTTATGAGTTGGATTCGAGGAGAAAAAGGGCAAATCTGGGGAGGGGTATTTTGCATTAAATGCTTTAATATAAAAACTACATGGGCTGTAATATTAACACTATTTGAAAAGGCTTGGCATGTCAATTCTGTAAATACTGTACAACATGTGAACAAAGAGAAATTTGAAGTTAGGAGAGATAACACTAAAAAGGTTCAAAAACATTATCTGAGACCCAACAAATCCAGTTTTACAAATTATTCTAAAAGGGATTATTGATGAATATTAACAGGAAATTCAGTGCAAAGAAACATCATATAAATGCCTTTGATAATCATAAGCAAAGCTTGACTAATAAATCCTTTTTTACTTTCTTGTAGTTTGACAATTTAAGTAAAATGATTAGACTATATCCTGTGAAATATAATATCAAAGCACTTGGATACATTTGTAAGTTATTAGAAAATGTATTGAATTTTATAACAATTTGATTTGATATGCAGAACAAGTATTTTTGCAGCTGTGGTTCACTTGGTAGAGTTGGACGCCTCTCAACTGGAAGGTTGGGGGGTTTGAGCCCCAGCTCCAGCAGCCACATATCCGATGTGTCCTTTGGCAAGACACTTAAAGGGATACCCGTTGAAACATGAATCTGTATTGACATTGGGTCATATATGTAGTAGAAATGTGAAATAAATCTTGAAGTTGGTGCCTTCTTGGCCGAGAAAAGGCAGAAAGTGTCTTTTTGGCTCATGTGGATGAAAGACACCAAATCCCAGAATTCACAGCACAGCAGGCCACTCCCACTAAGGTCCGAATCAGAATCAGAAATACCTAATTAATCCCAGAGGGAAATTTGATCGTTACAGTTTCTCCAAAATATACAATATAGCAGTAGAAATGTAGTAATAAAAACATTTACAGACATATTTACTTCAACACATACGGCCATTTCCTCAACTGATTCAGAGATTTCTTCCAGAAGAAATTCGTATCTTGGAAATTCCTGGCAGAAAACAGACTCTATGTCTGTGTTCATAGGCAAACCGTGAGAACACCGACACTACCAGTCCGCCCCAGCTCGAGCTGGCCCGGTCTCCTCGTCTTCGGCCTTGCGGCCAGCAATATAGCCGCGAGACGGTTGCTGCCGACAGGCCGGTCTTGTGTCCCGGCGAGCGGCGAGCGGCCAGCAGCGGCCCCGGTGAGCGGCCAGCAGCTGCCCTGGCGTGTGGCTCGGCCGCCAGCAGCCAAAACACAAGACCGGCCTGTCGGCAGCAGCCATCTCACAGCTATATTTATATTTTCGCCATTGTCAGCTTTCTCCATAGAGCCTGTTAGCATAGCATCCAAGCAATATGGCGGACGTTAAGTTTTGATTCTGGGAGTAAGTTCCCACCCACTGATCTATGATTGGTCTGTAATTTCAGTGGTCGAAAATATGAGGAACTAGCGTTGTAGTTTCACCCTGCTAACCGCAACAGCTTCCAGTGACGCAAAAATCGTCCTTTTGCGTCACCTTTTCATACTCAGAAATACAAAGATTTCCCATCTCAAGGGAAAATGAGGGAGGGATGCACGACCATTCAAAAATACTACCAGGTTTCTAATGATACAAATCTTAATGCAAATGGGTGAAGTATCCCTTTAGGACATGCTCAAGTCCATTTACCATTTAATATGTGAATCTTCCAACTGTAGCACGCTGCATGTTTTATTCACTACACTATATGATGTCGTGTGTCATATGGTATAGTGGATTGTTTTTTATTTCCTTCTGAATATTGACATTTTAAGCATAATACCCAGAGTTTTCTTCATAAAAAAGATTTTGGAAATTGAAATAAACTGCTCTGTGTGTTTATGTTGGTGGAGAGATGACATGGATATGCAGGGAGTGATGCAGGTCATTGAAATGTAGACAGGCAGTCAGCCAGATGCTGCTGAAATCAATCCCAGTGTAACAGATGGCAAGATCACTAGGAGCATGGTTTTTCTCACCTCTTTGTGCTGCACTTCCCCATGGGATACTCCAGACGCCTGTCTGCTGTAATGAGTGTAGCCTACAGCACACACACATGATTTTTGCAGATGCCTCCACACCTAGAAATGAGATGGGTTCGAAAATGTGTTTGGATGTGGAGGTTTTGAAGAAATACTTTAGCATTCGGTAAGAGGTTTGGCCTAAAGGAGGCTGACAAAATACAAAATCAAGTTGCAATATCTGACAACGCAGTGCCTTCATCCTTTGTTAAGGAGAAAATTTACATGTTATTGAAAAAGTTCCTCATTTTAGGGCCTGTATAAAGTTTGATTCCAGTCATCAATAGTTATATTCACTGCTGAAATGATGGTATGTTTACTTTAGCATGAGTGTTCTGAGTAGAGCGCTTGATTTATAATCATCAGTCCTTTCGAGGTAAGATATTTGATTATCAGCGTAGTCCTTGGTTGAAGTGCATTATCAATGTGCTGTATGCATTCTGGATAGACGGGTTCAAAGATTTAGGAAATGCTGCACTGCATTATTTTTTTCAGTTGATGAAAGAAATATTCACTGGGTAGCATTTTCCAAGCAGCTCCTCGATTTTCATACTGATTCAATCTGTGTTGCAGAGACAACTGAGTCTAGATTTCCTCCATAGTGCAACCCTTTGCTCCATTCTAATACAGCAAATTGCATGGATGTATTATCAGAAACACTCACAGATGTTTTTTTTTCTCTCTCACACAAACCTTGAGTGGCTGTTTTAGAAGCTGTTGGCCAGTGTGGTTGGGTTGACCATGAAATCTAGATCTCATTGCTGCTCTGTGCGTCTTTCTTAGCACAGCTTTGATTTTGTCAAAACAATTTGTAAATAAACACAGCAGAAAACCTTAACATGGATTTGGCTGTGAATGAGCTTTTTTACGCATTATGATGAATGGGATTTTAAGTGCAAAAAGTGAACAGGGCCCCATCCTACACACAGTAATACCACAACATCACCCCCTGTACATAGATTCTGTATGAGCTATACTATCCTGAGACAATAATATAGCTTCCATCCACCACTTCTGTAACACTGTTGAACGAAAGCTTTGTCCTTCTGGCAAAAGAAAGTGTCTTGTAGGGAACTGTTATGTCAAGTCGCTACTCATTCGTTTTTCTCCAGAGTGAAATCTAATAAAGGACTGCAGGTTCTGTGAATTCCCCTGGTGCTTCCCATGCTATACTGTGCTGCTGCTGTACAGTCGCTTGGTAAATAAGCTGGTCGACGAAGTAAGTCCACCCCTGGAGAGTTTGGGGAACATAAGAGAAAGCAGCCAATACGAACATGGAAGCAAACACAATTAAGTTCCCACTGACTCACACTGAGGCACAAATCCTACCCTACTGTACCTCTGTAAACAGTCTACTAAAAACATAGTTACAGTCAGGGTATGGCTGGTACAACATTATGTTAATTCTTGAAATATATTTAACACAATATTGTTAACTTAGCTAAGATGTCCCCCCTTTTCAATCAAAATGAACCATGTGGTTGCACACAACAGCCACATGGTCACAACAACCCAGCTCGTACAATCCCCTTGTAAACACGTCCAGCAGGAATCAACCTATTTGCCAATACAATCTAATTTCACCAAATGTTTTTTGAGTACATTTACAAGTTTCATTGAAGAATCCAATGGAAACAATGATGAAGTCATAGATATAATTTATCATATACAGAACATTGCATAGAATCAGCTACAGAATTAAGTCAGAAGGTTATCCATGCAACCGTATCATCACTCATTACAAAGTGACCGCTCATGCCAGCCAGCAGCCTCAGAAAAAGAACCCACACCAGCGTCTGTTTGTGGTCTCATGGGACTTGAATTCCCGACATGCCTTTGGGAGACATATACTTTCCTAGCAAGGTTACACCAAAAAAAATAAAAAATACTGACTCCAGTACTTTTACCCAACCTGTAAAAACCTAGAGCTGGACAAAATTAGTGTAAAATGCCTGCTAAAACACTCATATAGGTTGGTCTTCAGCTTCTTATAACAGTGATTCAGAATAGAAAGAAAACATTTTTTATATTTTTTTCTAGATGTAATATTCAATAGTTACAAATCCTGATATGATCAGTAAGTGTTGGAAGCAATGAAGAGGTGTGGAAGCGAGGCTGAAGGAAGTAGAGACGGAAAGCTAAAGTGTGTAGGTGGAACCCACACAGCTCAGCTTTGCAAAGCTGGCCCTGCATTAGCCAGAAGGCCGAGGCCCGTTTGTCTGGAATCTCTTAGGAAGGGACAGATCAAAGCCAGGGCAAGGGGCCACAATTCAGCTTACACACACTCCGAGGCAGCAGCACACATGCACATTTATGCACATTCAACACAAAGGGATGCAGAGCATACTTGCTCCCTTGGCACCTATTGATTGCTTTCTATATTTCTCCTCCATTTTCAGAGTCCCCACAACAAAAGCCAGTCTTCACTGGCAAAGCATTTAGCATTTGGAAAAGTCAGTCCCAGCCTGCAGCCAAATGCTTTGCACAATAAGCAACACGACACACTGTACAAGCTTTTTCAAACAAAGACGTGTTTGTATGGTGGATATGTTGTTTTTTTTTCTCTCTCAAACATGCCTTCTTGCACGCATAAAGGTTGGAGGCTGCACAGACCATTTTTGCATTTTGTATAAATGAATGAAACCCACCACTGAAAGTTGCATCACAATGCAGAACAGTACTCAGCTATCACTCTCTAGTAACTTCTCGCCATTGCTAACATCTTGGCTCAAAACGGACTCAAAGACTGACCTCATTATTTATTTGTCAAGTTGCGGTTGTTTTACAACGGGATGACCGAGATGCAAACTCAGAAGGATTTATTGCAACAAAAAATAAATAAGATGGACATACAGTGATGAGTCCAGGGAAATACATGATACATGACAGAAGAAAAAAATGACATGGTCCAGAAAAAAGAGTGAACACACAGGTAGAGCCACAGGGGACACATCCAGACGTGTGACATGTGTTACAGATTCAAACTGGCAGAGAAACGGGTGAAGGTAGTCTAAATACACTGGGAAGGTGTGGGTAATAAAACACAGGAGAGAGTAACCAGGCAACATGCGGGGGTTGGTGAGGGCACAAAATCCTGAATGTTAAAGGAAAACCATAAAGTAGTTTAAAATGTGCCTCCAACCCTTGTCGTTAGCATGGGTAATCTGTGCTAATAATGTGGCATTAGGATTCAGTGGAATATGGATGGTACAGACATTGTGTCACCTCAAATAGCTCATACAAAGTAGTACAGTAGTAAAGCTAGCTAGCTAACATTGGCTCTTTTTCTCCATCCCTCTTTCCTTCTTCGTTAACTTAATTATCATTCATATCTGTTTATAGGAGCTTCATTGGCATTGGTACTTTCAAATTGTGAAATCAAAAAAACAAATGGAACTGTAAAAGATACTGCCACATACCTTTATTCCTTTCCTTTATTCAGATCCCCATTAGGTGTTCGGGGTCCACACATAACAAGCATAATATACACAAAATACCACATACAAAATGTATGTAACTAGTGTCCAGCAACATAACATACATCACAAAAATTGATAATCAATCATATTTTTTCAATTTGTTAAAACTGGCCTCTTTTAAATATAATTGGTAAATGATTCCACATTGTGATTGCTCTATACCAGTGGTTCTTTTTGGACTGCGTACCAACTCTGAACATATTTGGCTCTCCAATTACCACCATTATGGTAGACGTTAAAATACACTGTAGGCCTATTTCTGCACACATTTTACGGAGGCATATATATTCATAAAAAGAATATTATTTATTATTGACTGTTGGCAGCCACACTGTAGGACTACTAAGGTCTAGCGCTAGAACTGGAGAGAGAGAGAGAGAGAGAGAGAGAGAGAGAGAGAGAGAGAGAGAGAGTGTGAGAGAGTGCAGGCTCTGTGCAACCAGAGCCTCTGTATTATAAGGCTCTGCGTTCAACATAGCAAAACTCCCTTTAAAAAAAATCCTTCTCGACTCCTGAGCATAGTTAAGACACAGCAAAATACAGCAGAATCACTTCAGCTTCAGAGCAAGAGAGAGGGTGAGCGACTGTCCGTGCACTCTTGTAAATGTCTCACAACTGAAGCTTCTCCTGGCTCCGTTTTGAAAATGTTAATGTACAGCTGCTTGCAGCCGATTCCGTTCTGAACTCCAATATGTTATGTTATTGGATTAGATTATGTTAATCTCTCACATAATTAATTGGTGAGTACAGACATGTTGGTTGTTTGCTATAACAGTACTAACATTACTTAATACATTTATGCCAACCTCTTGTCTGCTCTGACCCATGACAGACTGGCATGCATACTCTCCGTACTCAGCCTCTCACCCGATGGACAGACCAGTTGGCTGTATCCAACCAGACTGGTGAGCAGTAATCAAAATGAGACATAAAAGTGCCTGTGTCACCAGCACTCTAGTGGCAGGGGTAAGAAAAGGGGAACATCTTCTATGCCTTGACCTATACTCTTAACAGTATGAGTGTGTAGCTGATTTTTGTGGTCATACACATGTGAAAGTCTGTGTAGGAGTCTATGTGTCTGCATTCATTCTCCATCCTACAAACGACACTCTCTGCAGGCACTGGCTGAGAGTGTGCGAGTGAGTGTGTGATGAGTTTGTCCGCCTTTGAGAGCTCCTAGGGCGGATAGAAGTGTGTGGAAGACGGCCTCTGGCTGTGCAGGTGAAGGCCGGGAGTGTGTGAGGAGTTTGTACTGTTGATCTCTGTAAGCGGAGTGGAGTAAGGAGGAAGTTGAGAACGTGCATAAAATGTCACTTCCTGGAGCTTTCGCGGAAAATACAACCCGGGGAAACTTTCTATACAGGCTTTTTCACATCAGTTAACCGTTCGCTTATTAATGGATGTAAAAAGTTACATACAGCCCCTTTAATCCATCCAGTGCTTTACCTTATCCACCAGCATGGTGATATAAAGTTCTTCTTCTAGATAAACTTCACAGGCTCTCAGAGCTGCTGGTGTAGCTGTAGACTCATAACCCGCTCAATCAAACAGCTGATTAAGGCTCCTGGGAAAACTATTGTCTGTATAATGCAACATGATGTCACAGACGTACACATCTTGCACCCTATACGGTGACACTCCCTCCTCTGATTGGCTGTTTGATCTCAACATGGAACAAAACAAAAAAAAAAAAAGCTGACAAGCAACAAGCCATGTGATTTGTATCACCCTTATTGATCTTAAGTGGGACGGTACTTATTGCATCATCTGCTGAACAGCAAGCATGATCCTTTAATTCTACGTGTCAATCAATGAAAACAGCCGCTTCGTTCATGTTATAAACACACGCACACTTCTTTGTCTGCTCCTTTCCGGTGTCTTGACAAAAAAATTGCATACTGCTAATTTTAAGAACCAAAGACTATGGTGAATTGATCATGGACAATGGCTCAGAGGGACTCATTGTGCAGTTTGTGTAGGCTTTTGTCTCAGGAGGATTGTTACATACTATGTTGTATGTTACCATTATTGTGTTCGATTGTGAGTTTGCTGTAAGCTGGAATGTAACATTAATGTGTGTTTTTAATTATGTCTGTGTGATTGCTTGCCCTCCTTCGTGTGCCACATGTAATGAGGCTGCACGCCTCCCCCATGACCCTCTTTCACTTGTCATCTCCTCCAAACCTAGACAAACATTTGGCTGACAGCTTGTGGCAAAACATGTCAAATCAAATGATTAATATTTATCCTTCCCATCTCTCTTACTTTGTCTGTTAAGTCAGTATGTGTGTATGGCGGTGTGTCTGTGCGCAGTGTACGTGTATTTGAGTCCTGTCGCTTAAGGACTCCATAGAGGTCTTTTAAAATGTCCATCGGTCCAATAGGATGCCTGGGTCACAGGATGAAAAGCAAATTAACCCAGAGAGGAGATGTCTGTTTGATTTGTGAAAATGGCCACACGGAGCCATCAGGCAAACATTATTCTCTTCAGAGTCACAGTGAGCACAAGAATCATTGACATTTAAACGTGTCAAATCGAAACAGACCAATTGTTTCAGTCAATGTGGGATAAGTTTTTCAACTGTCTGTTTCTGAACAAAAGGGGGCATCGTTTTGGAAGGTTTGCTGTGGTATCATTGAAGGAACTAACTAGTTCTAAAAACTAGTGGCATATCTGTAAAGGCTTAAGGTGACTTTTGAGTCTTTGTTGTATCATTAAGGCATTCAATAAATACATTATTTTATTCTAACTAAACTACTCCAATCACAATTGTGAGTGACTGTGTCATTTAAAATGAGTATAAAGTATTGTTTATCATTATTATTATCAGTATGAAGGTGTTTTGCCCACATTTACAAGAATTCAGAAGATATGATCCTTTTTGAACTATTTCAGTGCTGTGTTTTCTTCTCTCTTATTTTCAATCCTCATCACAGTCAAATTACTTTAATTTTACCTAAATGTAATTCAATGTTATGAAAAAAATCATAGATTAAAATAGATAGAAAAGTCTCTCTGTGCAGTTTCCTTACGTAAATCCGTCACCATCACATTATACTGAATCAACACAAGCCTTTGCATGAGCAGTTGCCTGGCAACTATTGATGCTTTACGTTTTCTTTGAAAACGTGGTGTTATCCCCAATTACTTTAATATCTTTAGACTTTTACCACGCCATCTCTGACTGTAATGAAATGTCTTTTTGAAGCAATCTGCAGTTTTGTACATTGAACTATAAGGATAGTTTTCTGTTTCATTGTTCCGAAAAGAAAACTAGGCTGCTTCCAATGCATAGGGATACACGAGGCATTAGTAAAAATGCAGATGTTGTAATGTTGTAATCAATTATTAGTGCTGCAAATCAAATTCAATTCAAAATGTATTTACATAGAAAATGTTATTTATAAATATACTTTTTATAATAAATGCTGCAGAATGTAGAATTAAATGTTCACCAAATAAAAGAGTGACATAAACAATAATCATCAACATGAACAAGAAAAAGTACAATGATTTTAATTGTATAAATATATATAAATCTGAGATTTGAAAGCAGCTTGTGAGAGCCAGATTCAATATTTCGGTTACTGTCTAAAAAAGTATCTGACCTGAGGTCCTCTTTGAACCTCTAAAAGGCTGTGAGTGACAAGTGGGATTTACTCTTGTGAACGGCTGTGTAGGTGTGTTAGGGTGTTTACTGTCGGATTTAACGTCAATTCAGAACAAAAGGTAAATGGATTGTAAAGACTAGATAATATGTGCTTCCTTTGTGGATGAAGAATTTAAAATGATTAGAGCTGATTCATCATTGTCTTTGTAGATCAGAACAGAGCATTACTTTCTCCTGCTAATTATAAATGATTGCTTCAGTCTCTCTGTGTTGCTTTCAGACACAAATGGTCTCTTGTTCTTCTAAAGGTAAAATGTGGCACAGGTTTGAAATTGAAACTAGAGTATAAAGTAAATATTTAATTTCTTGCTCTTTGCTCGGGTTGAGTCTTTAGTGTTTTTAACTTTTCAGCCATTCTCTCTCTCTCCCTGAAAGTTCTAAACCAATCATCAGTGCCCTTTTGACATAGTCAGGTGGGCACATAGATAGATCCCTTTGCCTGTTCTGTTACAAACGGTAACTGTGGCCTCAAATATTTTACTCTGTAACATATATACTGAACAATGCATCTGCATTTTAAACACACAGTTTGGCGATACTTTACTACGACTGTAAGGTCTGTTTCAAAATTAAATGCATATAATTTTCTCTTTTTATCCCCTCCAGCCCTTTGCTAATATCAAGATGATGAATTTAGTAAAAGCCCAAATTGCAAAATGATACAAGATGGCCGGAAAATATTCAAACAAAGACTCTTTGATCAAAGACAGAGCTTGTTATTTGTGTCGGCTGGACATTACCCTCACATTAAAGTCATCTCCAACAGTAAATGAGTGAATGAAAAGTTAGGATAACTGGATTATGTTGTCCATTAAATAATTTGGCAAGTTGCAAAAAATGTTATACTCAAGGCTTTAGTCAAATGTTTACTCGCAAAGAACTGTCTTTGCTTTTTACCAGATTTTTCAAACTTTGCGATAAAACATGCACCCCAACTTCCTACATGTTTATAATACTTTTTTGGTTATATTATGATGCTCACAGCAGAGAGTAAGGATTATTAAAAGATAATGGTTTTGTTGTAATACTTAAAAACTAAAGTGCGGGGCGCTGGTTTGGCTTGGTTGACTCAGGAAGCTGCCGTCTCTGTTGCACGGGTCGCAGGTTCCGCCCTCGGCCCTGGTGCATGTCATCCGCGACTATTTCCCCACATTTCCTGTCTGTATCAAGCTGTCCTATCAAATGAAGGCATATATCTGATTTCAAACATTTTCAGAAGTTCAGAAGACATTTTTGGGGAGAGTGTGAATCTGTTGAAGCAAAAAATATCCTTCAATGTGGATTCATGTTTGTTAGATCTCGTTATTTAACAGGGAGAAATATTGAGGCAGGCACACAAACATTCCTCTTTGCTCTGTTATTAACTGCAGTTATGATCCCCCTGCACAAGGCACTTAACTCTAAACGCAAGCACTGGGAAATATCTAAGTGAGGTTTGTTTGGAGCTGCTTATGAAGCCAGTCATTGCTGCAAAATTAACTGCATGCCCAAGTCTACAGTTCCACTCCTTAAAGAAAATAAAAAACAAAAGGTGTCAAGAAACAAAATGAACAAGATTGTGAAAATACTGAACCATCAATCTGTGTTTTTTTGACAGCTTAGTCTGAGACAATTGTGTTTTTTAGGGTTTCTTGGAGTGTGTTTACGACTGTGTGTGTGTGTTATTCTGCCTCATGTTTACAAGCTGCAGTAAGGATAAGCTTCCAGACTGGCACATGGCCACTGACCAGTGTTATCCTAACAGCTTGAACATTTCTATCTTTTGTAGGCTGTCGATATGAGCAGTTCAACGCTCTTGTTAGGTGGGCAGCAGGGCTCAGACCAGTCTGAATTTTTCTTTGTTTTTTGGCTATAAAAACCCAAAAGGGATTGATGAAACAGACACTTTTGAAAATAAACACATTTCATGTTGAAAACCTTCGGCACTCGAAGATATATGACTGATTGCAGGTCCACGTTTGACTCATGAGTATTTATCAGTCTCATGCGAAGCCTGTTTAATCCAATCAAGCCATGATGATCACAATGTTACATTTCATCCAAAAATAGAAATCCACCTTTTGTAAAAGTGCAACTGATGACTCCATTTTCCATTGTTACGAGCTTCTGAACTGGAACAAAAAGGTTTTGCCATTTTGAGGTTGATTTTTAGTCTTTCAAGGTGATGACTCATCATCACCTCTTCTCTGCTTCTGTCATGCCCAAATGGGATAATAGCAGCCCACTGAGAGCCTTAAAACACAAGTGAGAGGTTGTTTAAGTCCGTAGATTGATCTTTCGTTTTTGTCTTCCACCCATTTATCCTTCAGTCTAGAATGTCACAAACATTGGAAAATTCAATCTTTGTTTCCCAAAGAGAGGTCTGCCATCTTGTTTTGTCTTACCAACAGCCACAAACTAAACCAAACATTTAATTTGCAATGATTCTACAAAGCAAAACATATCAAAACATTTGGAAGCAGAAGTAGGAGTTGCTGGCTGTATTGCTTTGCGTCTGACAATAAGTTGATTTGTCAATCAGACAAACAAACAGTTTTTGCTGAAGGAAATTGTGATTGGCAATTTTCAGCCTTTTCGGCATTGTCACATCAAACAATTAACCAGAGATTGACATAACTATAACTTTCTGAGGAACTGAGTTTGTTGGCTTTTGAAGTTCTATAATCTATGTGCTGCTATAAAAATGTAACCTTTATTTATTCTCGAAAGGATGTTGAGCTTTCCCCTATTTCCTATGCCGTCGAGATGAAACCCATATTTAAACAAGCAAAAAAAAACAACAACCACTTATAATCAATTTGAAAAACAACTGAGATCAACTTAAACACTTGAAATTTGACATAAATTGACTAGAAATCAAAATCTTAAACTCTGCAAGAGAGGGAAGAGCCCCAATAATTAGAGTTTGCTGGAGAGCATTCCATTAAATTGGTTGCATCAAAAAGAAAATGCAGGTATTAAATATTCTTGGCCACAGTGTAAAAATCATACACATGTTGGAAATGCACCACAGCACCATCTGTGAGACTGTTTAGAATATCATGGATAAAAAAAGTAGTCTATGCTGCTTTACTTTGATGAAAATTGAGGATGTTGTTGTCTCTCTCTGAACTGAACTGATGTCGTTGAGCTGGGCCAGCAGTGTATCTTTGCCCAATTCAATAGATGAAGGATGTGAACAGGAAAGTGAGGTGAAAGGGGATGGAATAGATTTCAGGGGAGTAAAAGGGCTGAGAAAAAAGAAAGATGAGGAGACGTCTGTGGGTGAGAACAGAGGTGTGTGAGGGGTGGTAGAAAAGAGCCAAGACGCAAAAGATGGAGGAAGAGAAACAACCCAGGAGAGGTGGCGTGCTTTGGTATTCTCCTGGAGAACTGCTGGAACTAAGCGTGTATCAGTGCTTCAACTCTCCTGCTTCTTATTGGCTGATGAAACCTCAGTTGCAGAAAATGAAATTTAATCAGAGAAAATTAGCATACAGTCAAGCTGTACAATTTAATAGTGTGTAAATGTGTGTTTGTGTGCACTTGGGAAAGCGTGTGTGCGTGTGTGTGTTGTCCGTATGTGTGAGTATATGCCTGTGTGTCAGCATGCTCATGAGCGCACACCCAAAAAATGATATTATATTGGGCTTGAGTCAATAATGATATGCAAAGTAGCTCTGCGTTCACAGCTTTGAGAGTAAAGACATCACCTTTGAAACAACTTATTATCCCCCATTTCCTCTGTGTTTATCCGTTTTCCTCACAAGTATTAAACATTTAGAATTTCTCTTTAGAGCTGCACCTACGACAAGCTTTAATTTCACACTGAGGAAATTGTAACCTTCATGAACGTGAGCAAATTCGAACACCTGACACATTAGCCTTTCCTGTTAAAAAAAAAAATCTCCTTTATGTCCTTTCCATTGATTTCAAAGGCTGCAGTGTTTCCTCATACTGCAGTCTCTCCTTACTGCTCGTCTTGTGTGTAGTGTCGTCAGCTTCCCCCGACTTCAGTGCATGGTGATTAGATATTAACACGGTGGGGAGGGGTTAATCATATCCCAGTGCATGGACTCACAGGCGCGCACAAACAGAGCCAATGCAGAGAGGAATACTTTACATGGGAACTTGTACGTAAAACCACAATTTAAAAGTGCATATTGGAACCGTGGATGCCGTACTGAAAGGTTCAATATTATAATGAGCAAAGTTGCATTCCTAGTCCATTCAGTGATACAGTTCTTGGCTTCGCTAATATTTGCATTTTTCGAGTAAAAGGAAATCTTTGTGTTTCTGTTAAGGGGTTGTCATGTCAGGAAAACACACACATGCAAACAGGACCTGTATTTCTTTATTTTAGTATTCTTAACACTCCTTAAATAGGTGAAGCGCTGATAAGTCTGAGCAGGATTTAAGTACTTTATCCTGCTATTCAGGATTAAATTCTCTAATCCTTCCTTCCACCATCAATGCCCCTTAATCAAGATACAGGTTTTTGCATGTTTGATGGGTGCAAGTAGAAGCTGTTTCAATTTTTGCCTTGCTGCTTATTAAACCCGTTAATACAAAACATTAACAACTAAATATCTGACATGATTTATTAAAGTAAACAAGAACAAATTGATTTTCAGTTCAAACAAACCTTGAAAGAAGAATTCTTTAACTACTTTATGAGACTTATAAATGTGTTCCTAACCCTTGTTGTGTGCAAAATGGCACAATGTGATCACTGGGTATCAAAGTAAACGGTCTCAACTCCTCAATTGTTTTGTTCGTTCAAGAAATCACAAAAGATAAAACTGAAAACGTGAGCAACAAGGGGCTGCATTGAGACAGTATGTGGGCACTGCTCTGGGCTTTCATTGTGAATTCAATTCAATTGAATGTCTGTCAGTTCTTCATTTCCCACACATATTATGATTAAGTTTGGGCATGACTGAGAGAATAGGAACATGATTGGTAAACATTACATATACATGAAACATTGACGGCCATGTTTTCATGTAGACAATAAAATAAAGTGATCTATGTCACGAGAATTTTTATTCTATTTTAAAAGGATGGTTTACACTTTCCAAAAACCTGTCAAGGACTAACAACAGTCAGATTATTTTCAGAATCCAGAATAATTGAGCTCATTTTTTGATCCCTTGTCCTTTTAAGTTAAGTCTTATTTCTGTGGAAGTGAAGACTGAATTGTCAGATTTGTTTTATGTTGGCATAGTATTCATTCAGCGATTGTAATTGGACAGACCATCCAGATATTTCTTGTTTGCTTTTTGAGTAAGGGGCAGGCAAAATAAGATTTATTCTTCTCTCTGCTCCTTTCCGTACATGGGATAAAGTATGAATCGTTTTTTTTTTTTTTCTGTTGTGTGTGTTGACATGTACGGAACAAATAAAAAAATGAAATAAAATGAAGTCAAAGGAGTTTCTCTGGGCAGATGTACAACTATTTCTTTGCCATTTATAAAAACAGTCTCAAAATTGAAGTGGTGCATCTTTCACAGAGAAGTCTTCCCTCCTGAAATCAGTAAACATTACTGTTTGAGAACTGTGTTCGACATTGCTGAATTGTTTTCGAAGGACACACAGATACTTACCTCACATTGGATACTCATGCTAGGAAAATAAAATGCAGCCATGCTGCAGAGAGGCTTTCAGTTAGCTTTCTTTCACCGACCTTGATTTACTGCTGATGTCGAGGGTTGAAGAGAATATGACCGGACATATTAATGAAAGCCCATAGCATGGTTTGCATGGATATCATGACACTCTGTAAGATAGATGCAGATGCAACTACTGTTGAGTGCTTCATCATCATCTTTTGACAAAAAGCTGGGATTAAGTCGCAGAGAGTGATTGCTCTTTCCATGTTAATGATCCTGTTTGCCTCAAGTGAATGCAAACTTTAAGATTGTGCTGCATGCAGATGTTTCTCTTGCATCTATAAACAATTGCCTCAGGCAAAACAGAAACATTTGGGTGCATTTTTCAAACCTACTTTCTCTCACTCTGGATGGCACAATGGATGTGCTTGCTGTATGTGTGTGTGTGTGTGTGTGTGTGTGTGTTGGGGGGGAAACATATTACAATCATGACCTGTGCACATAAACACACATTCGGTCACATCGACATCATGCCAGTTTGCCAATTCATATTCAAGCCTGCATGGACTGATTGCTGAGCCTGCTCACTTACAGTATGTGTGCTTCATGTGGTTGCATGTTAATGCTGTATAGATGGTACATACTTTTTCTGATAATCTATGATCGATTATCTGTTTTGTTAGGAATGTGATACATACATTTTTAGTAGCTGAGGTACATGTTGGTCAGTTGTTCTACGATGTCCTGTGTTTTGCCCTCGTACTCTCAAGTTCCTCAGTGATCTGTCGACAGTTGTTTGTAAACTTCTGGTTGCATCGAATACAGGAGATGCTAACATCTAATTATGTATTTCAAAGTTGTAGCCTGCAGCACTACTCGCTGAAACCTCTACTGTGGTCTGACAAGACAGGCAGCTTTCTCCCACCGGTCATAATTACATAATTCAATATTTTCTATCCTTTTAAGGGCTGTTGAGAGAAAGGATTAGTCCCAACAGTACCAACCACAAGGCAGGAAAATGCATTTTGGAACAACCCAAAGACACCTGCTTGTTGTATGGAAGCCTAAAAATACCCCAGAAGCAATCCTTAACAAGTGCACTAGGATCAAATTGACTTTGTATTTTACGGTAATTACCCTTATGATATAATCAGAGTATGAGTTCCACCGGTATATAAGACCAGAGGGAAAAAAGAGTTAAACTGTCCTGCGTTATGATTTTCATTGAAATCAACAATTCCACAATGTGTGGTTTCTGTGCAGCTGTGTAGCTGTTTCTAGTACCATCTGCTTTTCGACATGTGCAAGTTTGCAATCCAGCTTGTTACCCAAACGGTAGTTGAGCTCTCAGCCTATGGTAACGAACGTTGATAGTTGTGTACCGATCCACGACTAATTTGCCTAGAGCTGTACTGTCCACCTCTGCTGGTCTCTCGTTGCCTTTAATTGAGGATTAAAGTCTGGCACTCCTCAAGGTTTATTTACTTTAAATCATAGCACTGTTTTATTTAAATGCATGATCATGATTTAATGAGGGAGAAAAGCTGTTAAAAAGGGGCACTACTAGCATGGTTCAATCCGTTGTGTATTCTAGCACACTTTGCACATTGAAGCAGCTGCTTAAAAAAAAAAAAACAGGGAATGGGCGCTTTTTTCAGCAGTGGCTGCAGTTGGGGTTTTGATTGCACGTGTCATCATTTAATACTAACTTATTGGTCAAATCGGTACATAGGACACCTCGTGGCCCACTTTTTGGGTGAAAAAATATGTATTGAAGTATGTCTTGTACACAATATTTAAGGTAATTTTGCTAAATTGTAACCATTGTGTTAACAAGATTTTGCTCTTAAGGCAATTTGAATCTTGTCTCTTTTAGTGGCAGCAGCAAGCAGGCTCCCACTTCCTGCCATGTCACAGGCCACTTTCTGAAAGCACCTTCAGAGATTCAATTATTCTGGTTCACTTGTCTGAGCTAGACTGTAAAGTCAAGCTCACTTAGATGTGGATGGTGATAAAGGTGCAGCAGAGGAAGGAGCTGGAAGAGAGCCTAGGAGGTGTCGATCACAGCTTTTGTTTCTTGACAGGATATACACAGGCTTTTTAGTGGTTGTGTGAGTGTGTGCCTGTGTGTGTAATATGGCAAAATCTGTCTGTGATCACCGCTGCTAGGCCGACTTCACCTCCTCTCTCCTGTGAGACTTACGAGATAAAACCCAACCATCGTCTGCCCTTTGTTCTCTCCATTTACTTCCTCTCCCCCTTCTCCATTTCCCTCAACGCCTTCTCCGCTTATATCGTCACCTCTCCTCACCCTCTGTTTTACTTTATCCTTGCCTTCTGACCACCTTCTGTTTTTTTACCTGCACCAACACCCTTGAGTCCTCCTGATTCATTGGATCTGCTCACAATCTCATTTACCCACACATCCAACAATTGTGTCACCCCTCCACCAACTCTTTGTCCATACCCCCTCTTTTTCTCTGTCCCCCTTTCCCATCGTCAACTTTTAAATGTCCCTGAACCCTGCTCAACCCGTGCTTCCATCAAGACACCTCGTTGGTATCCGCCTGCCAGCAAAATACAGCATGTATGAAACAGAGATGATCCTTGTTTCTTCTTTTAGGAACATGTGTGGTGCAGGCTTAATAGGAGGAAAATGACATGTTGATTTCTTAGTTGTCCAGGCAATAAGACTTAACATTAAGTGTTCTGTTCCGATTTTGTCTTCTGTTAACATTTTTATCTTCTCCATGTCATTATAATGAACATTCAGTGGATTGAAGGCACTCAAGGTGGATATTGTCCAATTTCAAAGGATTTCAAATGAACTGACAACTGAGGTAGAAAAAACACAGTCCAACAATCAAATCCAAAGAACTGTAAAAACTTTTAGTTGTTTTAGCTGGGTTCATATTTTCACAGCAAATATATGACTGTCCGACCCAATCTATAGTGACCACCTTTTCCCCTTCTTTTTCTTGAATTTATGAGCCAGTGAGAGCACACATTAGTTCATCAAGAAATATTATTTTTTTTCAGTAACTGACCAAGGCTGAGGATCGAGAAATTAGGCGAAGACGTTGACAGGCCCCAGGTGTTTATACAAGTTCCATTCAATACGAAAAACCTATACAGGGGCTGGATCAAGGTTATGTTTGTATACTTTAGTAGTGTTTGTATACTTCAGTAGTGTAGATAATGATCATGTAGGGTTAGCGTAACCTAACCCTAACCCAATGTATTTTGAACTATTTATTTTGATCCAAGAACACTGATGTCATGTTCTAAGGTCAGAGAGGATCACATTGAATACAGTTATAAAAGATGTAAATGATTTTTGTTATCTGCAGCCTCTCTTCCCTCCATTGTGGCTACATACTTATAATGTGTTTTTGTTCCTCGAATAGGAACATGTATGCCATATGTCAAACACAGACAACCTTGAAGTTCTCTTTTATCCTTTTCTCTCTTATTTCTAACACCAGCTACATCAACGCTGCTACCCGGCAAAACTCTGCAGCAACACAAAGCTGCATCAGCAAAGTAACCCTGTTACGCTGTTTTTTGTGTGACCAAAAACCATAGCAGCTAACATAGATCATGTGTCCTCATCAAATGAGTCTGTGTTTAATGATAGTAGCATTATCTTTGGAGCTGGGCAGTACACTGTATCTACACAAAGATTATGTACATAGCCTACAGAAAGTCATGCTGCTGTTAACCACGCAGAGCCTTACAGAGGCACACTTCATTAATCAGAAAATTAATCTTCCTTGTGGTTTAATGGCTGATAAAGGTATAACACAAGGTGTGTGTGTGTGTGTGTGTGTGTGTGTGTGTGTGTGTGTGTGTGTGTGTGTCATCTTGACATCAGTCAGTGGACTCTCCCTTTTTCCCTCTCTTTATTTCTTTTTTTTTTTATCTTATAAGGCAGTGAACTAATAGGACAATGTTTTGCTGTGAAACTGAGGCCAAAATAAGCTTTATATTCTTACATGAACACTATGTTTTCTTCCATTTACCGGTAAGCGACATTTAACCACACTCTTTATAAATAAACTGGCACAGATGGGTCTTATATTAGCTGGGTTGCACCCGTGAGGGCAGGGAAATTTACACTTCATTTATACAAGTGCATAGAATGTGACATCACATAATAACTCATGGCTCTGTGCAACTTAGACTCCAGCTGATGTTTTGTCTTAGTTTTTCTTTTTGACTTTTTATGCAAAGAGAATTCAAAAAAGGAAATAACCGCCTCAATATTGCCATGTAGCTGTATTCCCAGATAGCTGGGTAGCTAGCTCACTGTGCTCTGAATGATAATTTGTGTCTGATATGTATGAAAGGTAACTAAGTGAAAAGCCCATTAAAACCTAAAGGTACGGTTTCTCCTCACAGCACAGTTTCTGCAGCATCAATAAATATTGGATGCATTCTAAACACAGACTATTCTGTTGAATTGGAAATCATACCCAGGTTACACTGGGGAGATTTTTTTTTATGTTTTAGCACTGTACCTTACTCGTTAAAAAGCTGATCAATTTATTTTGAGGCAGTCATATTGTTCATGTTTAAAGGTTAACAGTTTTCTTTAAAATTAGTTATAGTTTCAGAGCTTGTGATAGCACCCCCCCCCCCCCCACTCCCCATTTACACCCTCCCCCCCACACACCTCAGTATTCTATAAACAAGAAAAGCCTTGAGATTTAGTGGTCAGAAGTCTACACTAATTAAAAGTGGAATCACCAATCGAACAGGCAATTTCGACAAAATCCAAATAATGATGAATATTTATATTTGAGTCTGAACCCTGAATGTTTGAAGATATAAAGCATATCAATCGGCCAAGAAGCTGATCTTATTATTTTCTTGTTCTTGCTTATTGTGGAGCATTTTCTATCTCCCTGTTTGGTTAATGAGATTTGGACCTTCAGGCCATATTTGATTAGAACTGTTATTGGTAAGAAAGATGATAAGGTTAAACAGCTAATTCCAACTCACACACAGTGTTTTTTTGTTTGCCTGACCAACCTCTCATCCAATTTCAAAATGCATACAGAATAAGAGGATGTTTAAATTAAGTAGGAACATCCACTATTTGCGCCAATCATTTTCTCTAAATTATTTGGTTACTAAACCCATTTTCACTTGAATGTTACTGCTGTTTGTCAGTTATATTTCATTGTATTACTATTTAATTACATTACATTTTAGAATGACGCACGGAAACCCTTCCTCATTCCTCTGCCTTTCAACAATACACACGCCTCTAGTCTTAGCTGTGTATTTTTTTTTTTTTTTTAGCTCTGCTTGAGCCATTTGTTTATGTGACCTGTGCAAAGCTGTTTAAGGGGCATGACAATGGTATCATCTGAAGAAAAAAAAAAGATGACCAATGCTAGATGTCTGTTCTAGAAATAATTATGACTCTGTATTTTGTGTCTGTTGTTGCACTCTTAAAACAGAGTTGGTGATTTCCATCTGAATCTAAAGCAGCCCTCAGAACAACAAGCTTCTTCAATATCTGGATGGAAAAGAAAAATCGGCTTTTATTGATCTGTTCAGGGTGTTGAATAATTTCAGACTTGATTGACTTCAGGACAGATACTGAGCTTGTGCTGAAGCACAGTTTGCTGCCTCTGATGCTCACCTCCATTATCCACCAACCAGCAGGTACAAGTCATTTCTCTAGCTTGCTGTGCACTGCCACAGAAGCGGGTTAAATCTTTGATTGTTTCCAGCCAGGTTTCCATGATGGATCACCAGCATGGCTGCTTAATATGACACCTACACAGCATACATACCTCCAAGAAGTGTGTCCGGATACACTACCAACACTGGTTTCTGTCTTCCATTAAACTCAGTGATGGGTGGTGTACCGACTGGGTTCAATTTAATGTTGGGCATTAAATTGACTGATATTGCAGGAGACATACGGTATGCATGTATAGTGACAGGGTAGGTCTCAATCTGGAACATGTCAGATAATGGCTGTTACAGCAATGGAGCAGAAAAGGTAGAGGTTGGAGGAGTTTGATGTCCCACATTCCTTGTGGGTGTTTTTCTGCTCTGCAAACACAAATACTTGTTATGGTGCCCTTCATTGGCTGCACAGATCAAATCTGATTTAATTAATTGAGTTAATCTGGAACCTTTTAAGTAGATGTGTGCTTTTTTCTGGCAATCAAAAATGTTCACCTTTCCCTCCCCGAGCACAGATAAATAGTATCTCTGCAACATGGATTCTCAGTGGGCATTAGCTAAGCAGCAGCTTCTAGGAAGAATCAGGCATTCTGCCACTGACTTCTGTCATTACAGTTTCAGCTGCAGAGTAATTAGTAGAGGGTCCAAGTATTGAGATGAACGGCCTTTAGTTAATTACATAAGAAACTTGACCCACATTGGCATCATGGTTTAATTAATCTGAATTAATTAAAGGACAACAAAATATACATTCAAAACATTCTCTATCCTATAATCAAGCTTAGTTTATCCCTCATTACTTTCATGCAAGAGTGAGCTCATGGATTTCATGCATCTCTGTTCATCGCTTGATGATCGGTCGTCTGTTGAAAATAGTGATACCAATATTCCACTGAAGTGAATGTTGGATGATGGATATTAGATAGTTTATGTTGGTATGATGATAGTACGTGTCCTCCTTTATGGTGCTTTGCATTGTCAAAGAAGATAATGTCAATAAGTATGAAGAGACAATATTTGAGGAAATTATAATATATATATTTTTTTGTTTGCATGTCAATGAGATCAATTTATGAATTAGTAGTTTTGCATTATTTTTGAATTAGTTCATACATCAGGCCTTACTTCAGTCATCTGTGAAACTGACTGAATGTCTTGCTGCTCCATTTGGCATTCTACTGAGTCAAAGAGGGAGTAATTGATTAGCCCAAAAAATCTCAGAAGATAAGAATCTCGATTTTTCCCTAAATCAATTTTTTTTTTCTCCCCCACCTCTACTAGCCACACAGAGTGAGCTGTCAGCCCTCTGATATTATTGGATGTATTTTTGTCACGGAAAGTGCAGGACAGAGCAGTGTGTGTGGTTTGATGGCTTCAGCTTCAGTCAGCAAAGAAAACAAGAGCCTGTAGATGTGACTGTAATTGTGGCGTCAGACGGACTTCTGGTTTGTACCTCATTAAGGGGGAAAAAGGTCTTTCAGGACAGACAGGGTAGAGATGGACAGACAGACAGACAGACAGAGAATGTGGGAATGGGGATCAGGGCACATTGTAGCTATTGAGCAACACATAACAAAAACATAAATGCAACCCTACCATAGCACCCACATGTAGACCACACACAGAACAAAGAAGTCAACTCTACAAGTAAATACCCTTCAAGTATTTTACAGTTTGGTTAGATGAGGAAAAATACAAATTAACGGAATCATGGGCGTCATTCTTTCAAAGTGTCCAATTAGATTGTGATAACTGGTTTCACCAAGTTTTTTTGCTTCCAAACCTTTTCAACACTTCTAGTAGACTTGATTTATTTGTTTTAATTGTTTAATTGGCAAAGCCATAGCAACCATGGTGAAGAACACCATGTCTTTGAATTAAAGAAACTGAAACCTGATCTGAAATGGCAAAGTTAGATGCTGAACATTATACTTGTTACAAGTTATGTTAATTATTCTGGCATGTATGAATATCATCCCGTCAAATATTGATGAGTAGGACTTCACTGGTAAAATGGGTTTCCTGTGTTTTTTACACTGTAACATGATGGGCTGATGTCTTTGCAGTGAAAACTATAAAACAAAGCTTTACATGACGATACAACATTATAAATACCAGCTTCAGTATTAAATACAACTTGTGTTGGCATAATTCAACCTGAAATTACACAATTCCTGTCTTTACTCTCTCTTAAAAGGATACACAGTCAGTTTTAAAACAAAGTAGTCGTTCAGAAATGGTATCATTACCTTCTCCTCCCTCTCTTTCTTCTGGGGAAGTTCTATTAATAGAGCTTCTTTTTTTTAATCTTTGTTTCTCCAGGTGCTGTTAATTTGAACCACTCACCCTTTCCTCATTTCCATCACAGTCTTTGTCCTTGAGCAAGGCATTGAGCATGCTTGACTGCTAACTTGGAGCTGCTCAGAGGCTAGGTAGAAACAGTGGTTGTCCTGGGACACTTTGAAAGTGTGAAGACACATGTAAAAAATTAAAATTATTTGTCAAAGCTGACAAGTTATACCTGGGGTGTTAAACTTGGTCAATTTCCTGTATAATGCCTGCAGGTATGAAATGTAATTTCCTTGAACAGCTAAGGGATTAGCCCTCTATCATTTTTCCAGGGGAAAGGGACTTGTAAAAAGGTAGCTGAGAATTTGCCACATCTTGAAGGCACTTTCTCAAATGGACAATGGTTTTCATTAGCAACTTTGTGCGTGGTTTAAAGGTCACATATTATCATCCTTTTTAACAAGTTTAAATACGTCTTAGAGCTCCCTGAAACATGTCTGTAAAGCTTCTTGTTATAAATCCACTCTGATCCTGTATTTTAGAATGCATATGAACCTCTCTTTTTCACCCCTGCTCAGAACAGGCTGTTTGTGTGTCTGTAGCTTTAAATGCAAGTGAGCTGTGTTTAACCACGGCCCTCTAAAAGACTTGGGTAGCTCAGGCTTTCTTACATGAAGCCCCATTGTTTGTGGTGAGAGCAACAATACATTTAATAAATTAGAGTCATGAAGAAGGAAATGTGTTTTCAGGGATTTTTCGATACATTCAGTTAGCTTTTCATGCTACATTTTGTGTTCTGCACAGACATACAAACCTTTGCACCAGACACACCTTCTGTTTTGTACAGTATGATAGAGAGTGAGCATACCGCTGGAGCTTGAGCCATTTACTTTAGAGTGAAGGGCATCAGACTCACAGACACACACTCTCAGGTTAGGATCAAACACACACCAGTTTGACCGCCATGCACGCACACACACACACACACACACACACACACACACACACACACACACACACACACACACACACACATCAACAAATGAACGGAAAGAGTTTGTGGAATAATAGTGGTGCACCTTATGAGTGAGAGTCATTTGAGTTGGGCAGGTGAGATGAGCATTTGTTCCAAATCCATTCATCTTTTTTTCAACCCTGCCCTTTTCCTCTCATTCCATTCCCCTTTAATGCTTTATGAAATAACACTGATTTGTGACTCTCCACAGGCCACTTGTGAGGTGACTCTGCCTCTTAAGTTTCACTGGGCCCTTTCAGAATATTTCAACCACTGCACTAATCAGACACAATTGTAGTTATGATGGCAAGAATTCATTGGAGCTGATTTTGCTCTCCAGTATTCATGAAGATTTAAACACCTACAATTGAATGGAATAAGTTGTTAACAGGGGATTCTTTAAATACAGCTTTTATTGAGTAATGAATGATTTAATTATTAAGTAATGGGCCGTATATAAGTACAGTTTGTAATAAGTTATTAGAAATACAAGTTTGAACAGATACATGTGCTGTATTGTCAGCAGATCTAAATAAGACACTTAAAAAGATCCTACGCATTGGAAAAATATGTAGTATGTTTTTTGTAATAAAACAAAATGCAAACAATCACTGTAGCGTATCGTACCTCTGCCTCTTACAGTCTACAAAATAACATCTGGACTCTAAATGTATAACTGAATATTCTAAATTGCATCAATTGAAGTGGGCTTGGAGAGTGTGTGGATCGTGAGGCAGAGCAGGTTTCCATTTGTACATTTCCCCTCACTGAGATAGTTATTGATTAACAATTTGTTACCTGAAGTCACCATCTGCCTGCGGTCTGACTGGTAATAAGCCTGTAAGGGAAAAAATGGAGGACACTATTGATAACCTGCACATGGTGTTGTCGCCATCTCTTGTCTCATCTTTCTTCTTACTTGTCTCTGTTCTCTTTGAAATGTCATCATGTTAAGTATCTACTATGAACACATGGCAATATATGTTCATCACTGATTCTCTGTTTTGTGTTAATGAGGCTGCACTAATCTTGCCACCAGACAATATTTAAGTAACATGAGGGAAGGGCTCACTTTATCCTCTTATTAAAGAGAGGGGATTATTTAAAGGTCACACATTATTCTCCTTTTTAACCAGTTTAAATAAATATCAGACCTCCCCAAAGCATGTCTGTGAAGTTTCTTGTTATAAATCCACTCTGATCCTGTATTTCACCAACCCATCTATTTTCAGCCCTGCTCAGAACAGGCTGTTTGTGTGTCTGTAGCTTTAAAGGTAACTGAGTTGTGTTCAATCAAGCCCCTCTGGTAGGGTTTGGGCAGCTCAGGCTTTCTTACATGAAGCCCAATTGTTTCAGGTGAGAAGACAGACTCAGAGGGCAAATAAAACACCTAGCTGTGTGAGTGTCACCCACCCGAGGGAGGGGTTACTGCCCTTTGTGATGTCATGAAGGGAGAATCTTTTAACGGCCTGTTTGAGCACACACTTCGAGAGGATGGACTGTCTCATAATTTGGGGGTTTGTAGGCAGACCAGGGACACACATTAGTGTTTGACAATCATGTTAAAGTGTATTTTTCTTAATATGTGACCATTAAGATGGGACTTTTCTGCTGGCAGTTAAAAGAAATGAAATCATAATTTAATTAAAACCTCAAAAAAATATCCTCTAGTGTTGATTCAATATTAAACTATTTATTGCTTAACAGCCACCTACCTTCCAAACCTCTCCAGAAAATTTGAAATTTTTACTCCTGCTTCTGCAAATGTTCAATAATGATGAGCTGGGCAACCTGAAATCCTTCACTAGTCCTTTTTCTGCCCCACTATTTTGAAGGGAGTTGCATCAGTTTTAGTCATATATTCAGTTTATCCATTTTTCATAGAAACTGAGAAACACCACCGTACAGTATCTCTCTCTTCATGCTGTTTTAAGTCTTGCTTTCCAGTTTCTCTGGCTGAAGTGAGTGACTGATACACAATTCATTTTCTTGACTTCCTGATGTGAACCCGATGCTGAGCTCCTTGCTTGAATTTAAATCACATGTTTTTATGCTTAATGTTCAACACCTTGTGCTTGGCACAGCAGTGCAACACTCCTAATGTGTAAATGAGAGCGTAGTGCAATACAACCCTGTCCATGGGGGTTTCATATTTTTGCACATGAATATATTTGTTTTTTTATGTACACATTAAATCATTGCATGCTTATATTTTTGTTCAGGAGAGAGATTTAGGGCTCCTCCTTTGTCCCTCACAGAGGGAACTATCAAATGTTGTTATTTTGACACTGAATACTATATGTGTTTTTTGACATCTTGTTGAGGCCATGGAGTTTCCCAGTTTTCTGATAGATGCAAAAGGATGACTTAGGTATATGTTACTGTAAGATTAATACGGTTTTCAGGTTTGTAAATCAATGGCTATACTCCAGTGTTAGCACTTTATCTCTGTTCATCGGCAGTGTTGATGCAGCACGTTTGCTTCTCAGAGCTGCAAAAGGGCAGGGCTGATTCAGCTACTGTAACAAAGACAGCAAGTGTAGTGACAGGCAGAACAATAGGTGCCTGGATTCAGAGGAAGGCACCGGGGACATTTGTACACACACTGCTGTACAACGTATAGAAACCCAATAAAATGTGTAAGAGCAAACTATGTTTTCAAAATGATGGAAGGTAACACTGTTCATCAGATTCTTTCCTTTTATGCATATCTGTGTTACATTACTTGACTGCCTGCTTTTGTTTTTTAACCACAAAAGCCTATCTTCATTACTCTGAATCACTACCATAGAGCAGTTAACAACAAAACATTTTGTTTGCTGGGACAGGGGGGCTTTCTATGTTTGAAACCATTTTTAAAAAAAAATACATTTGTCCAAGAAGAACTCAAAAAAACATGTGTATGTTAACAATGTTTCTTTGTACTAAAAGATTGCTTGACACACCACTGCTAACTTTGATGACCTGTTCTCCCCAGTAGAAGTTTTGAGTGTGAAGTGAAAAATTATGGGCTGTTAGGGCTGAAACGATTAAATCTCATGATTAATCGCTGAAATTCAATAGTTAATAACTATTAATCTTTTTTTTTTTTCAGATTTGAATTTCATTATTTTGCTTTTGAAAACAGTTTTTCATGCTTTTATTTTGTGTCTTTGAACTGTACACTACAAGGGCGCTTTACTTCTTGTTTGGATACAAACCTGCTGTCATCTTTAAAGACAATAAGGAGCTTGTGGTACACCAAAGGTTACAACATGAACTTAAACTCCCACAAAGTAAATTAATTCAGCTAAAGAGAGTGATAGTAAAAGTGAAATGTATGATGCCACGAGTTGGATATTACTTTTGATTTGTCGTTATCGCTGACAGCTCTAATAGTCATATGTGGTGTTTAGCACGCCAGGCCTTCATATTCTACTTATAGATCCTGATTCTATTTGAGGAGCTGCTGCAGCATCAGACCAGTTTCCATTAGCCGTACATCTCTACTGACAAAGGGACTGCTTATATCTGGTGTAAATAAAAAGTGTGTATAGTGCTGGGAGATTTTAGCGAATGTAACACTGGCTGGAACAGTCGAGTTCATCCCAGAGCAGAAAGTGTCATTCCAGAGAACTGAACAATGCAACAGATATTTTTCGTACCCAAAAGCCTCATACTCTGTCCTTTGTTCGGTGCTTTTTTTTTGTCATGTCTAGACATTTCAAACATTCCCTTTGAACTCACTGCAGTTATTCATCTGAGAGTATACATTCAACATGCATATTCATTTTCTGCAGATTGTAACAGTCTCTCAGACCTCCTTCAACATTGGTCACACATCAGTTATTTCCTGCTACAAGTTGCACTCGTGCCAGTTCTGAGACTCCCAATACAACAGTACATGAATATATGCAAATGTAGCAGACTCATTATGCATCTGACTTGCCTTTGGTTCAAACTGTCAGTTTTAATGGTCCATTTGAAATTGAACTACTCATCGTTTGATGTATGATTGACAGTCTGATATTAGGGTTGTGTAAACTGGTGCTCACACAGGGAAGTAAACAGCTGTCAGAACATCCTGCTCTGTCAATCGCTGATCTTCCTCATCTTGCCCTGTTGACAAAGTGTAGACAACCTCCTGGTCTGTATTAACAAACCAAGCTCAGACCTTTCATTGCAGTCCCTGATGTGGAGGAGTTTACAGCTGCCTCTGTTAGTTAAAGTAGAGACCAGCAAGCTAACACGAGTAATATCTAAGGTCAGGATTGGAACGGTTTTGTCAGTAAGACAGCCCTCTCATTGTTACGCGTGAGGTGATGGTCAAAGTAAAAACTGCGGCTTCATTTTAGTTTACTCATCTGCTTATCTGGAAGCCCACCTGTCATAAAACAAAGCCACTACTTTTTTTTTATAAATTAAAACCTCCAACAACTTTCTGTCAAAAAAGTGCAGTCTGTTCAAATGTGTGGGTGTAGAGTTGTGTCATTTAACTCTTCAATGAACACCTTCTTTACAGTTTCTCTTCTTTTCAAGCATCGTCTTCTGATCAATATAAATGCGCTTTCTTCACTCGGTTGCTCACAGCAGCAGGTTTTTATTTGAGAACGCAAGTTAAAAAAAATATTGCATCATACTGTCTGTTTCTTTCCACAAGCTGTATCAATTCAAAAGCATATTTATCAACTCTGGCACTTATACTTAAAAGCCGGATGTGCTGCAATAGCAAATGTGACACTGTTTCACAAAAAAGGAATTTAACCAAAGATGGATATTTGTGTGTATCAACAATCTTTGGTTTTACATTTGTTGACCCTGAAATAGAGGGACTGTATCAATAATTTTCCACTAGGAATAATTAATTTTCTATTTTTTAATATAACCTTGTGTGATATAAAAAATTCCAACCCTTGCTTACCTTATTTTCACACAGTCATTCCCGTCTTTATCTTTTTTTTGCATTCTAGCTGCCCTATAGATAAATTCAGTATTGTTAATCGTTGACGCTGTATCTAATGGATTTGAGATTTTAGAGTGCAGGAAAACATTTAAAAAGGAAGCAAGGCTAATAAGTAAATAAAGAGAAATGACAGTATATAGTCTTTATTTGACTGTATTCTACAGCTGAATACCTGTCTCGTTTTAAAAAACAGTGTTCAAACCAGCTATGATTGCACTGCAGTCCAATTTCCTCGGATCTCATCTCGCCATTTCATCTCGGCCTGTGCTAGCTTTTCTCTGAGCAAAGAAACAAAAGGCGAGTTACAATAGGCAACTTTTTATTTCATGATCATCGGCCTATTCAGTATTCAGGGAAGGCTTATACTAAAAATCCTATGGGAACATTTCTATACTGTATGATTGCCTGTCTACACATTCCTGCCAAATCACAGTAACAGCAATCTGTGCAATTGTTCCCATCATTCTCACCCACACAATCCAGTCCCAGCAGCGGGACTTAAAGGTTGTTGTCTACTCTGACGCAAAGGAGGAATCATCAGAGGTGTATTGTCATGAGGTGTATGTGCAATGTGTTAGCGCCACAAAGACTAAAATAAATCTATAAGTCCTCAACAGTAGCTGATTAAAATCCAGAATTTGATGTATATTTTTATGGATTTGGTCCTATGCAAGTAATGGATCATGATTCAAAAATAGATTTGAGAAAGTGAATAAAATAGGGAAGTAAGCGGGTTTAAAGCGGAATGCTGCTGGGATGGAAAGTCTGAAAAGTGAAAAAAGAATCCTGGTTATTGTTAAGGTTTGTGTTCTTGTATCCCCATAGGAGAGAGATAAGTAATACATTCAATTCAATTCATTCAAATTGAGACTCAGCAAATGTATCAAACCACTGTTTGACCCGACACTCTGTACATTTCTGACACACAGCACAAAGTCGAATAACACTTATTTAAACCTATGGATCACAATCCCCCATGTTTGGCTGCTTTCTCAAATTTTGTGATTTTGTCACCCCAAAACAAAACTTTTTTTTTTTTTTTTCTTTTTGGCAGCTCTGTCACAGCACAGAAGCAACACAGCCAGCCATGCGTCTATAGATTGTTTTTGCATTTCAGATCAGAGGCAGATCTCAAAGCTATCAAGTCAGATATATGTTTGTGTTTTCTGTTATTTCCATTTCCAGTAAAAGGTACAGTGTTGTGTTTTCAGCAGTTGTCACTTATCTGATAGAGCAGTTAGAAGCATCATCACTTCATCTAAGGTGATCCTTTATTAATGCTGTAAATCCAGCATAATGTCTTCTTTCAAAGAATCTTGATCATGCTAAACATGCACTCTGGGTTATTGGCTCTATGAAAGCATCTTATAAGATGTAAAGCTTGATGCTTTGTAGTGAGGCTAATTAAACAATAATGCGCCTGTGTGTTTAAAATAAGCCGCAAAGAATTTTTGGTAGTCAATTAATTTTGCATCAAGCCTCTAATTTGATGCTGTTCCACTGTTTTTCTTCTCATCTTAGAACCTCAGGGGAAGACTTTTGACAGCTGTTATTAGTGTAGTTTTCGAGGGAAAGGTCTGTGAAATGATGCTGGTGTGTTGACAGACCTATCCAACTGTTCCCCATGGGGCTCTCCTGAGCGATAACTCAGTGAGGCAGTCTTTGATCTCAAAGGATCTGTCTTATTCCCTTCACAGACAGCGAGCTGCTTAACAGTTCTTAAATACCAACAATCTGAAGATGATATAACGCAGATTTAAGCTTTACTTTAATTATACAGTACATATAGTGTTTCACAATGCAGAGGTTAAGGCTTCAGTTTATTCTTGCCAGTTTTGGACATTGATGCTGAAATTATATCCTATGCTAGAAAAAACTGTAATATTGACATGTAATGCTATAATTTGACTGCAAGGGAATACGTTCATTTTATTACCTAGACAGGTTAAATAAGTTTGGTAACAGAAAAAATGCAGATGCTGCTGAGTGAATCTTTTCAAGGAGGATTACTGACTCAGAACCAACTTCCAGAGTTGAACTGAATAATAATAATAGAATTGTTTTGTCCCCTATTGATCATGTTATTATGACACACTTACCTACAGACCTTTTCCTGGGAACCGGTAACAAACATCTTCACTTCCTCAAAATAGAACAGCTGATTTGAATAAGTCGTTCAAATAGAAAGGAAAAGTCTTGATGGTGTTATGTAAGCAAAAATGTACCCTCCAAAAGAGACTATTTATCATCAACAGCTACATAGCTAACATTATCTGGTCCATTAATCATGTGGGATGTTACCATATCTATACACCTGTTCTCTGTTGTATGTCATGTGGATTCTACCTTCAGTGGTCTTGATTGACATTGAGCGTATTTTACCCTGACAGTGTTAAAATGACATTGTGGCCACATTCGCCTCTTCATTGGCTTTGTGCCTGTATAAAAATAGAAGCCCCTTATTTATTCAATATGGCTGCTCTAATCTTGCTGTCTACTATCTTCACAGGTCCACTGTCTGACATTTGGAAACTTCGTCCTATGTGCATCAGTCATATAAAATTGGCTCACTGTATTTGGAAGGATGACTCTAAAGAGACTCTTTGCTTGTCTTGTCCAAACTTAAGACCTTATTCAGTTTAATTTTGGATATCAGTGACGAAACAGTCCTTACTGCAATAGAGGTGGATTAAATTACTCGACCTTACCTTAGAAAGAGAACAGCACTCTTATTAATCAAGCCTCTAAAAATACATTTTTAGGAGTCATGATGAGTTAAAATGGACTAAAAATACAATAAGACATTGATGTTCTATTGTTGTAGTCTCAGAATAATGTATTAACAGTATGAATGTATTAACAGTATGAATGATGCTGTTTGGTACAGGTTTTGGTCTGTTTGCATGCTTACATGGGTTTGGTAGCAAGCATACTGTCCCATTATATGTCGTTTTTTTCCAACCTTTTGTGTAATTCTTTACCCACCTCATTTCAGTCGTGGAGAGACTATTGAACATGCATGATAGAGGAGCTTTGAGGTGCAATAATTTCAATTACAGCTGCTACTGAATCAGGGCTTTTAAACTGTCTTCCCAGGTTTGTAATTAGGCAAGAAAGTAAAGATCTTCGCTTTCTGAGTCAAGGTTCATTCATGAAGCAATTATCCCTAAACTTAAAAGAAAATAAATCAAAATGAGTCTCAATCCATTCACTGTGCCATGCATACATTTTGCCAAACGTGGAATATAAATGTAATCCCAATATTGTAAAGCATAATTAATGTCCAGCTTGTTTCACATAAGCCTAAAAGTAGCTCCAAATAATGTATCCATTACTGGTGGAAATGTGGGTCTATGACGACTGATTTGCCTCTCTGAAACCTTCCGCCGAAATTGCGCATAGCTTCTCCTGCTCTTAAACTACACTCATGTCTAAGAATATTATGTACCCCCCTCTAACAGCCCCACTGTAGACCTCATTATCCTCTCTGCTGTGGGTATCTTAAAAGAGAACTACAGCCAACCTCTGTCTGATTTATCTTCACAGCAACTCCAGCTCTTTCTGTTTTCTCCTCCCACAGCTAAAGTTTTAACACTTTTCTTTCACTTTTCTTTCACTTTTCAGTTAAACTGCTTTAACTGAAACTGAAAAATTGAAGCAAACCAAAAGTGATGGACTGACATGCAGGATTAGATCATTCTGTTGGTAATCGATAACTTAATGTAAGCAGTGTAATATTTCTGCGAGTTATAACCCTTGAATGCCCTTTAGAAAGACATTAGGTTTCACATGAGCCTCTTTGGTTGTGTTCAGAAAAGTAAAGTAGCACATTACTTTATGTACTTGTTAAAATATGTGACAGTCCCCCACCTGCACATATACTTTTTCACAGTACAGTCAACTACAATACTACATATTTGGCAACAAAACAGCAGACACTGGCACCACCAAACTAAACCAAAAAAAAAATCTTCAGCCCAACAACAGCCGTATTTATACATTAGATATCACTGCTCGTCATAGCAGGCCAGCAGCAAAGACGGACGACCAACATCATAGCTTAAAAGCTTATCAGAAGTAAATGTGCATTATGCATGAGAGGACTTCATTTTCAACATCGATACACACACAAAAAACATTAGAGGAGTGGGATTAAACCAGCTTTTGACTGGATAGTCACCAGTTTGAACTGTGTTCTGTGAATAGAAATGACCATGCTTGCATACCAAAATGACCACCTATGAGTTTCCTCCTAGAAAGATCATTGCCAGCACATGAAGAGAGGGAGACTTTGGACACATGATTTAGAAGTCAAGCATTAAGAACTTCACCAGGACAAATGTTTTATGCAAGACAGAGGGAACACTTGGGCTGCACCCCAGCGTTTACTCAATAACAGAAAAATACACAATGAGGGAAGAAAAGTTGTCAAAACTCCTGAGGCCTCGGGTTCACTTTGCAGCTCTTTTTTGTGCTCTCAGTAACAGATTCCCAGCATGCAACAACAGAGAGAGAGAGTGTGCAAAGAAATAGATAGTAGTACTGTATGTCTGAGGGTTTTTACAGAATGCTGAACCACTGTGTGTCCTTCTTGATGCCTAAATGGTGTCCTCTCTATGTTTTGCAGGTGGCTGTGACAGGGGCACCCCCGGGGCAGGACCCATGAGGAGTCATAGAAGATGCTCACAGCCTGGGCGCTTCTGCTCTTCTTAGCCATGTGGGTGAGAAGCAGCTCTGGTGGCCCACTCTCCTTCAGAATAGGTATATTTTAAAACTAAAACCCTCCAAATGGTATAGTCCAGTAACAGTGAAATAATGATGCACATACATGTCTCCTAAAGTCTTTTCTTTTGTCTGTTTAGGGACATTATCACTTGTGTTTATGTGTTATCTCGAATTGATGTGATGGTGATCAGACAGTTTTAAACTAGGAAATATGCTGGAGAATTGAAGCCAAAAATGTGATATCATATATCATACCACAACTGTAAAATTAGAGTCACCTCTACAAATACAAAAATGGCTTTCTGAGCAGCTCTAAATGTTAAAGACACCAGCACAAAGTCTACCAGAAACCACTTTGACATTTTGCTCCTGGATACAGCGACAGAAAGATGGACCAATGCTGGAGCTGAGCAGACTTTGTATCTAAGCGGACATGGTTCAAAAGTCTCATAACCTGCCTGACTCGCTTGGTAACCAATGGGGGCTGTTCTTCTTATTATTATTCTCTTACAGTCAGCAGGTCTCTGACACCCTGTCACCTTCTCCCAGTCTAGCAAAAGTTTCACTGACTGTATTATGTATAGACTCCTAGTCTTAGGTGTGTCTGTGAGTTTGCATGTGCACTCTGTTTATATAAACAGATGGAGTAGAAGGTAAAGATAGAGAATGAGATTGATTCTAGAGCTCACATACTCTGCTTCTAACGTGGCTAGCTCTATATTTAAGCTTACCGGTATATTAATGTTCAGATACAGAGAACATTGTGATTTGTTGTCATTGAAGAAGGTATGTACATCTGAGAGTGAATACAATATGAGCAAGGATGTAGAGAGGAGGAAACAATGCGAATCAGCACCAACAAACAGCTTTCAGTCCAAATGAACACAGGTGTTGATATACGTAGGTAGTGCACAGAGGCACGTGGTGTATAATAGATTTGTTTGTTTTTTCTCCCTTCGTCATCATCAACAACATTAAGAGGTCTTTATGAATATTCTAACCAACATCAACACCTTCCTGAATAAAATCATAATCAATATCATCATCGTCATCGTCATCAATGTCATTGGACGCGCAGATGTTCATGGATAAGCCGGTTTTTCTTCGATGTGGAAAGGGACTCTGCAAAACAAATGCAGTTTGGTAATTCATTTCACCACCAGTGGATTACTGATCCTCAACATTAGCTCAACACTAAGGACCCTGTTGGGAAGGTAGGACCCTGTCCCTTTCATTGGCATAGCATAGGTGGCAGGAGGGAGTGTTGACCTGGAGGAGAGAGTTCAGGTAGGCAGGAGCAGTGGATGTTGCTGGTGGGTAAGTGAGTTACAGGGTTTTGAATTTGATGCGAGCAGCAGCTGGGAACCAGTTAATGGTGATGAACAGCGATATGACATGTTCTGTTTTAGGTAGGTTGAAGAGTTATAGTTGTGAATCTGTGATATTAAAAGTGCCTGTACCAGGAGCTGGGTAGCATGCTCTGACAGGTAGGGTCTGATCTTCCTGATGTTGTACAGAGCAAATCAACATGGCCGAGCAATCAAGACCATGTGAAAGTGTTAGCTGGTCATACACAGGTCCTGGGCAGACTCTGTGGGCATGAGTTTGGTTGGTCCAAGCTAGATACCGATTTGTGGTTGCAGAGAGGGACGGCTGGAATAGGTTGAGTTAAAGATGTCATTGCTCCATCTATTTGGAGATTCCATCAAGGCATGACCAAATCTTTGCAGCGACTGTAGTGTCGTCTGGCAGGATTGACAGGAGAGCTGGGTATCATCAACATAACAATGGTATGAGACACCATCGGAGCGAATGATTGTAACAGGTGAGGTGGTGTTTATTGAGAAGAGTTTAGGACTGAGATTTGTCCCTTGAGGCATCTTGTGGTTACACTGTGCTGTTAATAGTCAGCTTTTAAACCACATTGTGATATGTTCAAGGCTATTAGAAACTCAAGCAATCCAAACAGTCCATTAAAAATGTCTTTTGAGAAAAGGCAGAAGGGTACTTTTGGACAAATTAACAACAAAAAACACTATTGAAAACGAATAACTGCTTTTCCTGGAAGGTGATTATAATACACTTCATGTTTCATGGAGAAATGACTAAGAGAGTCTTACAGGATCATAAATGCATTTGCAACTTGAACGCTTCCTCCAATCTTTTTGCGACACTCTTTATTTTGGCTTCTGTGGTAGAGAAATCTGCCAGAATAGCCTGCCACAACAACAAAAACACGGAGTCAGTTCAACTGTCATCTTTGAACAGTATCAACATATCATCTTTATTTAAACGAGACATTTTTGCGTCACTCAGTAGTTTCCTGTCCTGTCTGCTTACTGTCTCGAAGCTCGAGCACAGATCAGCTAAGGTTTGCAGATTATTTTGGGTGCTCTGACATATGATTCATACGGGGTGGCTGTGGCTCAGTTGGTAGAGTTGGTTGTGTCTCAACTGGAAGGTTGGTGTTCAATCCCAAGCTCCTGCAGCAACATATCCGATGTGTCCTTGGGCAAAACACTTGACCCCTAGTTGCTCCTGCTGTTTCAGCAGGGGCGTATGCAACCTCTACCATCCGTGTGTGAATGTGTAGGTGTGACATGCGGCGTTAACACGCTTTGAGTAGTCAGCAGACAAGAAAAGTGCCATACAATTTCAAGTCCATTTATCATTTAACATGATTCCCTAAAATCAACAATACAGCTTCAAGGTGTACTGAATCTATAAGACAATGAATAAACAATTCTTTTTTTTGTGAATGCATTTTGTGAGAATGACTTGCAGCCCCATGTCTCGGCTTTGATTGTACAAAAGTATGGAATCTGCTTTATGTCAAATCTAGAGAGAGCAATTAAACAAACCCACGAGCAAATTATATTGTTTCACAGGTACAGATATGAACTGCCATGCATGCAATAAATTTCTTTGTCGCACAAATTCAACAACCTTTCACACAAATTCATTAACAGGGAGTTGCACAGCAACTACGAGGGTGAAATAAAACACAGGTGTCTGCAAATAATGTCACCGTCTGCTCGCCGAGCGCAGCTGCTCTCTCCTCTTCTCGAGGTGGAGTTCTTTCGCGAAAAGCTAAATAAACCATTGCACTGAGCCCGACAGTGGGCTTCATGTAACGGAAGCTGTCAATCCAAGTTGAATGAGTCTGGTTATGTAGGTGTGATGGTGTTGACAGTGACCAATCATAAGAGGGGCATAGCCAGCCTTGGTCTCTGTCTCAAAATTGTCAAAAGTCTTGCTCAGTTTGAGCAGAACTCCACCATGCGTGAGGAGAGAGAGGGAGGGAGGGAACAGTCAGGTGCAGTCCTGCGCTAACAGAGCACTGTTTGCCCTATCTGTGTTTTATTTCACTCTCACAGCTACCATGACAGCTCTCTGTTGATTAATTTGTGCATCAAGGGTTTTATTGTGCGTGTCTCAGTTAATATCAATATAATTTGCCCGTGAATATGTTGAATCGCTCTCTCTAGATTTGACTTAAATCTGACTCCGTACACAAGCACCTCCACAGTGATGATGGTGTATGTTTATCCCAGTCATGTTGCATTGTTAAAGGATAATTAAGTCTTTAGCCTGTTGAACAGCAACAGTCTCTCTGTCAGTGTGTGTTTGTGTGTGTCTCATTATTTTTATGAACAAGTCAGTACAGAGCAGATACACAAGCGTAGACACACACAGTCACACACACATTTCAAAGCACACCAAGGCACCCAAACAAACACCCAAACAGCGCCACAAACTCCCTGCCATTTGCGCTCCAGGAGATGATATTTAACATGGATGTCCCTCGAGTCCAGCCTGGCTGGCATAATGTCACTGTCTGGCCTTCTCTGAATGTATCAGGGCCAAAAACAACCTCACACCCCCACCACATTCCCCTCCAGGAGCACATAGTAGCCAGCAGTGAGCTCAGTGTCGGTGAAATAAGGAACTTAACTTTGTCTTCCCTGTGCGGTTGTGAAATCTGGGAATAAACTTTTTTCTTTTTTCTGCAGGTTAGTTACACAGACCTTGGGAGGAAACCTTATGAATAATTTTCAGGATTCCACAATGAGCTTTTATAACAACGCTGCATGTTCTAAAGCTCTAGATGAAGAGTTTCACAAGGATTACCATTGAAAATAATGCCAAGCTATGGACACATTTCCAATTCATAGCTATCAAGAGACTTAAAAAATGTATGCAACCGCCCACCTGGCAGATAGACACCTACGTGTGTCTTATCAGTTTTATTTTTGATATCTCAAATCAAACACAGCGGAGGAGACAAATTCTAGTTGTGCTTCTACGGAATTTAATTTGAGAAAGAAGACCCAGAGTGGAGGAGATTGTGGATTAATACTGCTAGATGCTCGGTTCTCCATGAGAGGGAACAAAAGAACACACTTCTCCTAACCCTGACATCAAATGTTGTGTTAACTTCAGCAAAATATTCCTGCCTTTTAACTAGCATTACTGGCCAAGATTAATCACTTTCCTTATTATTCGGTCCTCAGGGTAACTCATGAGCCAGGCTGTCTGTTAGTTGTTTGAATCTGTCCGTCTTTATTTCTTTTATTTTTTTGCCATACACTCAAGTCACGGTCACAGTTGCAACATGAAGCATCAATTCTTACAAACTGCCTCCTCGAGCTCTGAAGTACTCACTCGCATCTGCTAACTGAAGAGAAGCACATTCAAGTTGTTTGTTAAATTGAAGTATTATCAGCTGGAAGTAAAAGCGCAATTAAAATAGAACAATAAAAACAAAAAAAAAGTCTGATTGATTTTGGAAGTTGTCCATGCTCCTATTGTTAATGTAGCAGTACACTCTGTCTCACACACAAAACAACCACATTTGCTAGGATGATAACATTTATATGGGTAAAAGAATAAGGTAATAAGAATGTATTATTATTACTTAAAAAAACATTAATTTTGGTTGTTGTAACAGGGTCACTAAGCAGAAGGAAGACTTCTTAGTTCACTACGTCTGACACAATGTTGTGAAAATGTTATAAACCATTTTAAAAACCATGGCCAAACGAAACTGAGCCGTTCGTTCATTGTTTGTAAGCCATAGAGAACAATGTACACACCTAATATAACTGTATGCATCTTGTTTATAACTCTAATTAGTAGCTCCTATGCTGTCCCTTAATGCTAAATCACACACTGCGGTGAATTACCCTCGGCGCTGGCAATAAGTTTGATTTAGACTCAATTATACATGCAAGTATATTTGTATGCAAAGCGAAACCATTAAAATGCTGAGTCAGAGGTTATAGAATGGAGTAGCTTTTTAAGAAAACTGGAAATGTTAGTCCAATAATCCTGAATCCTCATATGCATAAAATAGAAACAGCCTGCACAACCTTGGCATTTAGACTTCCGTCAAAAATCTCCATACCTTTTAGTATACAGGAAAATGTCAGCAGACTTTCTAAAAGTGTGTGATATTAGGTGATATACTTACTGTATCGTAATTTTAACCAGCAAATACACTGCACACCAGAGGAAGTTTCAAACATGAAGTAGGATACTTTTTAACATTCTATTTTCTTCATTTTTCTTACTTTCAGATGGAAAAATTGGATTAAAAGGTTTTTTTTTTTTTTTTCTGAAAGCCCAATAATGACAGTTTCAAAAATGAAAATTTAGTGTGTGAATTATAATAAGAAGATATTCTTTGTAATGACTATGTGGCTAGTTAACCCATATAACATTGCCCTAAAGTACAATACGAAAGACTTTATTCTCCTCTTCGACTGGCTTCACTTTGCTACATCAAGGGTTAGCATGCATTGATACTATTGGAAATAAATGTGACTGTGATATCATACAGCATTTGTAACAACATTTCTTGGGAAATTGTAACAACATTTCTAGGGAAATATGTTTAGTTAATATATTTGTGAACAAAATGTGTGTCCAGTCACTCAGGAAAAGAACGGTAGGTCAGGGAAATTGAAGCCCTCAGGTAGAATATGATAGTGTAATTAGCCCTGCTGAGCTAATACCCACAAGTCAGCAGCACCACACTGTCAATTCCCTCGGTTCAACCCCATGCACTCTCACACTGAGTTATCAAGTCTGGCTGCTGGAGCCGCCATGGCTGACTCATTGTGCCCTTGCCTCCAGTCAAGTTAATTTTGCCCTTGTTCACTTTTGACATCAGTTGGCATCTATGAACTCATTTAACTCACTGTCGGTGGAAGAGAAGATAAGATGACATGTTGAGAGGAAAGAAGAGTAAATAACTACAAGGAAAGTATCTGTTGTTGCTTTAAAATATCCTCCAATTGTAGCCTTGGTGTCTCTGAGGTGAAACGTTCACATATTTTGTTATAGGCGGAGACTGATGTCCAGCAGAAGAGCAAATGTGATGAGACTTGATGACTACTCTCCCTGCTTTTAATCACTCAGCCATGTGCTGTGCAAGTCATTAAGTTCATGGCATTCAGACATGTGTACACGCAGGCCCCAGGCTTCACAGCACATCTGAGATAAAGGTCTGATTTTAGGGAAACACCTGTTACACGAGGCACCCACCCGTTTCTCTCTGTTTTACTCAGATGCCAGGAAAGGTAATGAGGACATATCAGAAAGCAAAGAGCACTTAATTACGGATCAGTGTGTGTGCCTGGAAGCAACAATGTTTATTGTTTCTTTGTTGTTTTTTCAACAGTCAGTCACCCAATTTGAAAGTGTTTGTTCGGGACTTTTTAGGAGGAGCTAATGTGATCTGAGTCAAATACTCGTGTAGTCATGTGCATGCAAAGTCTCCACCTCAGGCGTAGACTAGAAGTGGGGGAGTTTCTGTTTAATCTCAAAGGTTTTAATTACCAGGGCAGGAGCTGGGACCAGTCGTTAAGTTAATGGCACAAATGTCAGATAGGAGTGATGTTTTGCAATTATGCACACTACTTTGCTCCTTAGATACCCACATTAATTATTCAGTAAATCTGATAAAGTCACTGTGCATAGGCATGAAGTGTATGTGTGTACTTAAGTTTCAATCACACACCCCAACACACACAGAGTCCGCCTTCTTGAATTATGTTAGCCTGGCTCAGATTGATAAAGACAAATTTAAATGAATGTTTGCTCATTTGGCAATGCAAATGTGCACATTCACTATATGCACCTTTAGAAAATGCTGCCCTATACTCAGCTGCACACAAACATGGGAAACATTGGTACTTAAATTATTAACAGACTAATTACAAGCAGCAGGGTGATGTTTGTAGATGTGTAATGGAGCTTGCCACTTGATGAGAGGGGTGAGCTCAATTCAAATAAAATAGTCTGAGGGCATGAGCACATTTACTGTATGCTTTACAGTCCCAGGGAGAGAATGGAGGTCATAACCAGGATGATGTACTGCAGAATGAGGTAAATGCTCCTATTGAGACTGTTATTTTATTCATACAGCCAATAGATCTTTTGTATTTGTACTATATTCAGCTGTTTTTACACAGATTGGTTGGACTAATTAGATAACTGATTAGAATCTATTATAGCTCAGAGCAATTACAAAATATAATTACTTCTACAAAATGTCTATAATTTTTTTATACTTTCACATATATATTATTAGATATGTGTTAGGAACTCATAGGGTTTTTTTAACTGATGTCATGTTGATTGAATAATGCACATGAGTATTCAGCAGATCCTTTGTAAAAGTAAGGAGAGGATTGGATCACATTTTCAAGATTGTGTCTAAACAATACTGTATGAAAATGATCGTTAAAACAGTTTTTACCAATCCTCATTTTTATACTGGTAGTTAATGATGCTTCCTCAAGCACTTTTGAAAAATATTTCCAGACTGCAACTTACTGCAGTGCTGCTCAGAAGGTATAGTAACACAAATATATTATTCCATGGAAGACTCATGCAAAGTAAATGTACTTTGCATGAGTCACATTTGAATTGTCTTACTCACACCACTGATTCTTGAATTTACTTTTGAATAAACCTAGAGTGTAATGTTGCACGGAATTGGGGTGAGCTGGCTTCCAACATCACCTTCATTTAATCACCTTAGAATTAGATCTTTGGAAGAGGGTGGTGTAAACAAAAGGAAGGATCACAAGAAGTGACTCCTGTTTTTTATGTCCTGGTGGCACCTGACTGTTACCAAAGACGGACGAGAAATGTTGTGAATCGATTAATTAAAAGGTCAATATACTACAGGTCTGTTGCACAGTTGCTTTAAGTGACAATGGTTCAATGCATTTAGGTGGTGTAAATTCTTGATGACACTATTGCTTTTCTGTCATCCTCTGTTAGATCTTGCCTCAGAAAGTAAAGCTGCACATTTGACCAGCTGACAGAACATTCTTTTGTCATTCCTTTATTTTCAAAAAAAAGAAAAGAATGCTGACATTTATCATACCCTGAGATGGACATGACTCCTGCATTTTTTTAGATGGATTATTATACGTCCCATTTCACTGGCATTATGAGGAGGACATAGAAACACCCTGGAATGCCTTCGGTGAGCGTTGTTCATTTAAGTCTGTCTTCTTGGGACCCACCTACATGAATGTTCCATAATTATTTTTTCTGCTACACGTTGGGTGTGTAATCTACAATACAGCACTCTCAACAGGTAGATGCTTTTCTTCTGTGGTTTTCTATACACTCTATTCATCCCATGTTTCTACCTCACAAACCTGCGTCTCCTGGACAAGGAAATCAATTTTGTCTTTGCAGTGGCTATTTTTGTGCACAGAATCTTGCCTCTCGTCATCCATTACAGTCAAGAGAGCGCTGCTTTTAAAGATAATTAGAGATGATTTGATTTATCATGATGGATGCCAACCCTACACTAATGTATTTCCCTTTCTTCTAAACCATTTTACACCTACGGCATGTGCATCACTGCCATGCTAATGCCTTTAATTAATTTTAAAAGACGAGAATATGTTGCCATGGCCAGCCATGCTACCTATGAATTTGCCAGTGGGGTAAAAACAGCAAAGGTTTTGATTGGGGGGGGGACACACAACATCAGTGCACATGAATTTACTGGCTCATGCATATATAGGCATCAAAAGGCATTCTGTCTCTCTCCCTCTCTGTCTGGATGTTTTGAACTGTGATGACTTTTAACTTCACTGGTGCCCTCTCATTTAGCAGCCTGTTACTCTTATGCAGGAATATAATGTTTATGAACGGACCATCTATAGCCGTGGTGAATATTACAGTCTGCTTTGCTTTAACATTTTTAATTATTTTGCTATATTACACACACACACACACACACAGACACACACAGCTTCCTTAACTGTACACTGGGGGTAAAGTTGATCTTAAATGGCTGCCATACAGGGAACTGTCTCTGTCTCATGTTATTTGGCAACAAGAAGCTTCCCTCATCAAATCCCACTTAGACATGTATCAATTGTCCCGACTGTAAAAGAGAGAAGCAGGTCTTTTTCACAGGCAGAGATCCATGTTTGGCTCTGTAGCTCAAATTGATGGCAGCTATGCTGGAGCTAATGGATATGGGTTTGGATCATAAAAGATGCTTTGCATAGGATTTGTACTGCTGCTGCAGAAAAACACCAGTAAGTGAGAACAGGCAAAGTGAGAACAATAATGAAATATTACCCAGTACTCTGTTTTAACTGTGCTTACACTGTTATTGTATTGGAAAGTATGATGTTTTTTTTTTGCTTGGCTGATTTGGTGGACCATACAACCTCTGTGCATTTTTTCTAGATGTTTTATTTTTTTTTCTGATACTATAAACACTAGATCCTAGCTTCAACATGTAGCAAACAGTACATTAGTCCTACTCAGTAAATGTAGAAAAATCCCACATAACCAGTTGGTGAATTTCCTCACTGATTTGGTTCTGGTGCGCCCGTTCAAATGCTTTCTACACTCATGCATCAATTTTATACCTGTGTGAACAATTTACCCACTCTCACACACGCAATTTACCCACTCACACAGAGACCCCCTCGCCCGCGGCAGATACGCACTCTCTCTTGACATCTGATTCTGCCAATCCCATTCCATTATGCTACATCTTTGATCACAGCTCACAGTGAAGAGTTTGGCGACTCCTCAGAGACCCCCTCCCTCCCCAGCTGTTGCCAGTCCCTCTGCCATTACAATCGGTTGGCACAGCCAACAGCAACCGCAAGACTCACCTTGGGCAACACTTCTGGCAACCCAGATGCCTCATTTGTGGATGTGAGCACTCACCTGCACATATACCTTCATCCATCTCGTTATCTTTGTGGTATTTCCTGCTGTTTTATTTGAAATTCGTTGCCATGTGTTAATTCTTAATCTATCAGGCCCCTGGAGGTAAGCCATGGCTGCTATCTTAATGGCTAACTAACACTTGGAGGCTGTTGGAATTGGCTCTTGCACAGTTAGGTAGACTTCTTACCAGGTGTGTCAGGTTGTTAGGACATTTGCAACATGAGATATAACTGGTTATGACGTGGTTGCAGAAAATGTTTGTCATTCTGGTTTATTATGCACTTATGAAGCCAAACTGATGCTATGAAAGGAGGGACGGTGGCAGCAAGATTTGAGAAACAAGCTGTGATAAAACAAACACACCTACTCTGCTGTAGCTCTAATGGTCCACAGATATTCATGCATCTCTGAATGTTGCCTAGTTACCACACTAAGGTCCCTCTGAGTCTGTGAAGTATTGTACATGAACATGAAAAGGGTTACATTTGAAATGAGCTAACGAAAGGAAATGAAACTAAAAAGATCAAATAAATCTCCTTTAAAATAGATCAAAGTTGAATTAAAGGTTAGAGCAAAGAAACAAATGGAGATATGGACAATCAAAGGGGAACCAATAAAAAAAGGATGCATGCTTGGCTTTACGTAAGAAAAGCAATTACTGGTACATTCAAATAAAGCAAGAGTAAGGAAAACATAAATAAGGGCGTAGATGTTGTGGTAGCATCCAGAAAAACAAGACAAACGGACTCTTTTAAATAGAACATGAAAGTAAAGATGTATAAGGCAAAATACAATATGTTATTTTTTCCTTTATCCTTAAGAGACAAGTACAGTGGATAAAAAAAACAAGTGAAAGATATAACACAGGTTGTGCAAAAAAAACAACAACCTCTACCTATTTAATCTATTTCATCCAGTCTCTCATCCTTTTCCTCAGTGGGTTAATGGTGTATGAATTATAATACTTTGCACTAAACCATCAGAAATAAGCAGATTTTTGGCTAAACTTAACCTACATAAATGAGTGATTTCCATTTCAACATTTATGGCAGAAAATCATGGCCACTGATGTTTTAGGATAAGCACCGAATACGCAATTCAACAAACACACACACAGTTTAACCAGGACTCATGGGGCAGTGTGGCAGTCTTTTAACTGTGTACAGACAGGTAGGCTATTTTCACTGTGCAGCCAACTGTGTGATTAACAGACACTGCACTGAATCAATTGACAGCTCTCCAGGTGTCAGTGTGTGTTTGCATGGCTTTTCTCATCTTGTCTTTGGCCTCCCCGGCCTCGATCACCGGCTTCCTCACTGTTCAGGGTCAGTAAATGGATGTGCCTTCTTCTATCTCCTAACCTCAGATTACATGGAGTACATCCCTGTAGGGAAGCAGTGTGGCTAACTGTCTGCTTCCCCTCACCTTTGTCCTGACCTGTCCACAGATTCCTCACCTTATCAGCTGCATACACACTCCAATAGGGACTTTCACGTGGATGTACAATCCACTGGTCATATTACAACCCCAGTGAGCATGTTTGGTCCTTACCCAAATACTGAAGCAGAGGGACACAAGGATATGTACACACTGACAGAGTGTGTTTTCAGCATGTGGCCTAGACAGACAGTGTTTACCATCGCAGATCCCTGGTGGTCTACCAGTTACATGTTTTACCTTACTATTCTATTCAACAGGGAACCCTCTATATTCCATTCCTGCATGATAACAGCCTTCACATGTTAAACCTGTACGAGTGTGTGTGGAAAATTGACCACTGCACAAGGGGGTTAGGTGGTCTCCAGGGTCCCAACTAGACATGAGTCCCATGCTCTGTTTGGGTGCTGTTATAATGAGGAAGAAGTGGCCTTCAGTTGAAGCACTGATGTAGAAACCCCCAGTGAGACACTGCCTACTGGGCACAGTGACTGTATGCAGGCACAGACAGGCACACTGCACCTGTCACTGAGTCCATGTTTTCTTCTCCCTTGAGCTTTATTAGACTCGGCTCTTCGAGCTTTTGATGGCCTAAGTTACATCCTGCAGAGGTTCAACACCCCAACACTCACCAATGACTCGCCTTGCCCTTTTCCATCCCTTAACTCTGCACATGTCTGAGTAACCTTCCTTCTTATTATGGTGGAAGGATTTTTCAGAAATGCCTTAAACCTTATGTGGAAATCCTAGAATCCCTGAAGCCCTGTGACAATGTCTCCCACCATCAATTTAAATATGAACCAACCTCATGAGACTCTGCCTCTCAGGCCATGCTTAATCAATCCAACTGAAGCCCATCCCAGATGTAAGGTCAAACCCTCAACTGATCTAATCTCTCTACTTTTTCAAATGTGCTTTAAATGATCAAATCACATTATGTTTGTCTTCAGTGAGGCCATGAAAGTGTAGTCATTTTTCTTATTCCTCGAAGTGATGGCCTTGTTTTAAACCTTATTGTTAAACAACATTTTCACCCTTTCAGCTGTAAACTTTAATTGTATTGCTTAATGTGTGTTGGTTGGATGCCATGAATAATTTCCTTCATTTTTGTCTCTTTGTTGTGTGAAAGAAAGAAAGAAAACCAGGAGCAAGGCAGATGGGGAAGAGAAACATGATGGTTTGCTGGTATCAGGGGATATCCAGTATATATCTGATACTGTTGAAGGGCCTTAGGAGCTTTGGTTTTGTCTTTCCAAGTGATGGATCCAGGGCTTTAGCAGTGTCCCAGCCTGCCCTGTTGTAATGGTGATAAAATGTCAATATTTCATGTGGTGTGGCCATCACTCAGACTTTGAGCTTGAGACTACATGCCAGCCTGTAACACTGAGAGAAAAAAAAAAATAGAAAAAAAGAGGAGGCAAAGCAGTGAGTGATTGAGGTAAGGTTATCAATGTCCTTCTCGTGTAGTGGATTATGCTGTAGTTTTGCCCTAAAGCAAAATGAAGAGCACCGGCCCCCTCGGGTGCTCTAAGTCCATTTGAGTTGCTGTAAGTCTGTCCATTTCCCCAGACTGTCACTTCAAAGACTGTCACAGATACAGGAAAAGGCTATTTGGCAATACTGGATAACAGGAGAAGGGTCCAATGTTCCCAACCTCCTTTTGAAACACTTAACTTTCTGGAGGTTGTGTGTGGTTGTTTTCTTCAAATCCACCCACTCTATAGAGAAGCATCTCAAAAATGATAGTTGGTTTGCTAAAAAGGGAGTTTATAACAATTCAATTTTTTATTTTTTTTTACCAGATCATCAGTACTTTCCTCTTTTCTCTTTCCTTAGTACCAGCAGGGCTATCATTTGCATGTATATTTATCTGCACTTCTTCCTGCCAAAATATCTTCTGATCCCTGACAAACTAGCTGAGGATGAGGACATGATTAAAGTGAAACTCAACTACAAATCAGTCCCACACTCTATGTAATAATGGCGCCTTGTGATTGGAAAGTTATTTCCAAGGCTAATGAGCTACAGTGTTTATTGGAGCAAATCTGTGCAAACATTATTCTCATTCCATCTTTTGAACAAAAAAATGTTCCGACAGTCAGTATGAGGCATCGAGTTAACTTATTTTAATTCATTATTTTAAGATTTTTTTTTTGTTGCTTTTATGCGGTCTTTTAGATGGGACAGTGAACAGAGTCAGACACCGTGGACAGAAAGAGTGATGAATGACATGCAGGATGGGAGCCATTTGAACCCAGGCCGCCTGCTTTGAGGAGAGACTGTGTATAATGGGTGTTTACATTAAAAAAAAGTTGAAACAGATGGACATGATAGACAAAGCATAAACAGCAACATGGTATATCAACGAAAAATGGACTTCATGTCACTTTCATCAACAGTGAATATTCTTCTTTCATATTGTTAAATTCAACCAATGTTTACATCGTGGTTTAATCTAGTTTCTAGATGAGTTTTATACCATCTTCATCATGACTGATGATACGTGCATCAGTATTGACTGGTTGACCTTCACATGAATGAGGTTTGTCTGAGGTCTGTCCGTCAGACTGTTATGAAAGAACGGAAGGGCTCCTGTCTTCCAGTTGAATGATACATGTCTGTTAAATTACCATGCTAAAATGCCATAGGCTCTACTCACCCTGCGCATAGCGGTTTTTTGGCAAGAAGTTTTTAGTCTTTATTCCCCAATGCATCCTTAGAAACACACTTAAATACTCAGAGTAAAGTTTAATATAGAATACATGCTACCATGTTACATCAGGCTCTCTGTAGTTTACTAAGAGGTGACATTTACCTTTTCTCCTTTCTCGCTGTTCCATCCTTTAAAACAGCTTCCTTCTTTCTTTTAATCCCCCCCTCTCCCACACACACCTTTACCTGTCCTCTCATCCAACTGTCAGCTGGTCCCTCTTGACCTTCCAGACAATTACACGCCAGTGGATCTACAGTATCTGTAGGCCAGGCCTGTGAGGGAGATATGCTGACTGACAGTTAATGCCACTTGAGTGCTGAAATTCCCCCAGGACTCGCTGTCTGTGTGTCTGCCAGCCTGCCGCCTGCCTGTCTCCCCTCCATTGGGTTTAGAATTCATACTACAGGCACCTCAATGTTGCTTTCTCATCATAACAGCCATCATCCTCACCCTCATCATCATCATCATCGTCAAGATCATTCCTGTGCCACAAATATCATGCTCAAACAGTGTTTCAGTCGTCTGGGTGACAGTCTGTCAGTCTGTCAATCTGTTGCTCATTGCAACAGGTCTGTTCAGGGTTCTTCCTTCATCTTCATCCCTTCCAGTTACTTTCCCTCTCTTTTTCTGTTTATTTCAGTCAGTCGCTTTCTCTTTAAATCTCGTTCCTCCTCCCACGCCTGTCACTCTGACTTATAGTCGCTCAGTCCAAGCTATCATTCATTTTAACTAATTTAGACTAAAAGACAGTGAAAATGAACTTTTGGCATGCATTGCCAGCGTCATCCCTAACATTTTAGTCAGAAGGGCTTATTACTTTGACTTTAATTCCTCCTTTGGCACCATCACTGAGGAGGTGGAGGTGGTTTGAAGGCGTAAAATAAGTTGTGTGCAGTATATGAGCATGTGTGTATGAGAGATGGGTCCGTAATAATTCAACAGAATTGTCTTGGGGAATGATAGGAAGCACCAGGATTGCATTCCCTGTTTTGACCATATTATCACTATTTGCTAGTCAAAGCTCATGAATTTCATCTACTGTCTGAGGGAGGAGCTACACTGATAACTGAACAAATTCAAAACTTGAGTATGATAAAACTTGTTCATATTTTATTCATCAGATACTTATAGATTTCCTCTTGATTTGCTCTGGTTGCCCTTGTCTTAACTGAATGATGTAATTTGCAGAGCTTTATAATTGACTGATTGCTTACTTGTTGCTCCTATAGCTTCTTCAGAGCGTCGACTGAAGAAGAACAACTACAGGAAACCTGTCAGGTAGTGGCAGGTAGGGACGTAAAAAAGAAAATCATAACTGATTCACACTTTCATGCAATCTAATTTCTAAGTGATGGTGATTCACTTGCTCCTATTTCCCTATATGCATTCAGAAGAAGCTACACTCACAATAGTGTTTCCCACACATAGACGATACTCGGGCGGGTCACCCATGTATATTTATGGCTGCCAAAGTTGCCTATATTTCAGACCTTTTTTGTGCATTTTTTATCTATTTATAAAATTGCTGTGCACACATGAGAAAGAGAGCCAGCGAGAGAGAGGTCTGCTGTCCGTGTGTCCCTACCGTTACATGCATCGATTGAAGTACAGGGTCATGTCAAAAACTTAAGCTTCACATGCCTTGATTTCAATATTTTGCTGCAGTTTCTTGCTGCCAACGTGATTTGGCTTTCTCTTGGTTTTTCTATTTCTTGATAACAAGCCTCCCTACACAAGTCACAAGTCAATTCACATGGATTTGCACACTGCGGGCTCGGTTTTATAAGCGGTGCGTACGATCTGTGCTCAGGCTACAGTTTACAAACCCGTGCACTTATTGAGATCAGGATGTTGGAAATTATTTCCATGTATTATATCAGCGCTCTCTTTATCGCATGCAGTCTTTTACTCATTGCATGCAGTCTTTTACTCATCGCATGCAGTCTTTTACTCATTAACTACTGACCCCTGATCCTTTTTTATTGGTTCCAATCTAGCTGTTGTAATTTACTGAACCATCTATTACAAAAAAGGACCAGACTTTTTAATCAAACACACATACAAATGAATATAACCCTTTTTTTTTGTTGGTCTCTCTCTTCACTTAAATCAATCACTTACCAATTGGGCAATATTATCTCTATTACGTATAGTAATAGAGATAATATTGTATAAGTATATTGAATAAGTATATTGAATAAGTTCATGCAAAATCCCATGTATTGTTCTTAATTAAGTGTCATACATGACAAGACTTTCTAAATTGGTTGAGCAAGCATCAGTCAATGCTGTCTGCCAATGTTACTGACTTATGTCATGGCCCTTCACAGAGCAGCCTTCAAAGAATGATCTCCTCTTTCCTGTCCATCTTTGACAGGAGCTGGCAACACACAACCTCATGGATATTTCTATTTCTGTCGTCATGTTTGACCCAAGAATTCATCCTTCCATGAAGGAATGGAATTTCTTTTCCTTTTTGCTCACAGCCTTCTTTCTTTGCCATTTCTTCAATTTTCCTGAAATCCAGATTTGTGAACGTAATTGGAAATTCATGCTGATGGTAGTGTCAGTAAAAGTTGGGAGCCAGGTGTAGTTGTGCGGGATGGAGGCAGAAAGGTGTAACTACTCCGTGTTTGTGTTTTGTCAGTGTTCTCCCGACAGACCCAGTCAAGTTGGCAGCTCTTAAATTTACTATCACAGTGTGACTTTCTGCCGGCCCTCGGCCATCAGGCAGCTGTTTCTGTTAATGGTCACAATCCACTCAAATCTTCCCCAGAGAGTGATTGACCATCATCATGTCAATTAAACTTCTGCTGTGAAAGTCACAGCTACAGTTATCAGGGCAGACAGCTTTTGCCATAAGTGTTGGGGGTAAAATATGTGATTGTGCATTCTGTGCCCTTTTAAGGAAAAACTAACACCACATTTACACATCGGCACTATGCGAGAAATATTGTCTAATAATTCAATGGAATGGGACCAGTGTGTTGACATCATCGTGATTGTTCCCATGGCAATTTAACTTCTGGAATGCTCAGCAAGCCAAAGCAATATGGTTAAAAAAAAAATGTTCTGTCCCATGTCGCTCTGTTAACATGAACAGAGATGAACAGTCTTAAATGAAGCTATCATGCAACTTGGACTAAAGAGCTTGTAATTAAGTACTTCATTTTCAATTAACACAATAAAAAGTGCTAAGTTACAAATTGAACTCTACTCTGCCAATCTTCAAACATTTGTGTAAATTTTGGCTTTTGGGCGAAGCACGCTCCAGATGAACTTCTTGATATGCGGAATAGACACCCAGTGAACCTGTGTTTTGGCAACAGAAGTGTGGCCCGGTTACAATGAATCATACTCCCTGCTGTCTTTCCATGACAACCATTGCTCATTCTGCATCAGCGCGCTGTCAGAAATAACTCATTCTTCTAAAGTTGAAATGTTTGCCAACAGCTACTGAGAATGGATGGCCATTAGTAGGCATGAAGACATCAGGATTTGGAGTGTTGGCTCAGCTCATTCAGGAGAAATAGGAGTGGGCGGGCTATTTTGCACTGATGAATTGCTTTCAGGCTTCGCCAACCCAGTGAGAGTGAAATTGAACAAATAGCTGCATCAGTGTGTCAGTGCATAAAATACATGATGAGAATGTTCTGTACACACAGAAGATGATGAACTTGTGGCCCAACATGCTAATGCCAAACCAGCCATTCATGCTGCTGGTTTTTGTGGTTACTTTCCATCATTTCTCTTTTGGCATGCATCCCTCCCTGAGGCATCTAACCATGCCTGTTTTCATCAGTCTAAGTGCTCCTCCAACAGTTTTTCCACTGACTCAATTTTATGCTGTGTAGGTATCCTGTAACCATGCTGATACTGGCATGGTCCTGTATTTGGAACCCTTCTCCAATTAACTTGTGGGCTTTCAGTTGACCCGATGTTATCAGGTCTACTGGTGATACACTTGTGCTAATGTATTTAAAAAAAAAAAATAAGGCAGGAAATGTTGTTTAATAATAATTTAAAATGTAAGTTTAAACTTTTATGGCATTGATGCATATCTCTGATTTCAAGTTATTTTTACTTTTATTTTTCTAGCAGTCATTTAATTTGGAATCCAAAATAAGAAGGTTTGGAAATCTGGGGGGAAACAACCTTTATTAAAATCTATATATAAAAAATAAAGGTTATAGTTACCATTCCTGAGTGTCTGGGCATAACCACAGCAGGTTCTGCTGCCTAAAGCCACGCTTGAGGTACTAAACCTCAACTAAAAGTTGTGTGTTTGCACTTGGTTGGCTGCTGTTTTAAAACTGCATGGCTCTGCAGCAGCACCAGGTAATGAGCTGAATTGGAGAAGAGATTGAATAGAGAAGATCATTGTATAAACAATTATTGCCAAGGCGCAAATGGAATTCAATGAACAGGCACACAAAAGCAGTTTCAAACATGCATCCCCCTTCCTCAAAGCCTTGTCTCTCAGACATGCTGCTTATGCTGCATAAGACCCTCTACTCATTGTTCCTGCGAGGAAGCCTCCAGTCATAACGCAGATCATAAATGTAAGACGTGCATGTATAAACACTTGCTATACAACCACATGTACACATGCAGGTTGGTATGCAAAGTGCACACAAGGCAATACATGAGGTGGTAACACTTGCATATTACACAGACGACCTGAGATCATTATCCAAGACAGCTGTCAACAGCCTGTATCTCCCATCCTCCATCTCATTGCAATGGATTCTGGGAAACCAGCTCAGAGTCTGTTCTCTCTTTCCCCTTCCTATCTTCTTTACAGTGACCAAGTCTTATTTTACACTATATGGATTTGATTATACAGTCACAGTGATCAGTTTAATCAAGTAAAACTGCTGCATCAGGATAAAAAAAATCCATCTACTGCAGTGTTTTATCAACCATCACCACCATGATGGTATAATGGTGTGCCTCTGTGATTATTACTGACTTGACTACTGTGAGAATTACAGCATGTAAAAAAAAAAAAAAATGTTTGATGTCCTCCTTGTTTCCGCCAATAAGGCAATGAGTGGTCTGCAGAGAAATGCTGTCAGAGGGCATCAAAAAGAGCTGAAAGATTAGAGCTTTCTAATTATCATCTCTTTATCTCGATGTTGCCGTTCTTTGTATCGTCAGCCCTTGCAGGTTCTTTCTACAAGGGAGATGCAAGACAAAGGCAGCATGCTGTTGATGGCTTTTACATTCACAAGCCCAGAGAGACTCTGTGAAATGTTTCCCTTTAATCCCTAAAATGATGAATTCAACAGCCATTATCAGAGTTATTAACTCAGTCCTATTGATATCTACATTTATAATTCAGCATTGACCCCCACTCAAAAGAGAACATTTACATAGACAAAATATGCATGTATTTAAATTACAGGAATAATTTAACACACCATTAAAGTCAATGTCAGTAACCCACCTCAAAATTAACGAGACTTAATATATCAGTCCACCTGCACACTTCTTGAAAGGTGTTTGCTGCCTTAATTACATCATGTGACACCAGGAAATCAGTTTCTTGTCGCCTGGTTTTCCGTGAGCGCGGTTTTCTAATTATGTAAGATAGCACCTCTGCTTGCTTCAGTTGTGCACACCACAGGGCTTGCGGAGGAGATTGATTAAAGGGGGGAAACGGGCAATTCTATTTGCCATGCAGTCAGACAAGCTGACAGATTTTCTCTGGTATAGTTCAGAGTCATGCTACTCCAAGTGAATAAAACAGCCATTAGACAAGCATGACACGCCAAATTTTCAACCGACAAGTCCATGCTTCCTTTATGCACACACAGGTATGCAAACATATTCACACATATGCAAAAAAAACAGGTAATATCTGGCACTGAAAAGGCTCAAGTGTATCTGCTTATCAATGTGAACCAATCATCAAATCAATGATAAATGTTGTCTATTGAATGTAAAAAAAAATACCTTTAAGTCTAAGTATCTGATTTAAAACAGTGACATGCATGGATTAAAAAAAAAAACAATTAACCCCTTAAATTATACCTTTAAAAGATGAGTGAAGCTGTAGATGTTTATTGTGTTTGGTTTCGATTCATTATGAGGCAGATTTGGAATCACTTGAATGAATATTCAACCAGTACTTTCCCATAATCAATCTCACAAATAGAAAATAGGAGAAACTAAATGTCTCCAGAAGTTACAAAATCCTTGGTGGAGGTAATAAGGTCTTTATTGGAATTGTAGCCTTTGGTCAAGCTTTTAGTTTAATCAGTCGTCTGATTTCCATTTAATATCTCTTAAGAGCTAGGTTAGAGTTTTCGAGCAATTAATACGGGTAAATCAAATTTGATATGCTGGAGAAAAAAAGAAGCTGTTAGTTACACCGATAAGAGGAGAGCTAGCCTGAGTCAGCGTCCCACAGGAGAGTTTGTTGTGATAATGAGCTGCTTTGTTACTTCTTTTTGCATTAAAAGGGCATGCAAGTGCACAGCCTGGTCCATGGTGGCCTCTTAGTTTATTCTGTCATTAAGCTTTGTGCACACCTGCATTAGTGCACAGCTCTGGTTCTGTGTTGACAAGTTAACAGGGAAAACAAATCCGATCCCTCCTGAACACAATGAAGTGGACTAATCAGCCAGCTATTACAAAACAAGCAGACCTCTAATGAAGCTACTAAAGCAGAAGTCAATGCCAGAATATGGGGAAAAAACATTTGTAGTGAAAAATGTATCCATTTCGAAAAAGTAAAAAAAAAAAAAAAGAATACAAGAAAGAAACAAAAAAAAGGTCCTTTTTTCATATTCTGAGACCGGATGTTGCCTTTTGCTCAGTTTCTTCGATGCCGTTTTGGCGCCGAATTAAATGTAATATAGTCACGAGTATTGGGGTGGCTGGTTGTCTTGGTTTCAGTCACCAATCTCTTGATATAAGAATTTTGTGAAAAATCAATGGAGGATTTGAATGGGGAAATTTACTTCTGATTGGCCAATTCTCCCCCACACGCAGACACACAGCGAGGGGAGGAGGGGGGCATTTCTACAAGTACAAATTTGTTTTGCTAGAGACGTCTCGCAAAATGTGTTGGAAAACTCAAGCAGCGCAGATTCACACGAGAAAAGTAAGTTTGTGAAGTTGTAATTGGAGAGTTGTGGTTGTAAAGGATAATGGACACGACTATTAAAAATACATGTCAGTAAATGGTGGATTACAAGTTTTCAGCTATCATGTGTTAATATCAGTCTACACATTTGTAAATATTTTCTTCACATTTTTTTTCCCATTTGTGACACGATATTCATTTCATGTGTGTGTGGATTTTTTATACAAGTAAATATTTTTACATACAAGTTCACTTATTTTTTTCCTTCAAGTCCTCACATCACATTCTACAAGCTCTCCTATTTTGCAACATATCTACCTTCATACTCCTGTTCTCATACACTCAGATGAGAGTACACTACCAAAGACATTTTGTTTGGACTTTTAGGACCTGTGACACACCACAATCCCATATGCTCCTGCCCTGCTGATGACAACATCCAGTCTCAGAATATAAAAGAAGGACCGTTTTACGTTTCTATCTTTTTGAAGTTTTGCTTTTTTTTTTTTTTTTTAAACAAAAATCAAATCACAACTTTGTACAAAATGTACACGGACCATTTCTTTATTTAAATGCAAACCTGATACATAACTTGTGTTATAGATGATGTTCTGCACATTGTAAGGCTGCTTAACATTAGACTACAATGGCAGAGATAACAATGCAGCCTAATGGGAGTCTGTTATGAATAATATCAGCACGGTGTACACTCTGCTTCTTGCTCAGTCACTCTCTCTTTTTCTCTTCATCCATCACTGTCCTCTTCCTCTTAACCTCAGCCATCGTATCAAACCGTTCAGAGATGGGCTAAGTACCATAAAGCCATACGCACTTCCTGTGAGATGACCTCCGCCGGCTGGCAAAGTTACATACTGCAGTAAATAGGCAATCAGGCCATGCTGTGGGCATTGGAGTGATACAGTTCTCACTGTTGAATGTTGTTTTGCTATTGAATCGCCTTTTGAAACTCCAGTTTAAAGGTGGAAAAAGTTCTGTATCGTTGCTTTAACATTTTTGAAGAAGACTTTGAAAAAGCAGAAGTTTTACTCCCTCATGTTCTTGACATGCTATTCAAAGTAGAATTTATTTATGTCAATGCTTTCAAACCTTATGACATTGAGTTCCATGAAAAGTTTTATTTGCTGCATGAATGAGTTTGATCCTTACTCTGAATAAGCTCTAGCTTCTCATTTACCTGAGGTGAGAAAAGCAGCTCCTCAAGGTAAATGAACTACTGACAGTACATTTATATGTGCAGTGACCAGCCAAAGAGCATGATGATGAACAGAAACTTCTGTTTTCCAATTCAAATAAGGTTAATCACTTCTTTGTGCCCATATTATTGAAAAGTGTTGACTTGAGGCCAAGTCCCTCTCATCGCCCCTTCTGATAGGCAATGACTTTCCCCCAAGCCAGTCTCAGAGTTGGAGAGTAGAGTTGGAAATACCTTGTACGGTTGGTGAAGAGCTAGTTCATTTGATCACATTTAACACTTGGACCGATGGAAAAAGAGATGAAGCCATTGAGTTAATAAACAAGCCAGCAGTTTCTTCGAAAGGATAATGAGTTTTTTACCCTTGACTGCAGCTTTGCAGAGACACTTCAAATCTGTATTTCTATCCTATACCACAAAAATATGCGCTAAGTCTGTGTTCGGGTATCTTATGTAATATTGGCCTGTAAATGATTTTAAAAGAGCAGGACCCCTGGTACAGGTAAGGGATAAAATTACTTTGTTATGATTTAGTTTTTAAGTTTTTCTACCAAAGCTTCCTTCACAAACCATCAATACCAAACACAAAAAAGTAGAGAAGAAACAGTAATGACTTTTAACGTCACTGCTTCAGTACACCATGTTCTTTATACAGTAAGTACAAGTGTACTTCTTGTAAGCAAAGGCAGCGCAATTTATCATCGGATAAAGGTTCAAATACATTGCTCTGCTTCTTCAGGAGCTCTCAGCCTTATAAACAGGGCTTTGACTGTCGCAGGCTTGGTTTGCAGGGTTTATACTGTTTGTGTGTGATGTGTCGGTGATGTTCGTCCTTTTTTATCCACTCATGTAATGATTAATAACAGAGGCTGTAGTATATTCCACAAGATCCCATTTGTGAGGTCTACTCAAAGACCCCTTGAGATCACTTCCCTTTTCTACATGCTTTTATTTATGAGCAATTCTCATTTCATTCCTACTTTTCAAAGAACCTTTCTTCAACAGTCCACAGCTCGCTACACCTCAATGTACCTCCAGGCTACTCATTGATCGCTCTCAATGAATAAAGGGCCAGCTCATGTTTTGCCCTTGTGGAAACAACCCTGCTTGTTTGCCAGCTGCCATGTATTGACCTCTCCCAAATGTCAACTCCTGTGAGACCAACACACGCTAGAGTTATAGGTTTCATTCAGTAGGTATGCATCTCTTTCTTTGGATAGATTTCAGCTGTGTTCCGAGGTATCGCTTCAGTTCCTATTTATTTCAGGTTTCTTTACTTTTTGTTGTGACTTGTAAAAGTAGATGATACTTTTTAGAATAGTTTCAAATAAAAAGCAATGAGAGGTCAAATGGTTCAAATCTGCTAGACAAAAGGCGGACAATTTTTTTAGTTTGAATATGAGCGAAGGAGGAATTAACCATGAATAAACCGTGAATCAGGGCCAACATAAACAAAAGCAAGTCTAACTAAGTAGTAACCAAACTTACATGAGAAATCAAAGAAACCAAAGTATAATCCACTTACATTCATAACTAGCAGAAACAGGAGAAAACAATGTAAAATAAAAAATAAACTATCTACTCAATAAACCCCAACACCCACTAACAGAACTCTAACTCAACCCGAGTCCTGAAACAAAGGGAAGCGTTGCGTGGCTGGTTGAGAGAGGAGAGAGTCAGGGCTCCCTCTGTGCTGCACTGATGCCATCATGCTTCTTTAATAGGGGAAAGACCTCCTGCACAGCCTATTACCTGCAGGAGCGGGAAGTCGATTAACCAATCACCTCCTGGGGCTGGCACAACTATTTACACAGAAACAGAAAGAGCGCACGCAGGCCAACACATGCAGCCAATTGGGAGCAAAAATACAACCACTCATTACAACAACAGTCTTAACTATGTGTATAGTGATAAACTGATACTGATGATGAATATTAGAGCCCATGTTAAAAGATTGTTGTAAGACATTCAGTTGATTGATGTCTAACATATGTGCCCCAAACCATAAAGCCCTGAAGAACATGGCTCCATAAACCTGTGTGCTGCTCTTAAGAAGTCCCACTCTTAGTCAAATATATGAACTAAAACTCATTGTTTATTGCAGAGACATATCTCTTGCCTTCCTACACATATAATTAATTTAATAGAATGTGTGTGTGCCTTTGATTTCATTAAGCTATCCAAACAATATACCACGGATCATATTAAGCTCTTGTCAGTTTAAAGAGATTGGTACGGAGGCTGTGAAGTGCATAAACACTCTAATATGTCCTTTTGTCCACAACGTTTTCACCAGAGATGAATTAACCCCACATCACCTTTCTGTGCTGCTATAGCAAAGTATTAGCATAGGTCATAGATATTGACTTGCCCGGGGATGATATCAGATGAGTGGGTCCATCTTAACTCTGTTTGTTTGTTTATTCAACTGTGTGATCGGCAGGGAAAAGGCCCATTCAAAAACTTGTCAGAGTGTCTTATTCTAACATGATTACACCTTAATTTAACACACTCCACTTGTAGTATTTTTTCTTTAATGGATAGTCTCCAGTACATTTACCTTTAGCCAGGTTGTGCTTTATCAATCCAGTTGTGTTGTTTTTATGCCCTGCCTCTGCTTTAGCTGTACATGTAATCTATTTACCAGGGGAACCTCTTCGCTAACCCAGGATATTTACATCAATTAGAAAGCCTGCTTATCGACATCTGCTGCTCATTTTATGCGGTTTTCCTTTCTCCCCCGAGTGTTGAACCTCTCATGGCCTATTATAGGTCTTATTACTGATGTAGTTCTTCATGCAGCCTGCTAATGTATTTGGGCTGATTCAAGGCTGGGTGTTGAATTTTTTACATTTCGGTTCTTCACTGATCTTGAAAATATGATTGACTCCTCAGCGGCCAAGATGATGTAGCACAGAGTTGTCGGACTAAACATCAGAGCTTCATGAAAAACTGAACTCATGGTCAGACTGATAATCAAGTATGAAAGATAGGGAATATAGTGAGTATATACAGTATGACTTTCTTATGAGTCTGCTTCGTTAAACATTGATTTGAACTGCTCATGTGTATTAATCCACAATGAAAAGTTGACGTCTTTGGTTTCAAAGGTCACAGAAAACATGAAGGGTGACCCAGAGTCAGAGTGTCTGGTATCATTTGTTACAATATCTTCAGAGTAATGCATACATATTTACTACTCCTGATTTTGGATGTACAGTGCAATTATTGTCAAACCGTTCTTTTAATTAACGTCTTTCTACAGTCTTGTTGTGGTGAATTTACAGGATATTTTTCTGCTGAAAAAAATGAGAGGAATTCATCATGTATATCCAGCCCATTTCATAATTAGTTCAGCTAAGCTATAAGACAGGCGTTATTTCTTATGATAATTAAACTACACAACAAATACAATGTTTGATACAGAGCGTGTATACATTATTTCTGGGTTTAACTTGTTGTCTCATCATTCTTTAATGCTCCTGTCTAGATTTAATTTAGCAGTACACGCTGTATTGTCTCTGAAAAACTACTGCAGTGGTTAGAGTTTCACTATTTTCTATGGAAGCTTCGCATTCAGCATTTTGTGGCTTTTTCCGCTGTCGACTGTTCGTAATGAAGTTATATTTTGGCACCTTTTTGAAAATATCTTCGAAGAGGTGCAAGATTATAAAGCTTTCAAGCTTTTATTGTATATTTACATTAAATAGCACTCACCCCTTCAGAATAAAAGCAGATTTTGCACACTAAAAGCTGCTCCCAAAGTGAGGGTATGGATTTATTAAGAACAGCACTGAACCATTGCTGGCACTTTAGATTAATGGAGAGCAGTGAAGACAAAATGTCACCCAAGTTTGGGTGCTAATAAATTCAACACCTTGGGAGGAGCTTTCACTGGAGTGAACTTTTATTTTAGTTCTAAAAGGGGAAAAAAGATTTCGATACATGAGCTGTCTTCACATGTTCTCCAATTGAAAGATGATTTTAAAACAGCAGTTACCAGTGGGGCTAATTATTTTCTTTTTTTCTTCATCTTTTTTTTTTTTTTTCCATCTCATCTTCAGCTGCTATCCTTGATGACCCCATGGAGTGCAGCAGAGGGGAGCGATTGGCCATCACGCTGGCCAAAGACAGCATCAACAGGAACAGTAACCGCTCCACCACTGGCAAGCTGGAGGTGGACATCTTTGAACTGCTGAGAGACAGTGAATATGAGATGGGGGAGACGAGTAAGTACCACTGGGAAGAAGTGACAATTAATTAGCGAGGAAGAGAGTGTTGATGTGTGTGGTTTTTCATGTGGGTGAGAGGCTGTTGGTCAATATGTGAATGTATGTGTTGTCTGTCTGTGTGTGTAGTCAGAGAAATGTGCAGAGAGAGTAATAAATGAGATTTTCGGTGTAGTCAGCAATCCCAGCAGCAGAAGAGGGTTATGATTTGAAAACCATTAGCACATCATTTTATTCAAGTCTTCTTTTCACTCCCTTTCTCATCATCTTGCCATCACGTACTCACATATACGTCTGATGGTTTAACAATATCTTGAACAGAAGGAAACAAAAATGTATGTTGGAAATTGATCACCGGTTGATGTAGTACAATAGTGTAAAGTAACATATTTCTTTGATAGTTAAAGGGCTCAAGCGTTGTTTTTAAGACTGTTTGCTGGGTTTAGTTTGTTCTTATTTACAATTGACACCATCGGGCCTTTTAGATTCGTCAATATTTGTCTAATATTTGTCAAATTACAGCGGCCCCTCAAAAGAAAGGTTTATGTTTCCTTTTTTAAATGAGCCACACTGGGATGTCCAATAAGTTACACAGATGTGACAAATGCATCACTCAGTCCAAGTCCATTAACACCAGCTCAAGTACCTATTTGTTATCAATTGTATCAACACTTTGGCTTGGCAGCTGGCCACAACATCAGTGGACTGTGTAGTCACTTGTTGCTTCAGTGTTTAGGGTTTTTAATTTTTAATGAAAACCATCCAAAATCAATACAGCAAAGTATGGGTCTGCAGAAAACAACCGATACAAACAGCTATGACGGGAAGGGTGGCAATTGATTTTCAATAAAACACATTCACACTTTCAGAAACCCTTCAGTGGAGCTGCTTAATCCAAGAAAAATGCTGCTTCACTTAGCACAACAAGAAACTGTATTACTTTCCATGCCTGGTTTACTCCAAAGCCTTCCTAAATGTGTTTCCTCCTCTGTGTCTGCTTGTGTGTGTGTCTGTGTGTGTGTGTGTGTGTGTAAAGAAGCACGTGTTTGTGTGTGCATGCTGGATTGTGTGTATTTGTTCAAATGCTTTGTGTGTTAAAGTGTGAGCTGGTGTGTGTAATTACAGGCAGGAATTGGATTAGGGACGGATCAGTGGTCGCTGTGAGATGGAAATATCACAGAGGGTGCACTACCTGCCCAGAAGAGACCCGCCCCCACCTTTAAAGCACCCAATACTCCCTGAGTAGTATACAACGGTTGCCTCCCTGAACCTAATTTAAGGCAGAAGACAGCAACGCTTTTTCAGTTATATCAAGTATGAAGCCATATAGCTTTATGTAATGTACAATAGTTGTTAGGGTCATTATGTAACCCTCTATATCCTCTATTTTCTTCTTTACCTTTTTCCCTAAATTTGTCAAACAATTCTCAAGTCGAATTCATTACATCCCTCTAATGATTCCGAGTTTACTATAGCTGCCATTAACGAGTGAGAATCAATGTGAAGTCGAGAAAATTGTCAGTTGACCTTATCACCTTTGACCTCTATTTGACCACATCTAGCAAATCTAACAATTCACTGCTCCAATAGACACCTTGACACCTTGGTCAATGTCCAGCAGGTGTAATAAATAAAACTTTGTTGGGAAGGCAGAGATTGGACACACACTTTTCATGCACATCGTCTGTCTCCAACACATATATTCACAATGTTCGCTGTGCGGAGATCCAGCAAATCAGAGCGCCACAGGGACCAGGAGTATGTTCACGGGAAGTCAAATCACTCGGCTTTATAATTTAGTGAAGTCATGCAGAGCAGTGTGTGTGTGTGTGTGTGTGTGTGTGTGTGTGTGTGTGTGTGTGTGTGTGTGTGTGTGTGTGTGTGTGTGTGTGTGTGTGTGTGTGTGTGTGTGTGTGTGTGTGTGTGTGTGTGTGTGTGTGTGTGTGTGTGTGTGTGTACTGTAACGTTGTGCATATACGTGTATGTGGGTGTTTGTGTAAAGTGTCGTGTTTGTTGTCTTACAGCCCCCATGGGTGAATAAGGGATTATTTATTAATCATTCGATTCACTGCCTTTGGATTCAAAGCACAGGCCTGTAAACGGCTCTCTACCTTTTCCTCCATCACACACATTTCTGGTTAATGCTCTGAATTTTACCCAATAACTGATAACAAATGGTCGTCACACACACCTATTTTTTACACACATGCTCACACAGGAAATGTACAAAGTGTTTGTGTCTGCTTCACATCAGTGACTCCAGCGGTTTAATTAGAAACCTGTGAATTATAAACTCAAAGAAAATGCATCCTGCTTTTCAGTACGAGAGATTAAAGCCTATGGCCTGTATACTTAGCAGGGGTGTGAACATCTCACATTTATTATATTATTTCAGCCCAAAGTGATCTTTTCATCCCCTAAAGGAAGAATGCGTGACGTTTTGATCAAGTAGATGTCACCCTTGAGCACCAGAATAAAACTAGCGGCACACCTCCAACCACTCTCCACACACGTCCGCATGAAGGAGTTATCAAATGGAACGCACAATCAAATTGCCCTATGTTCGAGCAGCAATTGCCTGTGGCCTGCATTGTTGTGTTAGCAGACTAATGTTAGCGCACTTTAGTTAACTCATAGCTTCATATTTGACATAAATTTACACAGAATGACCGTGATCTAAAGACCCTAATGTGAAATCCAAATAAGCAGTGAGTATGCTGTGTTATTTTTTTTCTCTTTAGTCCTTGGCTAAAACAGCTTCATACACACGGCCGTCCTGTCCATGGAAACATGATGGAAACAACAGTACAACTGGCAGGACTCGCGCTTCTCACTCACTGTTATACTCAGAAAGACATTAACAGAGGATGTACTTGATTTCTGCTGTCTTTATGTGTAAAATGTTGCACATTCTTCCACTAAGGTAGAGCTTTTAAAACATTCCAAGGAATTGTCGGATGTGAAAAGCAAAATTAAATGTGTTTGCCACTTTTGGGCAACTTCCTTTATCGGTCTATTTCTTTTTTCGATTTTTACATCTCTCTGTCTCCAAATGTGGGTGCTGACTTTATAAACATCCCAAAAGCTATTAAACTGTCATGGGCAAAATCTATAGGAGTTTTTCTGTATGTGCAATATTAAACCCGGACCAATACATTTGGCCTTGCACTCATTTAAACAACACGGATAGTTTCAGGTTCACTTGAGGCGGTACAAGTGCTGGCTCAGGACACTATCTGTTTAGAGGTTGAGGAAGTCAGCATGTACATCCATTAACATCTGGCTGAAGAGGGACTTTTTAATGCATCGACTGTAGTTTTTCTATCCTGGGTATCCTTGACTGACTTGCTGTTCACTGTCTCTTCTCTCCCCTCCATCACAGTGTGCCAGATCATGTCCAAAGGGGTGGTGGCAGTCCTCGGCCCCTCTGCCAGTCCAGCCTCCAACTCCATCATCAGCAATATCTGTGGAGAGAAGGAGGTGAGTTTAGCACCCAACTGGTGGGTGGCCTGCAAACTCATGTGATGCTGTATACTCACAGTGCCGTCTCAGTTAGGAACAATGCTGCTCATAAGCTTCTGTGTGGCAACTTGTTTGCGAATGTGATGAAATATTTTGAGTCAAACTCTTCATTCCAGTCCCTTCTCAAATCAAATCACCACTGGGCATTTTATTTCCCCCATTCCTCTCATTAGGTTGGAGCAGTCTGAAGAGAGCCTGCTGAGGTTTTGCAAGCAACTGTTTCTTATGATTATTATTGATACAGACAAAATAAATGTGCACTTTTTTGTTTTGTTTTTACCATGCAACATCAACCAACTCCTGTTTTTCCATGAATATTACTTTTGACAAACCTGACATGTTTTTCCTCAATGTTCAGACAACAAATTGTGTTTCCTACATTGTAAACATGACTGAGTGGATTTAACTTCAGAGCAGGACGGCATGCAGGCAGATCCCAGTATGATGCTAATTGGCTTGTCTGAACTCTGACACTGTGTGTTTCGCTGCCTGATGTCAAGAGACAGAGCTTCTTTGAATTGAACAAATCCATAAACAAGATCTAAATCAATTAGAAAGGAGAAATTGTATGTATGAGCAGAGCTTTATCTGAGAAGGTTTTCTGCCGTAAGATGTTGCTATATTTAAAACACTTTGTTCTGCATCGTTTCACAGTTTAGACTGGAAGCTGATAAGCACTCCTAATGTCATTTATCTTTAGTTTGCTAACTAGAATTTTATTTAAATCTTTCTTTCAGTTCATAAATCATCCAGTTTACAATTGGGCTTTCTTTATTTTTTCACCACCTTGCTAATTAGATGTGATCCACACAGAAAACACGTTTTTTAGTCGGGTGTAACAGGATTTTTATTCTTTCGGAAACCTTCACGATTCGGTGAATGCAGTCATACAACGAATCACGCATGGCGGTATCCGCACCCCAAACCTCATGACAGTGAAGTTTGTAACTGTTTGCTAACACCTATTAAACAACAAACGAAGAAGAAGCAGACACAACAAAACACAGGAAGAAGAAAAGTAATATACTATAGCAAGAAGACGCACCGGAGCGAGAAGACAAACCTGCTTCTTTTCAGACGCACACAGCCAGGCCTGGAAAGCATGATCAACTGAGGAGGACCACCAGCACAACACAGTGATAGAGGAGACCCCCCCCCCCCCCCCCCCAAAGTCATAGATCTTTACTGGCACAGGAGCTGGACTGGAACAGGCTGGACAGGTGAATGAGTGGGGAGTAAATGCCTACTTGAGACACTCTTGATGACAGCATTAGCTCCATACCAAGAAGGGAAACATTTGGAGTTTCATGGTGAAGAGGATGGAACAGTTGGTGAAGAAATTGCTGCAGATTTTTATTTGGTTGCCTACTCTGGAGGATTGGCAATGGGTAATCCATCCAGAGAAGAGAGCTGGAAGGTCTTGCATGAGAAGGCGAACATCATGGCAGAGTAAGAGAGTACGACAGGCTTAAATACTGGCAAGATTGGAAATTGGAAGCAACTGTGAGTTGACTGATGAGGTGGCAGTGGTCAGCATGCAAAATGCAGCAGAGGTGAAATAAGTGGAAAATTGCTGAGAATCAGAGAAGAATCGAGACAATGTTCTGTAAAATAAATAAATCATAAATCAATCTTGCAATCTCTACTCTACCACCCAGTCAGGGCCATCTTGTTTTTAGTTCCCGAAATTGACTATATTCCCGCAGTGATTATTCTTAAATAATGTGCCAAAAGCTTAATTTAATTCTTATACACACTCTTTACTATTTATATCCCTGTGCTTACACTTACTTTCCATTGTAATCCATGTTTGGTTGGACACTAAAGTTATTTTTACTCAGGCTTCTTTCGGTCTCGGACAGGGCAGACTCCGAATTTTAAATCAAGACCGCTCAAAACCACTTATAGGCTGTTTTTCCACATCATGACTTTGATTCAAATGAAATCACCCTTTTCTAAAATAACAATTAACATTATTTAAATCATGTTTTATTTGTTATCCCCTGGTTACGGCCGCACCATCCCGGTGTTACAGTCTGAGTGAGTGGCACGCCCCATGCACACAAGATGATGATTTTTCAGTGATATTTATGGTCTTGGTCTTGTCTCGGTCTCAACCTGCTTTGATCCCTAAATGTCTTGGTCTTGTCTGGGTCTCGGAGTATTCTTGTCTCAGGGTATGTCTGAGCTCAGTTAGTGTGGTCTTAACTACAACACTACAAGTAATTTCAATTTCAAACCTAAATGAGGAAATGTTTCTTTTACATTTCACCACTTGCTTTGACATATCAACTACACACAAAGTTGTGTTTCATCTTCAGCTTTGACAAGTTGTTGCAGTATGGTTCATAGTGAAGTTTTCACTTCAGAGCAGCAGGACGGATGTGCAGCTGCCAGACAGCTCTGAGCACCTTTTACCCCCATATGTTGCTCATCTTTGCCGGCTCTGTGAAATGTGTTTGACATTGTTTAATAGTTTGAAGGGTTTCTTCCCTCACATGATTCAGTGGGGATGCACAGTTTAATGTGCTGTGACATGTTTCTCACCTTACAGTAGCATCAAGAGGAATTTGATTTTTAGAGTTCAAACGATAGCCACTGAGGATCTCTTGCTTCCTCTTTCACTACCGGTTAAATATACTGATTTAACCGGTGATACTTTAATCCTCTTTTCTCCTGCTGTGTTACATCCAGAGTATTAATAAATATTTTTAAGCTATTGGACAATAAGTGGACTAATTAAGCTAATTGATCTCAGCTGTGGTCTTCTGCTGCTGCGTTTCATTCTCAACATCACATCCAAAAATGATTGCATCCCAGCAATCCAGAGCTGAAAAACCAGCAGTCAGAACGCTTTGTTTCCGTGTGTGCGTGCGTGGATGTGTCAGGTAGATGAGGTCACAATAATAAAAAACCCTTACGACATGTTAACAACAATGACTGTTTTCATCTCACAATATCCACAAAACACGACACAGTATATGAAAAAACATTTAGCTCTATATAGTGAAGCCTTTGTTGTAAGTGCTTTAAGAAAATAATATTTGACAAAATATTCTGCCTTTAGTATTTGTTTTTGGGGTTTTGGTCTGGGTTTTCAAGTATTTACATTTCAGATTCTCACAAATTAAGACCAAAGACATCCTATGCTAACATTACCAATCAAAAAAATACAGCTGCTCATACTTTCCCTGCATGATGTTAATCAAATAATCTAAGCTTGCCGTCCATCACAGCTTGAAATTTTGCAGCAAGAAAAGAATGCACTGCTGGGTGAGAGGATTCATCTGAAGCAAAGTTATGTTTTATACAACATTGTGAAATTATCTTTAAAAATAAGCAGCACTAACCTTGCAGTTTTGTTCCTCCTTAGAACGGTAGAGAAACCAGCAATCCTTCGGGAAATAATGTAAAGTTTTATTCTGGTCTTCTGCAGCACTGCCTGAGGTCTGCTCAGCAGGAGCTGAGTATATTACTTTTGCCTTAATGTTACCTTTCAACCGAGTCATACAGCTGTTTGTCGTTGTCTGTCCCTCGAAGGCGAGAAAGAACCCTTATCCTTGTGTTGGCTGGCTGGGCATATGTTGGAGTGAATTCAGGAGTCCTTCCAGTAAAAAAAAAAAAAAAACCACCTCACATGGATGTTTTACTTTACAGGAAATTAAAGGACTTTAAAGGAATTATTATGAGGGATAAAATTGGTGACTCTAAAATTGGCGGTAGGTGTGAATGTGAGTGTGGCTGCTTGACTTTCTCTATATGTCAGCCCTGTGATTGACTGGTGAACAGTCCAAGGTGTACCCCACCTCTTGCCAAATGACAGCTGGGATCTGCTCCACGCCCCCGCACGACCTCCGAACGGGAAAAGCTGTATGGAAAATGGATGGATGGATGGATGAATAAAAAAATCTTAAATGCACTGCTAGCATTGATCATGTTGCTATAGGTAACCCAGCATATTTTGTGCGGAAAATAGGCCATTTGCGGTACAAAACAAATGGGGCAGAATTTTCTTGCGAGTAATTTTTTCACCAAGTGTGCAATATTGCAGCTGACAGACCCCACAAGGTGATCAGTGCATCATCTTTCAATCCTCATCAATATCTCCTTGTGTTCCCTGCTTGCTACTTCCACTACGGAGGGGGAAGAAAAGTCAAACTTAGCCCATCTGGGTTTCCTGCTAATAATGACTAATAGCAACAAAAAAAAACACCTATACTGTGGGAGAAGAGTCAACTTTGTGCACCATGTTTGTAGCTTGTTTTCATCTTATTCTGGTTCACATACAAACCTCGAGGTCAGGATTTGGAGGAAGGGCAGATTCATATCAACTAATGAGAAACACTAACTGGGACTTTGGATGAGAGACTCCTCCTGCTCTACAGTTTTCTTCTTATCTGCAGGCTGAGTGCTGTGCAGTTTTCTTCTTGTTTCATTGTTTCCTGTGAATGTCAAGGGGAGAAAAATAGATTCCTATTTAAAAATGGTGCCGTGGAAATGACAGGATAGATCCAGGACTTCACATTTTCCATTTAGATTCACACTAGTCTCTATTTCCAATCCTCATCTTTTTATTTCCATAAAATACCACAGACTAAGGCCATTTTGCAATTAACCATCTTAAGCTACTAAACTGAGTTAAGTGCTTACATTTTCATGTGCCATATAATCATTTATTAACTAACTTACTCCACTGCTCTTAGTCATATTCAGCTTTAGCAGCTTTACTCCACGTTTTCCCTTACCTTTTTATTCTCTACCACAAAGAGGGAACTGTGCAGCATCCCTGTATCTTCAAAAAAGGGAAACATATTCCACCATGATTCAAAGAGAAGTGGTGGTGATGAATATTAATGTCCAGTCTGATGTCTAGGGGTTGCCTTGGGCTTGCAAAACCATCTGGTTGCAGGAGTACAGAGATATTACACTACTGCGTTTTGTTAGGGTGGTGTTCAGTTTGGATTTAGAGGTGAGCCTGAGGTCCGCTGGGCAAACAAAGAGCACGCTGGATTGAGGTTTGGGGGTCAGTATTATAGCTTAGACATCTGAGGCAGGCAATAATGAGAGATTTGTGCTTTGGCACACACACACACACACACACACACACACACACACACCTGCAAACCCATAAAGACTCACTTTTATACAAACTTTCTATAAATTCTATAAATAATGTGAAAACATTTTGACAGCACTATTTATCTTTAGATTGTATTTGTTTTTAGGTTCTCTGTACCTCTCTCTCTTTCTCTTTTAGTCACTGTACCTGTCTCATTGTCTGCCTCTGTGATGTGTTACAGTGATTCGCAGCACTGAAAAAATGTATTTACTTACACTGAAAATATGTTGTTTTTTTTCCTTTCGAGGTCTGACTTTAATTTCAAGGCATTTAGGAGTAGAACACATTTCTCAAGACGACTTTATAGTAGGAAAATAACACCGTCTCCACTTGACAAAACAGGAGCAACTGCTGAATGCTTTTTTTTTTTTTTTTTGTTTTACACATTTTAAAACTTTCTCTGCTGACTTTTTCAGGTCCAACGCTCCATTTGCTCGATCACTGTGAGGCATTCATAACAAACTCACTCAGAGTATATCTGCCACTGATCTGAGAGGGTTCATTTACTTGTCCCTTTGACTGTCCAGATACTCACCCTGCTGTGTTTGCTCTCAGTGTGTGTAGAGCTGTCCAAACTGATTTAAATGGCTGCGTTGTGCAGCAGCTCAGTGGTACACATAGTGTGGAATTGCTTTTTGTGAACTGAAGAGCTAGCTAGCCAACCCAGCAAATCCTCTCTGGCCAGAGAGCATTTACACGGTGGCTGTGCTCACTTTCAGAACGTCTACCTGCCAGACACTGCACCATAGTTTGTCATAGCAGAGCGAACACACACACACACACACACACACACACACACTTCTCCTATTTGTGTACCAACTGCTGCTCAGCTTTCTTCTTACACATGTGGGAATTGGTGTCATCCAAATATTTTCTGTGCTCTTCAATCCAGAGTTTAGGAAGATAAGACAAAGGTAGGAGAGTTGTTATTCGCTTTTGACACCATGATTTGTTCTCATTGTAAAAAAAGAAAATCCTGCCTGAAATACTTAATAATTAAATGGTTTGTTCTGGTCACAGTTCCCCTTTTAATCAAACCTGCATTAATATGTGGTTATAGATGAACACTTTGAACTGCTGAAGTGATACACAGCACTGCGTTCATATAAATGAAATGAATAAATATATGGCTTATAGAAACACTCTCTCAGTTTAGAGAGGTTGATTATTTAATTTGGAACTTATTTCATAAGTTATATATCTGTGATGAATGTAGCTTTCTTTTCGCAATGATTGTTATTAAAGTTTTATGCTTTGGAGTTTTAGAGCTGCTTTATTTTGCTCAAGGAGATGTTGAACCTTGTACAGTTTAAGAAGAACTTCAAAACCGCCTGCATGTTTTTTTTTGTTTTTTTTTAAAGCTGCTTAGCCATTTTCTATTTTATAAAACAACTGAGGACTTCTTGATACAGATTTAATAATGACCTCTATTTTTCTGTGGCTCTTACAAACACCTCTGCCCTTTTCTTCTTTGATATACCCTCTTCTCTTGCTCCAATGGACCATTGGTCTTTTTTTCCCTTTTTCCTTTCACCTTGCTGTAGTTTAAACCAATTTTCACCCCTCAGACCTTTGTCCTCTCTCTAATATCTGCCACTACCCTTACACAAGCCTTAGCTCTAATCCCACAAAAGGTCCTTCTTCTCACCTCTTTCTTTCTCTGTCTCCCCATTGTTATCTAGTTCCCTTTCTCAGTCCTTTCCTCAACCTGTTTTTCAGCTTTAGCCTCAGCCTAAGGCATCTGAGACTCCAGCAAAGATAACCACCAGGTCAAGATCATCCATTTTTTAAGGAAACTTAAAACACGAGGGGAAACAATATTGTGAGGTTTTCTCCCTCTCTTTGTACCTCTCCCTAATCACCCTCCATCAGTCTCAAGCTGGATCTCTATGTAGTGGTATTAGTTTTGCTGTGTCAGTCTAGTTCTGCAGCTTATGGTTCAGCTCTCTGCTGTAATGGGGCTCAAACATTTTTTTTTTTTTGTAAAAATCTAACGCTCTCCAGCAACAAGCAACGTTGTTTTGGCAGCATGCGATACATTATTGGTCACAATCAGTAATCAGGTCTGATTAAGCAGAGCTGATCTGCATGTTTTATCTCAGCACAGTACGAGCAGCTGGAGGAGAAGCCACATTGCTATGATGTATATAGAATGAATTTGAAAACTTAAGCTGAACCAGCTTACTTATTCAGAGCAGTAAGGTGCCTGCTGAGTATCATTGGGATGTCTGTACTTCCTAGACACTTAGCTTAGTTTTTTCCAGATTCTCCAACCAAAAATCGCTCACAAAAAAAAACGCATGTTATTCAAATGAGCCTTCTGTCGCTACCTTTAATAAGATCTGCTTGAACCTTCAGCTCAACACAGTTCCTGTTTATTCACTCAAGTTATAATAATAATAATACATTTTCAGGCGGTCCACGAGACACTGGGTGTCATCATTAGCAATTATAAGGATCTATAGAAAGTGTCCTCTTTTGTTGTAAAGGTTGCAAAGAAGTGGAATACAAGAAGTCCTCCTTCAACAACAACAACAAAAAATTCTGTTTCAATTGTGTTTCTATTTAAGTAAATCTTTGTATGTCCAACTACCTGTGTCTTTGTGTTAAAAAGTAATCCAATGAATTCAATCTTACATTCAGGAGGGTAAAAATACTAGAAGGTTTACAGCATGTGCTTAGCCAAAACACTCAAAATGGAGGTGCATCATCCCTCTCATTTTTTTTCATTTTGACTTTCTTTAATCTGAACTTTTTGCATCAAACTGTCATTTCATGAAATTAAATAACAGGCCAGTAGATAGGTTAAGACTATTCCCTTCAGTCTCTTTTAAAATCTCAATGTAATATTAAATAATGTTTTAAAACTTCGAAGTAGGTATCGTTAACCTCACTGTATCTCTATTCTGAGGTGGTTTGTATAATGCGTCCTATTACTGGAATTCAACTTAATTTTGATAAGAAGTATGTGTGTTCTTAAACAGAATTTCCCTTTATTTTATTGAATTAAAATTGTATTTTATAGCAAGAGACAAACTTTGAAAATGTTGTCACCTCTGTTTAACATTGGTTATTGATTGATTTGGCAGAAGTCTGAACAACACATAACTTGATTCTAGGGACTCATTTGTTGAAAGACATACTCGATTGTTTTACTATATAATTGACAAGAACATGCAGTTTTTGCACATATGTCAAATGTATTGCAAAAAGAAAAAGGGGGAAACTACCTACAAGTGCTTTGTTCTTACTGTTTGCTTGTGGCTATCTCGGCTATGTTAAGCAAAGTGTCAGGGATTACTTTTCAAAACAATAATAATGACAACAGATGTGTTTTTATTCCAGTGATGAATCATAGAAAATGATAATAAAACAAATAATTCATGTACCTAAGGTTTGTGCTTCTTGATGATGAGTCATGCACACAGGTGTGTCTTCTGTCTCTGCATCATCATAATTAGAGGAGCACAGCTGCTGTCTGCGCTCCTGTTGACCCATTTATCACAACGCTATTGATCTGTTTTTATCAAGGAGCAGAAACACCATGTCCATTACATCTTAGTCTAGTCCATTATCATAAGGATTCAGTCTCTTGATTTAATCCCTAAGATGAAAGAGAGACAACAGGGTCTCTCAGTTGAGCAGTGAGCAAAATTGATTTCCATTTAGCTGATTGTGGTCATTAAGGTTATGATCCTTCTTACACTTGCTTTTGTTTTGTCTTAGTCAGCAGCTTGAAGAGGCTTGCGTTGTGTCGTGTGTTGAAGAATACAATAGTCAGCTGATGTTGCTCAGCTTTCTGCCAGCTGCAGAGTGAATTAATGCGCTACCATTTTCAATCTGCAAACAAAAACTCATTAAGAACATCCAGGTCTTTTGTCTCTCCGTCAACATTTTTTTTGTTCCACTCAAAGGCCAGATTCTCTAAGATTTGTTAGACCAAGTGTTTGCCAGTTCTGTTTCATAAAGTTGAGCTATATATGCTTTGTTATTGTGTCTACTCGAACACTTGGCTTGATTCCCAGGACTGAAATAAGCAAACTTTTGGCTGAAGAAAAACACTCTGCCTTCCTTCTTTCTTGTTCTCTGAAATAATAGTAATTACAAAAGAATATAACATTATTTAATCAAATAGGGGGTTTGAGACAGTTCCCCAAATCAAATTAGCAATTTCTTATTTCATTATCAGTACTTAAAATGATACCTACAAAGCAGGTAGAAAAATGTTTAGTAGAATTTAATAGCATTTCCTTCTGCTATTTCAGACGTTTGCTGAAAAATAGAGCTGTGAATTGGGAAGCAGGCCTCTCTGGAGGACAGGGCATTTTTTCTCTCTGAACTGGCAGATCAATGAGATAGAGATCTCGTGGTCAATGTTCCGCTCGCCTAAAAGGCACCCAGGGATCCACAGCACACTTCATCTTTATCTCTGGTCTACTTCTGCTCTGACTGCAGGGACCTGATGCAGGATCATTACGACCACAAATTGAGATCTGACTGCATGTGCTGAGACGGGCTTGAGCTGGCTACTGGGGATGGAGATTGTGGGTAGTGCAGCTTTGACATGTGGCATCTCTTACAGTGTCGCGTTGCATCGCCTTCTCACCTCCAAGATTTTCATCTGCTGTTTCTGAATGCCAACAGCTGGTGTCCAAATCCCAAATAAACCTTTTGGTTCGAAACGGGATCAGGTAGACATAATAGACTACCACCTGCCCTCCTCTGTCTCCTGCCACCCTGTAACACCATCCCTGCCAACTCATCACTGGCATTCCAGCAATTGGCATCACACTTGCTGACTGATGGACAATGTCTCCAGCAGCATCTGTTCTCTAATGCTCAGTGGCCAACATAATTCTCTGGCTTTTCAAAAGGCTACTTCCAGCCAGGCGGTGGGCTCTGTGTTCTGCTGTTGGGTGGCTTTCTACAACTGATAACCATCAAAGTGATTAAACTACGTTCTGTGTATCCCACAGAATGATGCTGTACATGGGAGGTGGAGTTTATTAATTATTAGTTGTGCTTGATTCTCTATCTTACTTTATTTTGTGTAAAGAACAACTTATTCTCATACTCACACACACCGGCATATGCAAAAGACCCTCAAATGAGATTACTTGCGTTTTCTAAATTTCCATTTAATGTTATTACAGATGTTCCGTGTATTAGGAGGCTTATTGATGATGACGCTTGTCACAACAATCATCCTAAACACAGCATTAATATAACAGATTTTCAGGTCCTGTAAATGTCCATGAATTTCCATGATTCATAGCACTTAATAGCAGTTAATGGCTTACTGGAATCGGAAGCAAGCGGCTGCAGAACAATGTTGAATCAAAGGCATCTGAAGGCGTGTGAAGCTTCAGGTTTGACATAAGGTACTCAGACCACCTCATTGCAGGCACTTTTGACGTCACAGCAGACACCTAGCAGAATTGCCTGGGTACTTGTCAATCTCAATTGGTGCGTTTCCATTAGGGACGTGGGAAAGGGGGCCTCTCTCTTTCTCTCCCCTCTCCTCTCATCTCTCTCTCTCTCTCTCTCATCCCTCTCTCTCTCTCTCTCTCTCTCTCTCTCTGCTGCTCTTCATGCGATTTGCTCTCCTTTGGTTTTGCCGCAACTTGATAACAAGCCTCCCCATACAAGGCTCACCTACTGTGATAATGGAGTCGCTAATGAAACCTTGTAAAACAGGAGTTTTATTGTGTTGCACGAAGCCCCAGAATGATCAGTCAAGTGAAAATATAAAACTTTTTCATTGACAAATACATGCGCACAAATCTGTGGACAAGTCTGTGGAGACGGTTTCCTGAACTGTGCACCCTGATTTGCAAACGGTGGCCATGGGTTTGCGTGCCCTCAGTGAGGCCCGGACGTTTCCAATTTAAGTGCAATGATGCTCACAAAAAAACTTTACCTCGGCTTAAGCGGACCTCTTATTCTGCTCACTAAGGCTGAATGACTGCTTTCCATTTGGCTGCAGTGCAAGTTTTTTCAAGGACAGATCTGTTTTTCTGTGTTGTATGATTTGTATTCTAACTGATCGCTAGGTCAACAATATGTGGTGATGTAAATGAGTCACTTCAAACACTGACGAACAGTGCTAATGTTACCTTTGCTCGTGTCTTGATTCTCTATTAAACAGAGTTCTGTTCTGCTGTCCCTCCTGAGTCGCGGCCAACAGATGTAGTCGCTCATTATGTCTCTGCTCTCCATATGGCACTGCTGCACATCCACCTCCTCTTCACCTCCCCTCACTCAGACCACCTCATTGCAGGCACTTTTGACGTCACAGCAGACACCTAGCAGAATTGCCTGGGTACTTGTCAGCTGAACAACCACGGCAACCAGAGCTTGTTGGACTGGATGGAAGGAAAAAAAAGCTTTCTCCTTCAATTCAGACTGCATCGCTGCATTTTATTGAAGGACCAATGGCTGGTCTGATTTGCAAACAACATTTCTTAAATGTAACCTTGAATTTTCTGTTTAAAAGGGGTTATCAGAGGTCATTTTTCATTTTTCCTCTAACAAGCTGCTCACAGCACATTTCGACTTGGCCGTGCAGTTGTGCTGGTTAGGGTTTTTCTTAGCTTATCTGAGTAGATTAAACTACACTTGGGTTGAGGTAATTTTGCTGCCGAACAGTTGTCCAGTTCCCTCACTATGTGTGAGTGTGTGTGTGTCTGTCTGTCTGTCTGTATGTGTTTCTTGTGCAAAGCCTGTGTCTTGTGACAGCATCCTCATTAAACGCCTGCCAAAAGTGCCAGCCATTCTGTCACACTGCAGGAAACACACACACATACATACAAGTATATGTGGACAGGAGCACACATCCAAGCCAGAGTGAGCAGACTCAGTCTCGGTTTTAAACATACACTCTGAAACAACAAGTGTCTTCAGTATTTTTAGACCTGTGTACATTTAAACCCTGTCCTCTTATAGTAAATGGAAAACAGACTGGAGCTTGTGGAGCGCCTTACCTCCTTACCAATCAAAGTGCTTTTTACACCGCAGGTCACACCTACACATTCACAACACATTTACACACTGATGGCAGAGGCTGTGATGTAAAGTGTCCATCAGTATTAACTAATCCATTCATTCACATTCACGTGGCACCCCAGCAGCATGTGGGAGCAATGTGGGGTTCAGTATCTTGCCTAAGGACACTTCGACATGTGACTGCAGGAGCTGGGGTTAAAGTCTACACAGACTGTAGTACTAAGCCACTGCATACACTAAAACATTGAAACAATTGATATCTTCCAATGAGGTTTTTTATAACAATTCTTCTACCAAATAACTGTCTTTAAACATTAAGCAAAGGTAAATTTGCCTGAGATAATGACAGTAAAAAATATTAGAGAATAATAACATTGAAATAAATCAATCGTTGCCATGCCTGGCAGGCCCATCACTCATTTAACTTTTATTTGATGCCAGTGATATACGTCAGTTATGATCAAAGAAAAATTGAAAACTAATACGTGGCTTTAGTGATTACATAATGATCAAAGTTTCTTTTTATGTCTTCTTGCTCCAATTGCTAATAAGTGCAACATCTTTTAAATAATATATGAGGACCACAACACTCTGCTTTAACTTGAAATGCATTGGTAGCCCACAGAGACCAAACAATAACAAAGCCAAATGCTGATGTTGTTATTAAATTCTCTTAAAACGCTGTGTCTTTAGAAATGAACCAGTAAAGGGGAAAGAACCAGACAAACTGCCTCTGACAACTGAATCAAATTTTACACTGCAGGGTTTAAAGATCCCATATTATACCCAGTCTTACCTTTCATCTGGTCAGTCTGAGAAACCTTTAGAGTAGCTTTGCATGATTTTGCAGCTCAATAAACACCTTATTTATCTCAATGGTGTCAGTAAAACCCATCATTTCAGCCTCTGACTGAAAAGGTTTAAGCTCTGCTCTGTCTCACTTTTTTCTACCATTTCTGAATTCCCCTGTCATCTGCTGGTTTCTTTTCCACTCCAGTCCCCATCATACCTACTTCTATTTAAAGTGAGGATATTTGATTATTAAAAGCAGAGCGGTAAACTTTGGCTTCATTGTGTGCCTGTGATTTCTTTAGGTGTAATTAGTTTCTCTCCCACACCTACAGTGTGACATATTGAGACCGAGTCTCTATTTGCTTTTAAATGTGACAGCAACGAACAAGGTCTCTGCACTTTGGTTGTCAAAGCACCACAATGCAAAATATCTCAAGTTTGTCAAAATATATCAGCATATTTATTAAAAGCCACATTCACCTGACAAGATACACTTTTCATATATCTTGAAATAAGATGTTTATCTGGATTTGTCAGCTGAATTAGACTTATAATATAAAGTGTAAAGAGATGCTTTTGACTAGAAACTAGTATTGAATACACTTGCTAAGTTTTGAGTATTTTTTTAAGGTTTATTTTGGGGCTTTTATGCCTTCATTCAGAGAAAGGACAGTGGGTAGAGTCAAAAAATGAGGGAGACAGAGAGAGAGGGGAATGCCATGCGGGAAAGGAGCCACAGGTCAGATTCAAACCCGGGCTAGAGCCTCTGACTTTTTTAAGCGCAGCATAGCCCTGAGCAGCTTCTGTTGTGAGGATTTGCGAGTTCACAAGATCACAGGACAGCCATGAGATCATGCGTGAATAAAGCGAACAACAGTTGCCTGAGCTTTTGTATACTTCAGTCTCTGAAATGAACCTGCTATTGTTGTGGGCTTCAATAAGAGACAATTATTTAATTATTTAAAACAAAACCTGTGCACTGCAAAGATGAGAGATACTTTAAAAGTGTACATATATACCAGAAAGAAGTTTTTGTCCAGATTATCACACAGGAGACTCTGAGCGCACTACAGTGCATAATGCACTCCTTTCTGTCTTTCTTTGACGGATGATGAAATTAGTCTTTTTGATTTTTGGGGTCTTGATCACTTTTGCAACACTGTTGAAAAAAGTCACTGCACACCTGAATGTGTGACGGTGCCTTGAGGAGGCTGAAACTGAAGGACGATGAGAAAAGCTCCCACTCACCGTCTAGCTTCATGCTGACATGTTTATTGAATCACACAACGTTTCAGTCTTACCAACCTTAATCAGGTATGGCTTTTATAACACAAAATGCATAGGGGCCTCTCATTGAGACCGGCCTTTATTTATTGAGATGTGCAACAACACCAGGCTAGTAAAAGGGACACGCCCAAATGATCAACTTTGTATTTGCGTTTTTTGCTTGATGAAATATTCCCTCTTTTCAGTTCTGTATTTGCTCAACATCTCCTGAGAACCACATGTCTATGTTCTCTTTCGTCTACCAGCTATTCAGAGATATTGTCTGTCATGCTTTGTAGGTAATGAACAATGTGTTTGACAGTGCCTGTTTCAATGAAATAGATTCCTAGTGTGGTTGCTATAGAGACTAATGTAATGCTGCGATGAGGTAAAACACACCAACTGGAGAGTTTGGTTATAATTCTTCCCCTGGCCCATTTCATCTTTCATATAGTCATGTTCCCCATTGGTTGAATATTTGTTTAAAGCTTCAACAATTACAACAAAGTCGAATAAATGAGTCCCATTGTCTAAAACAGCCTTTCCCAAGCTTAAAACTGCTGCGGCCCACTTTGATATACAAAATTACTCAGGGGCCTGTTATAAAATAAAAGTTATGACTACAGCTATCACTTTCATTTAGGGTAAATTATTGGACATGACAAAATGATATTATGGCAAGATAGACACCAATGTTTACTGAACATTATGTCCATGAATAGTCATTACAGGCCTTCTTAATCACTTAAAGGGTTCACTCATGGTAAAACATCATGATTGTGATATTTCTTTTGTTTTTATACTTGGCGGAGGGCTTTTCGTGGCCCACCTGCAGTACCCACACGGCCCACCAGGGGGCCGCGGCCCACACTTTGGGAAGCACTGGTCTAAAACATTAAATCAACAAGAAATGAAATGTGATAATTTGTGCCAGTTTAGGACTAGGACTGTTGTCATAGTAATAATTTACTGCAGAGCAATACTGATGTGGATGTCAGGGTCTTTGAAGCTGTGCCCTGCATAGACACATGCAGCGAAACTTTTTATTTTTATTTCTGAGATTAATCAACGAGAAGAGAGACTGTTGCTAGCTGTTGGTTGAAGATAAGAATTCTGGCAAGGGACTCTGATGAGGCTGATAACTTGCAGTTAGTAATGTTAGGATTCATTATCTTTGCTTGGATTACCCCTGAGTTTTAGATTGAAATTCTCAGTCCACAGGAAGATAACAGTGACTACCTGATTTAAACAACTGATTCATTTTTTATGCTTTTACCAGGGGAAATTGTGTTGAAGCATGATGTCATGTAAATGCTGAATGAAAAAAAAACCGTATGCATTCTATTAGTGTTCCTACATTTCAATGCTTTGGCCCTGATTACAGATTACATTTAAATTAAGTATAAGGTGATGCAATGGGCTGTTCCCCTGTTTTAGGGGGCAAATGGATACTTTTTCCATGTGAATCAATTCATAAGGTGGATATGAATTTTTACTCATCTGGGCTATCTAGAAGTTTTTGAAAGTGAAATGATCCATTAAAAGATGCAGCAGTGTCAACCCTTTCCATCACTGTGACTACAGGGAGACACTGTGGAGGCTTATCCACGGTGCACCTTAAGAGACGAAAATACCATGCGATCAATCGTGATTTAAAATAAATAAAGCATTCATTTCTGACCTTAATTAATCGGGATTAACTAGGTAATGTTGACAGCCCTAAAAAGAACCCATGGGGACAGGGGCGAGTGATAACAACAGGATAGAAATGTACAGAAGAAGTGACAAATCATAAACAGGCAACAGGGAAGATGAAGGACACAGCTGAAGAGATGCAAATTTCTCAAGTGTGGTGTAAGACTATGACAGGTTTCAAGATGACTTGAGACAAAAGAATGGCCTTCCAGCGGGGTCTGTCAGTTGTGGCTGTACCTCCATCCATCCAGACACGCTGGGACTCCATTACACCCTGATGGGCAGGGATGAAAAACCAATCGAGGCGATGTGAGGACGAGGGGGAAAGCAATGTTCGGGCAACAGGAACCACACAGACAGGCAATCTGCTGTGATGAAGAGGCTCCCTTCCCTGTTCCTCCTCTCGGACCCAGCATGTCCTCCTGTATCCCCTTCAAGCCCCAATGCTCTCTACTGCATTGTTGGGTTGGCTGACCGACCTGACATCTGCCCCACTTCTCGGCACTCCCTTCTCCCGCTGCTTTTTCTTCAGGAGGTACTGTTAGCTCTGGTCACTTAAATCCCTTCACAAAATCAAACGAAAAAGATCAGGATTTTTTCAGAAAGAAATAGGTGGTATGTGTGTTGGCATTGGGTGGATGTAATGCTGTTAATGTCTAGATGTTCACCAGATCTGCAGCTTTGTTGCTGAGCTCAGTGAACATTGAAGGCTGAAAGGTTAGTTTCAGTGTACACAGCCTCCACTCTGACAGCTGAGATGAGCCTGTAGTAGACATACCTGTTAGTACAGTGGTGGTGGTATGATGAATTCATTGCAGCTGCAGAATACAGATATTCACAAAGCTACAGAAAATCAATGCAGAGGAGGGATTGTGTATTCATTGATTCTGACTGTAGGCTTGGCTGGCTTTCTTTTACTTTACTCGTCGTGTCTGATCTTTGCTCTGTCTGCTGGCACCCACCTTATTAGATATGGTTCTGCACTTTAATGTGTTTGTTTCCCATTTTGATTAAAGAATTTCAAGTGTGTTATTAGTTAGCCCTGAAGGAAAAGACATGTGAATTAATAGGCTATATGTCTGCCTATGAGGTCAAGATACTTGCCTACTGCGAGGGTGTTTGAAGATATTGTAATTCATTTCAGCTGGTTTTGAAGAAGGAAAAAAAAAAATCCTATTTGGAACAATGAAGCAGAATAATGTTTCTCCACATCCACATACACAATATTATATTGCCATAAAAAGAGAATTACTCACCCTGGGTCTGGATATTCATAGGATATCTGCCTGTGTTGAGCACGCAACTTGTCAAATGAAGTGAGCAAAGCAATCAGCTACTCTACATTGAATCAAGCTTCACTACACTGTAACTATCCCTAAGAGAAAGCGCCCCAGAGTCTCTGCTGCACTCACCCCAGAGTCTCTGCTGCACTCACCCCAGAGTCTCTGCTGCACAGCGCCCCAGAGTCTCTGCTGCACAGAACCCCAGAGTCTCTGCTTCACAGCGCCCCAGAGTCTCTGCTGCACAGAACCCCAGAGTCTCTGCTGCACAGCGCCCCAGTCTCAACCCTCCAGTGCCACAGAGACTAAGCTGCCCTGAGCTTGAGAGACTCAGCTACCCATAGCCAAAGAACTGTTATCAGTCCTGTCTGGTCACTAGTGTGCAGCTTGGCAGACTCTTGCCTCTGTGTTCAACTCCATTCAGCCTAAACTCTTTGATTCGAAGTCAGTTGCTACTGCTGACACCCAAAATCTCTGTTTCCTTTTAATACTGAGGTCAAGCAAGCTCCCTGCAAGCAATTCGGGTTGGTAAAACCGCTGCAATCTTCCCCTTTTTTCCTGCGTAGCTTCAGCACAAATCCGCTGTTCCTGCGGCGCTTTACTCTAAGCCGCTTGTTCTTGTAGAGCCTTAGCATAAGGCTCATCCTTATGGAGCTTCAGCACATTTCCACTGTTTCTGTTGAGTAACTGGAAAAAGTCTCCCATTCTTGCAGAGCTACTGCACAATTCTCTGTTCCTCTAGAGTTGTCGCACAAGGTTCCCCCGACCCCGCAAGTGTCTTAGCTTTTGACCGTCTGTCCAGTGACCACGTCTCTAACCTCCTGCAGGGTCCTACCCTGGTCCAACATTTCTTCGTCTATAGCTCTACCCTGGTTCACCATGTTACATCCTGCCTTTGTCTTCTGCCAAATCCCCAGTTGCAACGTTCCAGTCTAGGAGTTGCAACCCCTGCCCAATCCTTCAAACAGGCTCTGTCTGTCAGGTTGACCTCCTTTTCGTCAAAGACTCGTGCTGTATGGTAATCCTTATCCTCCTGAAAGGCTCTGCCCGTATCCTGGTCAACCAGATAAACTTCACTCTGGTTGACTTGTCTTCCATCCGCCAGAAAAGTTCCACACATCTGCCAGTCTTCCTGAAGTCACTAGGTTTGCTTCCGTCTTGCCTCAAGGCCATGCGCCCGAAGGCCCCTGCTCCACTTCTGCTCTACCTTCAGGCCGTTTGCCTGTAGTTTCTTGCTTCCACATCTGTCATGTTTTTCTTGTTTTTTTTATGTATTTCATTTACATTTGGTTGTTCAGTTGTGATTTCCTGTTTTATCTTGTCGTACAAACTTCGCTCTTGTGCTGCTTATCCTGGTCTTGATTCCATCATTTGTCATTGTGTGCCCGACTTTTATTTTTACCTGATTACTCTGTAAAATAAGTCCCTGTTTTCAATCCCTTCTGTGGCTGTTTGATTTGATTTTCCTTGTATCTTCTCATGTGTTATTGTACTGGTTATGTTGGACTTCAAGTTGGAACTTGAAATTTCAACCTCCATTCCCTCATTTTTCTCCTTTGTTGATCAGCTTTATAGATGAACCTTTTGTTTGACATGTAATTGTCTGGACTCCTGGTCGTCTAGCTCTGTGTTAAACCCTCACCTCACAGCTGCTTGTAGCATTGTAACCGCCCAACACCAACTTGGGTCCAGCTGAGCACTTGCTGTTGTCTGCCGACTGAAGAGTTTAGGTTGTCAACTGCAAATGCACGTTGACACTCTCACCTCATTGTCACCTTGAGTGCAAAGGCAATTTGCCCAAATTAGGAATTTACAGTTTTTGGACAATATGTTTCAATCTAGCTTTGTGGAATAAACACAAGTTTTTTTTTCTACCAGGTAAGTAAACATAACTAATAATAATAATGATAACCCCCCCCCCCCCAAAAAAAAAAACAAAAAACAAAAACAACAACGATATCATACCAAAAAATATCAACCCATTTGTCTGTATGGTCAGTGTTATGTTCTTGTCAGTGTGTTATATAAAGCCTAACCTGAAACACACTGTTGAGCTGCTGCATATTGAGCTGGAGAAGCAAATGTTTTGTACCAGTGGGTGAGGGGGCGTATACCTGGAGATTTCTCTAACAAGGGCTTGTTTGTGTGGGTGGAACAAAAATACGTTTTTAGATCCTTATAGTTACTAAACATGAGCTTCAGTGCCTCAGTCACTGAAAAATATGTGTTCCAAATATGCACCACACACCCATGGGTTACTTGTATAGTATACTATATCATAGCTGATTTAACCTGTTTCAACAGAGCTGTTTTTCTTCTGTCTGTCTGATGACATGGAACTATTTTTATTCTGCAGTTCAAACTGACATGATCTGTTGTTTTTATCCTTTTAAGGTTGTCCTGTCTGCAGACGTCTGCTTCTTTTTTTAAAAAGTTGAACATGAATGCAAAATGTCAAAAACAATTGTGAATGATTCCAAAGCAACAGATAGTCTAACATCAGCATCTCTCCGCAGGTGCCCTACGTCAAGGTGGCTCCAGAGGACATTCTAAAGGTTCAGTTCCCCCGATTCACCACGCTTGACCTGCGTCCAACCAACACGGACATCAGCCTTGCTGTGGCCGGCCTTCTCACCTTTTTTAACGGCACCACCGCCTGCCTCATCTGTGCACAGGCTGACTGTGAGTGCACGACAAAACACGCTATGATAAACACCAGGGAAGGATGCTCACACGCTGCCCTACATCTGCCAACAAAGTGCAAACATTTTTGTTTAGTGTCTGGTATTCTTTAACACGTGTTCGTACACATAAGCTTCTCACACACCAACTGTGTTCAGACAACAGATGCAGTGCTTATCAACATCTCACCTTGTGACACACTCCCATCTGAAGGAGCTGCTGCACTCCCCTGCAAAAAAAAAAAATCCCTCACAGTAGCATGTCAGATGTCTGCCGCCCCAAAATAAATCAACAATACTGCAATTTTTTTTGTCATTTTTCCAAAGGCAACATTTTTCGTACATAAAATAATGACACAGCATGTTGCAGTTTGTCGTGTAAAAAAATGTCTGCAACCTTTTGTATCATGTATCATGTCAGCAGGACTCCGGGTACACGATAAAAACACAGACTCCCTTTGTTGAAAAACATCTTTAAGATTAATAAAAGGGATAAGGATGAGGTTTGCAGCAACACCCACCAGAGATCTGACCGCCAACTTGTCAAAGGCATCGTTAAATTCTAATGTTACTGAACTGAGTGACCTAAAAAAACCTTGAAAATCTCTTCTTTTTTTTGTAAATATAGAGGGAGATTAAATCGTGGCCTCTTCCCACCCTCGTATAATCCAGCAACCAGTAATTACAACTTCCCAGACAAAGGCACCGTGACCCTTAGTGTCACCTGCTGACCTTTTTCCTAAGCAGCAGAAGTCTTTGAAGAAAGGAATTAGTCTTGAGACATCAAATGTTTGTCAGACAGGCCAGAGATGGCAAAGAGCCACTGTGAAGCCAACCCCAACAATAATTCTCATTTCTTCTACCTTTAAACTTTAGTGTCTCTTTTCTCTTTACAGCTTTTAACATGAGGTTTTTCTACAATTACTCGATTACTCAATTACTTTTGTGTTTTAACAAACTCTTCGCTTGTGTTCACGCACCCAGATATTTTTGCGAAACTGCATAAAGAATAGTTAATCTTACAAGAGAGTCAAGAATACATCATTTTTCCTCTGAGCGTTCCTGTCCCTGTTGGTTATTCGCCCAATTCAAGGTTTAGATCATTTTCATTGAATTTATTTTTCACAGATAGTGGATTAATACAGCTCTGGAGAGAACAGTGATAACAGGTCAATCTTTTTGGGACCCAATGTTTTTAATATTTGTGAGTTTTGAGAACAAAAATTAAACATGAATTTCCTTCTACTCTTCGGTTATGTTTGGGTGGGATTGTTGGTGGTGTATTTTTTGTCTGTGTCAGTAGGCTAAGAGAGGACTAGAAAATAAATGAAATCATATGAAAAGAAAAAAAATGAGCAAAGATGAGACGTGGATAGAGGAGAGGAGAGGAGAGGAGAGGATGCTCTTGAGCATATGTGAATGAGGGGAAATTGAGTGATTGGGGTGAGAGTAGAATGGAAACCACAGATAAATTACACGTTTTCTACAAGAGGGAAAGCGTCCAGGAAATGACGCAGCTGTATTGATTACATTCTCTCATGTGGCTCTTTTTCATTCAATAGAAAATGCAGAAAACAGCAGCGTGCCTGGATTTGTGTGTGTTTGTTTTCCTGTGTGTGTGTGTGTGTGTGTGTGTGTGTGTGTAAAGGTGTGTGTTCAGCAATAGCATCAGCTGAAACCCATTCAACCTTGGCCTCAGCTCTCTCAGCACCACCTCTCCTCCGTCAGCTCGACCAGTCAGTCGGTCAGTTTGCAGCATGCTGTCCGTGGCTCATCCACATGTGCCAACCTCATTAATCACTCAAGCCTGTGACAGCCTAATAGAGCGTGGCCAATTCATGAATATTTTCCAGCCATGGCTGAGGAGGCAGGAGTGGAGGAGGAGCCGTGCCCTGAGGCATGGGGCACATCGGGACGCACATTCATCTAGTTAACCTTCAGTATTGGTGACAGAGTTTGTGGTACGTTACTGTCACCGAGAGTATCATACACGTGGTCGGATTTATTAACCTGCCGGGTGGCCCCACACGTTGTGCAGATGTGTGCTTTTTGTTAATGTAAAAAGACAGAAAAGTATCCGAAGACTCCTTCTCCTGCATGCTCACATTTACACTGCAAACCACAAACATTTAAATGCATGTTGTCTGTGAAGCCCTGATAGTGTGCGACAGCAGTGCACTTTCATCAGAAAGGGGATTGGTGCATCTGTAAGCTCTGAAATCTTACTGGAGCTTCAGAGCAGATAGAGGATTTCTAAGTTAAACAAAACAGCAGGCTTCAAAGGCTTACAGCGCATCTTTTCAACTTTTGATAAGCACAGCTGGGGAGCACAGTTTGCCATATACGATCACTGCATTGTCCCACTGCAGACCCTTCAAGAACAATACCCCTGCCACTTCTTTTAACAGGTTTTCTCTCTAATCTGCTCATACAGATTTACTGGGGTTTATAATTACACTTTGTGTTGATGAATGTCTGCGAAATAATTTTTAAATTACAATTCTCCATTCCTCGCAGGTTTTTCAGCAACGTCCTGCTGTCTCTAAGTGTTCCGCACGCTGTGTGGGATTGTCATTTCTAACCTGTAATCAGCATTGAAAAGGTGAAAGAGACGCCTCACTGACTTGTGAAAAGGAGTCTTTAAAGGGTGTGAGAATGGCTGGGATAAGGTAATAGAAGGGGAGGGTATGTATGTCTCTGATGATGCTAATTATGCTGTAACTGATAATGATAATAATGTGGAGGGAAGCGATGTGAACATTAGAGTTGACGATAGGGTTGTTTTTAGCTGCAACATTTTGTGGTTTTAAAAGCATCAAACTATTCTGCTGGCTTTTGTGACATTTTTTTTCTGCTCAGTATCAACAAATGTTGACTGCTAGAGCGTGAGTGTGCGGAGATTGTGTGCACAGATGTTAGAAGTGTAGTATTTGTCAGAGTGAATTCAGAAGACCATACTTGTTATAACCTAATTTTGGGACTTTGGCACCCAGGACTTCACTTTCCAACCTGTGTTGAGGTAACTAGCAAAACATAAGAAATGATTAGCCATTTGGTCTAGAGGGGTTTGTCATGTTTGTCATTTTGATCGTTTGATCCCTTTCTTTCTCCTCTCATATTTTATTTCACTGTTATTCAGATACCTGCCAAACAAGTTTCCCATGCAAATCCATTTACTGCATAGAGGCCAACGAACAACAAATGAAATTTACCTGAGCTTAAATCTAACTTGGTCCCTTTTTTGGCAATATAGCACTTCCACTTCTCCTACAGGCCTAAACTGAGATACATGTCCTACATGCAATTCATTGTGAGTCATTCTGCACTACAGTACAAGTTGTTTCCTGCTTCCTGTTTGCTTTTTAATGAATGCATATGTATGCTGTAAAGATCAGCACAACCACCACCTGACAGGTGAAGGGGAAGTGCTGGGACAGGTTGCTTTTTGTGTGTTTTCTCTGGACGGGGACAGACACAAGTCTAACCAAAAAAAGAGTACATATTTCATTCAGATGTAAGTTTTTTTTTTTTCCCATTTGACTGAATCTGGTTCACCAGAGCAAACAGTGAGGGAACATTATGGCTGCTAAAAACCCTGGTGTAAAATTTTGACTCCACCCCTATGACTCGCGTGCTTGAACACTAAAGTGAATATGAGCTTTTCTTCTGTGATAACTCTATTTATGTGTGTGAATGTGTGTATGCTCTTCCGTGAGCCACATCTGGTACAGCAGTGTGATGTCAGGAATTTGATGATGAGAACTCGTATGTGATGCCCGTTGAGAAGCTGCAGAGTGTGGACGTAGAAAAGAGTGGTTTTCAGTCGAAGCTATTTCAAGCTCATCACATTTTTCTGCGTAATTCTACAGATGAAGCTGATCCGACAGGTTCTGAGACTCAGGCAGACGAGCAAGCCGCAGCCAGGAGTGATGTCTCATGAGTGCACATATGTAGGAAGCTATGTAGAGGAAGGCAAACACACACACAATGATATACTGGCATACGGACAGGCTGAAGGACAGGCAGACAGAGACATAATTGCAGAAGCCATTAGACATGATGCTGGGGACGGGGATGCTGCTATATCTTGTGTTAATGGGCCGTGGAAAAGCTAAAGAAGCCAGCTTGACAACTTCAAATTGCTCCCCCTAAAATTGGTCTCTGTGTGATAGATCAACTGATCTGCTGTCGCCATGGCAAAAAAAAAATCACATAAAAACTCTGCTCAGGCAAAAGTCTCGAGTGCTGTTTAATGATTAATTTTAAAATGAAAGGAAGCAGGTGAAGACTCAGCTAAAGCGCGTCCTTGTCCAATAAGTCACATCCTTTCCATATGGCTCTCCTTGCCAATGTCAAAAAATGTTATGAGTGTAATGAGATCTGCCAAATTGCCAAGGGGACACTAACATAACTGTCACAACAACATGCCTTGGTGTCCTGCCCTGAAAATCTTTCAGGTTGTTAGCTTTTAACTCCTATATGTATAAGTAACCCAGTAGCCCAGCAAGAATCATTTGCTGAAATGTCCCTTTGGGTTTGATGGCAAGTTCACTGAAGGTATTGTGTTGACTTTTTCTTGATGATGAAGTGTTTTGACTTCATTGTTATCACACCTGCAATTCAAAGGAAAACAATAGGCACATCTGTTAGCACATATATGCATATTAAATCCATAATTTAATCACATGCATGCATCCTGAATGTGAATGACTTTATTAAACTCAAAGAGAAGTCAATGAAAGTAATGGCGACGTATTTTTTTTTCTAACTATTCTAAACTATTTATGTAAAACTTCACAACCTTTGAAGAGTCCTGCCTTCGATATAAGAAACCCTCTGGTTTGTGTGTTTGTGTGTGTGTGTGTTTGTGTGTGTGTGGCTTATCTGCAGGCTTATTGAACCTGGAGCAGCTCCTCAGGCAGTTCCTCATCTCAAAGGAGACTCTGTCTGTGCGCATGCTCGATGACAGTCAGGACCCAACCCCGCTCCTGAAGGAGATACGAGACGACAAGACTGCCACCATTATAGTTGATGCCAATGCCACCATGTCACATATCATTCTGGAACGGGTGAGTATGATTTAAGTGATACCTGGTCATGTATGCACTGAGAGCTTTATTCATGGTCTGCTATCATAGCTTTTCCAATTTCCTCTTTTTTTTTTAAATGTTCATGTCTCCCAAATACGAGAAGTAAGTGAAAATGCCAGTGGCATAAAGTGTTCAAGGCTTAAAGTAGATGTAAGGGTTAGGAAATATATACTTTTTTAACTGAAGAAGAAGTTGCTCCGGTTTTTAGTTTTAACCTGAAGAGAGATAGAAGTCGGATTTCCATTATGACTCAACGAATACTGTGCAGCACATATAAAAGGAAAAATCTTTTTCACAGAAATGTTATACTTGCCCTCTTGAATCCAGAAACAGATTACATGTATTCAAGCACTTTTGGCAGTCAGGGTTGCAGAGCCTGAGGTCATAAACATAGTCCCAAAATAAAAGGCAAATGACTTGAGGCAATGTTGTTTAACAAACCTGTTATATCAAATGGAATGGGCGAGAGCATTAAATCAAGTTGTATCCCAATGATTCAGCTTCCATGAATGAGAATCCTGCACAGTTAAGTGGATTAGTGTAATTAAAAAAAAAACAGATTTATAAAATGAAGAAGCCCCTTTGTCTTCTTTCATATCATGAATGTCATGGATTATAACAAACTGCTGTTTCAGTCAGGGAAGCAGATTAAGAGGACAGATTCTTTCATGTCCTTATCTCTTACCCATATGAGTATGGGTAAGTTTAAACACCTTTGAATATAAATGAATAAAACTGTATAACGACGAGTTCATCATGTGAGAAACACAACTTCCTGAGAACGTTAATGAGCAGTATTTCTGTCAGGAACAACATCAGTACGACTTTCATATGTTTTCTATATATGGAACATAGTAATTATAATCTTTACCTTGAGAGCATTATGGAGAAGCTTCTTCTTGTTGGAGACTTTGCATTGCATCCATGAAGGTGAGAGCTGATGAAGCTAGGGTTTTTTGAAGCAACATATGGCCTCTATGTAATTAATACACACCTCATTATTTCTAAAAGACGATGGATGGATGGTTAGAGTGGAGGTGACAATAACTGATGAAAGAAGATGGGGGGGGGGGTGGCTATAGTCTCTCTCACAGAAGTATACAATCAAAATCTCTCACCTCAATCAAGTGTTCATGCTGCCATCAGTGGTCATCCAGTCACCATGGCAACTGTGGCAACCCCAGGCCACAGAGCAGCAGCAGGAGTTCACAGCAGGATGTTGCTTTCTTTTTTTTTGTTCTGGTTCTCCATTTCTTCATGTTTCATGAAACTCAAAAAGCAAAGGGGACAGTATAACTTTGGTTTCTCACCTTCACCCTGTGGTCTTGTATAAACACCCATTGTGTCCCCTTTATCTGTTCCAGCGTCTCTTTCTGTTGAGAGACAGTCATGTAGCAGGATGGTGGAAAGTTGGCGGTCCTGCCTGTCATGTAGAGTATCAGGACGCCAAACACATCAAAGCTGTGCCCGACATACTGTATTTGCCAGTCTCAGATGATGATGAGAGCAACCAGATTGTCTGCTGGGACAGCATCGTCTTTTGTCATGCAGGATATCCCTCCTCAATTGTCTGTTCACATCTTGCATCAAACCCTTGTCAGACAAAGGTCTCCCTCTCTGAGGTTTAAGCATTCAGAGGGGTTTAGGTCAGTTGTGTTGACACTCTGAATGTAATCTCATTCAGTCAGGCCTCCATTGTTGTACACAGCTGCAGACAGTGAGTCCAGTATGGGGACCGTGCAGAGTGTGTGTACTCTGACCAAAGCCTACCATAGAACAAGAAGGCAAAAAGTGAGAGAGACAGCAGGAGAGCTGGTTTTAAATGCAGTGAAGGGAGAACAACAGTACATTTGTCATTAGCTGTTTGTTTTAAAGAATGTCAGTTTCTTTTAAGTATCGTGTTACAGGTCACAAGAGACCAAGATGGAGTGCTTTGAAGCGGTAGTTGTTTAAAATGCCTCTTTAAGGGGGGAAAAACACAGCGGCTAGCTTTCCTTACTGTGTAACACCTGGATAGACTCTAATAAACAACTACAGTATCCTGAAGCCTAATATGACAGTTGATGACAGTCTCACAATTAAGCATGCTAAATAAATATTAGAAATAATGTTTTGTCGAGACATCTTGAAAGGTCATTCACAGTATTAGAGTGAACGTTGTATCTGAATGTTTTGGCTGCAGTTGATTGGTGTGTTTCTGCTTCTTACTAATTATTTATGCTCCTGCAGAACAGAGCGGCATATGCTTGTAATGGCTCACACCCCACAGATGTTACCTTTTTGAAGATATGACAGCTTAATACCTGTTGTAAAACTCTTTTTAACGATACCTAATCCTAGGCAAATGCTAGCGCGAATGCTAAATAGGAGTTTATCACATATGTATTTGGAAAAGATGCTCTTTCAGAAATGTGTCCCAGAGGGCATGAGGGTTTATTTATTTCCAGGTGGAGTTTTACTCAGGTCAAATGAAGCTCTTGGAAAAAAAAAAAAAAAATCCATCTTCTTTAAAACAGTTTGGCTTGATATATGGTATATCTACTTGAGACTTATTGGTTTTAATCAAAATGTGCATAACAGAATAATTGGACAGAACACTATAGTTTTCCTTTTTTTTTCTCGTATAACTTTAAAGAAATTAAGCTATGCAAAGTTCACACTGTCCTTCACAACTGCTCCTCACTGTGACTTTGATTTAATCACATTATAAGACGGAGCGTTGAGCAGCATACTAAAGCACCTCTGAAATTAATTGCTCCATAGAGAGCCATTGTCAGATAAGAATGTGTCGCGTCTTATCAAGATGTGGATTTGATCTGTCGGCTGCAGAGTGGAGCTTGAGTTACACCGAATCACTGACCTCTCAACTTCTTTCCAGAAACCCTTTATTCTTGACTACCTGTGCCTTCTGTTGTACTTTCCCCCTCCCTCCCTCAACATCTTTTTCTTCAAACGCCAATCCTTGAATTTCTGTTTTTGCCCTTTAAATATCCTTTTAATATCTCTTACGTTTCTCTTTATCTCTCCCCTCCTGCCCCTCTTGTGGTTTTGCTCTACAGGCATCGGAGCTGGGGATGCTGTCAGTCTACTACACTTACATCTTCACCTCTCTGGTAAGCAAACACGGGGATGGTGGGGATATTTAGAGGCCATATTGATTTCACACCTGCAGGAGCACAGAAGTGTGAGGAAAACAGTACATTTTAATTGATGAGCTGATTTTGATGAAATGGATAGAGTGAAAAACAGGAGCAAAGACAGAGAGATTGTTAGACATAATACATCTTTCTCCTCCCTGCATGTGATTCGAGACATGCTGGGTGTAGTGACTGCTGTGGCTTAAGATGCTGCTCCTCGCTTCAATTGACTCAAGAGCTCTTCTGGACCAAACAAAAACACAACAGTTATTATGATTGCTCCTATTACTGTTGTTGTTGCTGCTGCTGCTGCATTTCTTATTATCATGATTGTGGAAAGCCTACGAGGCTCTCACTGTGAATAAGTGATGAAGTCATCATGCTGAGAGTTGACAATCATTTCTGTCTCTGAATAAGCTGAGGTTATCCCTCATCCACACAATCGATTCTGTCTTTTTTTATGGGATTTGTGGTTATTTTTTAAAGGAATTAAATTACATATTTATAAAGTAGTCATATTTGTTTTGCATGGCTATCTGCAAAAGAATCTCATGCTTATAACTTGTTTTTCTTTAGATTTTCATTGCTTTCTTTATTTGTATTGAGTGTAACACAGTTTCAAGGTTTGAGATCCGTTTCTTGTAGCTGCTCATTATGATACCATGTAATCACAATTTCAATGTGGCATCATTTTCATCAGTTATTTCACATTCTTAAATTATTCCCATGACATGTTTTATCATGATTTCATTGTGGTGATTTAAAGTAAATGATGTCAATGTGAATGATGCCTCATACAGGCTGTTGCATATTTTGACTGTGACATTGGCCTGTAAGGAGCTGACAGAGACAGACAAAGAGAGCGAGGCAGCTGAAGGAAGTGCTTGCAAATTTGCTCTCAAAGCAGTGGTAGGCTGACAGTTGAGTCATTATGACTCAGTTTGTTTAAGAAATGCTACATTTCAAGTATGTCTCTGAAATGAACAGCATTTATTATGAATCTTTAGGCTGTTGTTCCTTATGGGAATATCCCCGCCCCTTATCTGATCTGAAAATGAAAGGGGTGACCCCAAATCAAAGCGTTTTAGTGTGTAGGCACATAGAGGCTTTGTGTGAGTTCTCCTGAGATCTTAATGATAGCAGCTCAGAGAATTTGATGCTGTGGTCAACTTACCAGATAGCTGCTCCTTAATGGAAATTAATGAGGTTCTTAACACTTTTCTCTAAAAGCGCTGTAGAGATGATTCATATCGAGCTGATTTATGACTCATTAAGAGTGGGCTGCAGCCATCTTCATGTTTTTCGGTTGCAGCCCTCGACATAGTCACCTCTCCTATTGTATCTCTCTTCTCTGTTTTTACCTGCATTTCTTTTTTTTTTACTTTGTGTCTACAACAAAATAAGCTCCTTTGTCACGTTCTTGTAAAGTTGCTGCGCTGGAAAACAAAGCGTAGACCAAAGATTAATGGGAGATACTCGAAGATGACCCCTTTATCCCCCACCAAGCTGCTGTCAACAGCATTTTCTTGAAATCATATAAGGGATTGATCCAATTCATTGTATTTCTTAATGGCTTTATGCTTAAACCATGCCTGCTTAGTTACTGTTGCTGTTGAATTCCTGATTTTTTAAAATTCCAAGTGGACCAATAGCATTTTTGTCCAGAAGCAAGTTAGAAAAAAAAATAGCATTTCAAAAATACAATTGTCCAAAAAAAGGGAACATTCAAATTATTGCAAAGCAAAGCCACTTTGTAACCAAGTTGTGATCATAGAATCAAAAGGTCTAGTGATCTCAATCGGCAGAATGGAGTCCAGAGGATCTGATAACAGTCTGTTGGTAAAAGGGAAAAACTACAAGGAAAACAATATCAAAATAATCACGAGGATGAAAGCCTCAAAGAGCTGGACCCGAAAAAAAAAGAAATTCTGGCAGATATGATGTAAACACCAAGCAGAACGTTGTTTCAGCTGGCAGTGTTTACAGACTTGTAAATCAAGATGAAAATGGTGACAGACTTTGACAGCAACACGGCTGAAAACCTCAATCAGTGTTGCATTGATTCTTGGTCCCCATTCACCTTGTCTCACTTCTCCATCAATGAAGTTAATTAGCAAATTAGGCTAATTTGTAGATGGCCATTGCTATGGACCCAATTCAAACAGCATAATCAAACAGTGCCTTTTTCAACCCTGTCAGGGTTTATTTACTCAGAAATGACCGACTTGCTGTACATTATTCCTTAAATAAGGGGGCCAGTCTTTATACAGAACTGCAGAAGTTGTTTAATTTGATTAATTTGTTAACAAAATGCAACAATGAATATTTTACGGATTAACGGGCGTGCACCCAGTTTTGGCTCTGATATTATTTTGTGTGCTTTGGCATCAGTATGACTAAATTCAGCTTCACGGTGCCTCTGTACACAAGCAGATTGTCATCTCCATGGAGAATTAAAGTGATTTTCAAATAGCTCTGGAGGATAGTATCTGCAAAGTTATCTATTCTTTTAACAGTTTTGTTTTTAACTGGATTTAGTTTCTGTACTTTTTAAACACAGCAGAGTTCATAACTACTGTATTATTATACTAAACATAAATTTAGAAATGTATAATAATGGAGAGTAAGACAGACCACAGGAAGCTCAGAGATGTGAGCCTCTACCCTTCACTTTGCTTTCTCTTGGAATATTTATAGGGATTTTTTTTTTTTTTTTACAAATGTTACAGAGTTCATGTCTTCATGATGTTTTCTTTTTTGGTTACATAAACTGAGTTTTTCAGCGTTTGTCAGAGTGTTCCTACCACAGCCTCTCATTAACCAGAGCAGACACACAAGTCAGACGAACTTGCAGTTACGTCTCTTACAGATAATATATTTCTGCAATTTTTAAAATAAACCAATAACTTCAACCATTTTAAATGTGCTTGGGCAGGAGGTTTGACCTTCGAATTGGACCTTATTTAAATCTCCTATGAGGAGTTTTTAGCTCGAAATGAAACAGCCTGAAATTGATATTGATGCCAAGCGTTACATTTTTGCTTCAATCCTCATATTGACGTTCACATTATTTAGTCTTGCTGTGGTGTAATTGGGCTGTAACAACTCACACATTTCAAGTAACACTGTAGTGATTTTCAACATGTCGGTATTTTACTAACTAGTTCTTTGAGGGCAACAGACTCAACAGTTGATATGAAGCATGTTGCCGTCAACATACCTGTCTATCAGTCTATATTCCGGCTTACACATCATGGAGCAGACAGTGTTTTAAATCAATCAACTGTTTGTGTGGAGTGTCTCCTTGATCTGCTGAGCTAAAGCATGTTGCTGTTTAGCTCGGTGCTTCGTTCTTGTGAGTTAAGTTTTCCTTCCTGCACATAGACTACTGCTCACTGCTACATTCTTATCGTTTAACTTGAGCAGAGGAAGCTAATGTCGGAATTTTCCAAGACAGAAATGTTGCAGCTGAATGGTCACCTGCCTGTGTTTGTTTACTGGGTGCAATGTTCTTTCTCCCAGGACTCTGCTATACTGACGTTAGCTTCACCTTGCCCACGGCTGTTTCATATACATAGCGAATGCTTCGACTTGTCTGTAATTATAACGGCATTATTGAATCTAGAAAGTAACTAATCCTTACTAGTTACTGCAAATAGTAGTGCCATTACAGTAACGTGCAACTTAGCAACACTTTAGTCTAATGCGGTATTTAGTCATTTATATCCGTTTTTGAATGAAACAAATAAATAGTAGACTCCATGGCAATAAGTGTATCACTCACTGTGGGAACAAGCGGTAATGGTCTGAAATCCAGCATCAGCAGGCCGTAGTGGGATCAAGAAAACAGTCCTGTACAAGGCGTTGTGTTAATTTAGTGAAAAGTAAAAAACTGTGGTTCTGATTTTGGATTCACTTCTACCATGCAAATTACAAGAAGTTATCTCACATTTTCAGATTAACAAATGTTTAATCAATCACTACAGCTGAATGGTTTAAAACAAATGGTCAGGACCAGGCAGCTTTCACAAGCCAAGTGACAACAAGGCCCGTGGGAAGAAGAAGTGTCAGCTGGTTCAGGACAAGATACGAGCAGTGCTGGAGGAAGAACCCTCCAGCAAGAGGTTTGAATGTAGCAACAAGGGGCCTGGACCAGAAGAGAGAAGCTGAAACCTGAAAGATCACCTGGTCAGAGCTCTCGAGAGCTAAACCACTTTGCATCGAGTTTCCCATTCAGTTAGTCAATGACTTTGTTGATGTCCATGACCTATGGAGACAATTCAGCTCCAAGGAGGCAGCTACTCGGCTAAATACTCAGAACTGGTTGCAGAGAGCGAGAGCAACAGTCTACCCAGTCCCTAATCCCCCTTCACCACTCAAGACGCGTCGAAGCAGCACCAGATAGTGTATCTTAGAACTAGTGATACAGCCTAAGGCCCACGGATGAAAGCCCTCGGATGTGCTGCAATACAAACACTTTACACTTCAGACACCAAGTTGCTACACATGGTATTGTCACAAAGTTGCACGCAGTTTCCGAGCACACAGCTTGTAAAATCAGAAAACCATACTCTAATATTAATAACACATTACAAGTCTTATAGTCTGTCTTTTTTTAGAAATACATTTAGAACTTAAGTTGTAACTGGTATTAATCAATCATGCAGCATTAGGAAGAAGGATGATGCATATACAAGTTGCTTAAGAGGGGCATGAAAGATTAATTATGCACATATAAATATTACATTACATACTCATGATTTACTAATGAAACAAAACTTCAGCAAATGTAATTGTGAGTGTTGTACAACTCAGATGTAATTGAGAGCCTACTTTCATTGTTGTGATATTCTATGAATGCCTTCACATCTTTTAAAGCTAACTCCTATTTCTCTTATAAATTCCATACACAGCTTTCATATCTTCTCTTTCCTCCCTCTCTGTATCTTCCTTTCTCCCTCCATTGTCCTCCCCTTTTCTACCACCATTCTTTCTTCCCTCTCTGTCCTCTGCTGACACTTCATTTATCTCTGGCCCTGACATCCCTGACTAACGATCTGCCAGACTGCTCCCCTGCCTAATCTGTTTCCCCTGAATCATCTCAAGACGCTCATCAACTTCCTTGCACAGCTACCCGTCTTGAGTTAGGTTTTTTTTTTGTCTTGCCCACTTATGGTTTTGACTGCTTCCAGTCTTCCAGGTGGTTCTGTTTGTTAACTCTGAGATATGTAGATGTCAGTTCTGAAGTGATCCGAACTGTGAAACGATGATCTATATATTCCCCTCAATTTAGTGTGTGTTCTTTATACATGGCAACAGTCCATTTCTTACTAAGGCTATATGGAGACGATGGATGTGAAAAGATGACTATTCATTGACCATCATTAAAGCTAATGTGGACAGTGCCTGTGGGGATGTCAGATTATTTTTTGTGGCCATTCCCATCTTTAAAAGCTGAACAATCCAAATAGTTACACCTCACAAAAGCTACATTGATTCAGCTCTGGTAATTTTCGGGGCACTGTTCCTGGTTAATGTGATTCTAAAGGTGGAGCATTAGTTGATTGCGTTGATCAAACTTAGACATGCTGGACATGGGGAGCACTGGGGGCACAAAGATGTTACTCAGATTTTATCCAACATTGTTTCTTTTATTCTGTGTGCTAAAGCTCTCAGTTCCTGTTTGTTTTCCTCTCTCGCCATTAACTCCAGTTAGAACCAGCCTTTAATGTCCTGTGCTTTAATCATATGATGTAGTAATCTTGGCACTTTGGTCACAATGAGCAAAGAGATGGAAATAAAAACATGCTTGGATGAAAATCAGGGGATATGAAAAGCTCCTCAGGGATTGTAAGGCTTCTTCTTGTAAAGGCATATTTTGTTTATTTCTGTTACTTAGAGTGATTAAGATCATGCAACTTCTCTAACTTCAACATATTGTATCACTTGCACTAGAGCTATGCACACAATTGTATGCTTGCCTGATGGATCCATGCATACAAAATACCATTACAAACGTACATAATCTCACACACGTGAGACACATCCTCAATCGGTGCTCAGTGGCTTCCATATAAGTGATTTGTATCCAGCAATCCTAACTACTTGGCGGGATTGAATGAATCATGTCAGGTTGGCAGTGACTCATCATATGTTGTCGGCATGCCTCATAGTGAGCACGAGATTGGGCCCTAGCAGCGTCTCGCTTTGTGATGTCATTTTGAGTCTTGATGAAAGCTTGTGGGCTCGCTCTATCTCGATTTCACCCCCCTGCACACACATACACACACACACACACACACACACACGTACACACACACACACACACACGTACACACACACACACACACACACGTACACACACACACACACACACACACACACCACAGCTTCATGCCTGTTTGTTTTGTACTTCATGTTCGATGTCCCCTCCACATACCCATGATCCCTCTTGTCATTGTAGTCCCTGTCATGCATCTGGGCCTGAAGAGCTGCCAGCACTCACGCGCACGCACACTCACACATACACACACACGTGTACAAAAACATGAATAACAAAACCCAAATAAATGAAGTCACATGGTTGCCCACACAACATTCCTCCCTTCCTCACATGCATACAGCTTTAACATGTTTGCCTGCTTAGCTACTTGCCTGAACGTCAGCTTCCATAAATAAGCTGGGAATTTTTATGTCCAGTATGATCTCCAAGAAACAGCTATACGGAAACACGGTATCGTCTTCTCAGTACAAATTGGCGACAATGTGTACCCATGTCAAATGTCGTTTGTCTACCTTTTATTTCCAACTCCATATATCACCACACCTTTTGTTTGTTCAGTTTCATTATCAGTTTTGGTAACCACTAATTCAACTTGATAGCACTTAAAGCAACTTTACGGATCCATTTGTGTTTTGTGTTATATTTGAGATTTTCACCTTCCAACCATTTTTTTAAATGTAGTTTTATTGAAGGTTTTTTTTTTTAATTTAAAACAGAAACAGGCAATGAGAAAAAAAAAAGGAAAAACTCTAAAGATGAATTATTCAGAAGCTATATGTTCCCAAGCCTGCCTGCAAGTTCCCACTGTAATGACTGCCATGTGGTTTTTATTTCAGTGGCTTTTATTGATAGTTTCACTTGCAGTTTAACAGTTATTTCAGGTATATGTATTTATATGTATGTAATTGATGTTGTCCAAATTCCAAGAATTGTGCATGTTGTGATGCCTTTAGGAGCCACCAGACATTTGACCTGACTTCCTGTAGAAATGGTTTTCTCTGTGCATGCATCCTGGTAGCACCTGTTGATATATCTGCAGACCTCTTACCAACACACACACATTCAAACCACATGGATTTAAGCTCATCCACTTCTTTTAATTAATTCATTTTAGTTAGGGCTGATTTAGTATGAAAGGTTGACAAGGGGAGTTAGGTTTAACTTCTAGGGCATGGGCTCTTATTCTCAAGATAATCCTCATTGTTTTCCAGACATCCCCGCAGTTTGTTCTTGGACAGCTAATGTTTTAGGCTCAAAATGCTCCATGCTTCTAATTATTCCTCTACACATTACATGATAAAACGATCTATATCCAGATAATTCAAAGTGGTGAGCTGTTTGTCTGACTTCACTCTTTTTTTCAAAATATCCTTTAAAGAAGGTTGTTCTGTCCTCCATCATTCTCAGCTTGTAAAGAATAGACAATAATACTTAAAGTCTGCCCTTGTCCTTGTCATTTCACCTATTCAAGACTGCTTATTCTTGCCTCTGTCTCTCCCTCGCTCTCTAACTCTATTTCTCTTGGTGTGTCTGGAATTGACAGTTATATTGTCAGGGTGATACAGAATTTGATTTCACAAGTTTGTTGTTCTGTTAAAAAAATATTGTCCCACATCTATGAATGTGAATGAATACAGGGAACAACCCAAGGTAAAAAAAAATATATATATATATATATATATATACACTATCGCCTCCTTGTCCACCTTGCCCTCCATGTGTGATGTGTATTGTAACACAGAAGATGTATATATAAAAAATCTTGTCAGTCAAACTGCTTTATACGGCAGAGAGTGTGACGGAGAAAATGATTGTGATTTAATGTGATTTAATGAATTCCCCTCCAACACCTTTGTAAAGTTTAGACTCATCTGTTTCGACACAGAGTTTGAGAATCAATCATGTGAGTAATAGGAAAGGTAATAGGCTACGCGGATGGTGACAACAGAGAGCAGCATCCAGCCAGAATATAAACTATATCATTATTATGTCATAACATAACAAGTGTTGAATACAAATAATGTATTCCAATGCACACATTTGCTTATGCAACTAAGAATCACATTAATTATGTTGGTGCTGTGGAGAGTAGTACAGGTACTTGTTTCCATGAATGCAGGAACACCTGTTGATTTATTTATTCTACACACCAAAGGTTTCTGATTAAGCTTTTTCAAAGTAATATTAATAAGTTGAGTTACAGCAGGTTGTAAGAAACTTTGACCCTCATCTTTTTTTAAATCAAAATGAGATTTATACTTGACAGAAAAGGAACACTTTTCTATATCAGCATGTGGTAGCAGTTTAAGTTGAAGTCATTATTCAGTCTATTTTGTAGTTCTTATAATTGACAAGAGCTTGAAATTAAATCTGATGGCAGATATGTACACTTTGACATATAGGCTGAGTGAAATGCTTCATTGAAGTTTGCAATCAGCTCATTGTGCTCCATCTCAGTATGTACAGACCTTTAATGATCTTGGTCTCAGTCATGTCTTGTTTTTTTTGCTTTACTATTTTGAGGACAATCTCCTCTGTCTCTTTTTAAACTCACTGGAATCAAGAGTTTTCCATTTTTTCTTCAACTACATAACTATTGGGAATGTCGTAGTGGCCCCAGACACACAGTCTTCCACTTCATCAACCTTCATTAATCTATCTTTCCATCCGTCCATCCGTCCATGCATACATCCAATGTACTCCCTGGCCAGACAGGATATGTAATCTCTTAGGTGAGCTCTGAATTCATCCCTGGGTCTCCTTCCAGTTGAATGTTCTTGGAAAACCTCCAAAATTGGTGTCTGGGACCCTAGTCACATGTTGGACCACCTTAACAAGAACGTTTCAATGCAAAAGAGTAGCAGCTCTATTTTTTCCCCCTGGGTGTTTTGAATCCTTACCCTTTCTCTGAGGTTGAGCCCAGCCACCCTTTTGTGAAAACTAATTTGGCTGCTTGTATCTTTATTCTAGTTCTTGGTATGTAGAATGACTGGTAAATTGACAGCTTTGCCTCTAGGCTCAACTCTTCACCGCATCAGTCTGGTATAACATCCTCATAGGCATTACTGCTGATGTTGCACCAACTCATGAACAAGATCCAGAGATACTTGAACTCCTTCACTTTAGACGGAGACTTATCTCCCACCCGGAGGGAGTAATCCACCACCATCCATCAGAAAACCATGGCCAAGTAAAGCCTAAGACTTGCTGACCCTCATCCCATTTGTTTCCCTTCACACTCAGCTGCAAAACACCCCAGTACCTGCTGGAGGTGACAGTTGGATGAATCCAACAGTTAAACATCATCTACAAAGAGATAGAGTGTGAGGCCTCCAAAGTAGATACCCTTCCCCCCCATGGTATGTGTTGAGATACCATCAATAGAAAATCACGGAGCTTAAAAAAAAAAAAAAAACATGAAAAGGTAGAATGGAGCAGAGCTACCTTGCCTATATCAGGGAAACTGGGGCAACCCCTTGTAGCCAAACCTGGGGGGACAGCTCGACAGTAGGCATCTGGTGGATAGGCTGGGGCTCACCCATAGGGTCTGGCCAGGTTCAGCTACATGAAGATACATGGAGCCACTGCCTTGTCAGTCCACCATCCAAAAGGTACAGGCATTGGGGTTGGGTGCATCGTAGGCGGGTTGGCTGGCTGAGGTGGGGGCCTTGGCATGCTGATGTCTGGCAGCGTGGACTGGCTTCCCTTGCAAAAGCATTGGCATGCATTTCAGTCATGCAGGGCATTCATTCATGATTTTTTGGCTCATTTAGAGGGTTAACAGGTTAGGACACGAGGTCTGTTCATGTTTAATAAGGAGAATATTTGTGAAAGATTTGTAATGAACACTGACATTAAAGAAAACCAAATCAATTTTTTTCTAATTTGACTCTCTGATGGTTTTAAAGATTTTTCTTTGACACAGTACCAACACCTCAGCATGTTTAATATAAGAGTCAGGTATTCTCAACTTGTAAACTTTGCCACAAAATGCAAACAAAGTCTGAGAAAGCTTAACCATACCATACATATCATCACAGATTAGCCAGACAACAGCTGGGTGTTTGTGTAAATGAAGTTAGTTATGAGTGTTCACCCCTCAGACTTTCACCTTGTCATGTGTGAGGACTTCTAGGGTATTGATTGCTCCGTGTCAGGCCTATTACCAGCAGCTCTTCCTCTGAGCCCTAAGTCGGGATGACTCACTGTTGACAATTGTATTACAGTCTTATCTTCCAAATCCCCTGGGCTTGAGTACAGCTAACCATAGGATCTTCTTTGAAAAGATGAAGTTACTAACTTACTTCATACCTTCCTTGCTAACATAGACTTTCTTTCAATGCTCTATTACTTTCTTCTCAGCATCATCAAACAGACTCACCTGCCCACCTGGCTGCTACTATTCATTCTTTACTCCCAAACTTCAATTTATTCCCTTTCTCTTCATCCTCGCTGTTCAGCCTCTCTCCCTAAAACTGCATACTTTCTGTTCCTAAATCCTTTTGTCTGCCACCTCCACAGAGCCCTCCCAGGGAACTGTTCGTTCTATGAAATAAATTATCTGCTGACTTGTAGACAAAAACACTATGTGAGGCCATTAGATAAGTACAAAGTGTTTCCCGTGGACCGATACGTTTTCCTTCTAGATCTACCTGCATCTCCTAGTCATTCGCATCCTTTAGTTGGCCTGACTCTTGCCTGCCTGAAATCCTACTTCTATATTTCTCTCTCTCAAAGACAAGTTGAATGGATGCAATCTTTCCCTGAGTACCTCCTGAGATGACCTGTTGTCTTGGATTTTTAATACCTGCTGCAAATTTTTTTGAAAAACTGGTTATGTTGCCATTTACACTGGCCTGGCGACAGACTAATCATACAGCCTGACAGAAAATGCCTCAAAGTCGCTTTCATACCCAATGTTTTAGGTTGTGCGGACACAAGGAACAGACCGTTTCAAAACATCACAGGAACGCAAGTCATAGTGGTTTCTTGGAGGTATGAACATAAATAAGAAGGAAGTAAACCAAGAAGCTTCAAGCACGGCCAATCAGATTTCATATACAGGTCACAGTGATGAGTAAGGCGTCTACAACCAGTCACAAATCTTAAGGGACAGTGATACACTGCGTCCTATGACTGTAAACATTTGGCCGAGGTATCCATATGCAGCACATCTCAATAATCCAACAAAGGAAGAAAAGAAATATAATTTGCTTCTTGTGCTTGCTTTGTGTTGTCATGTCTCTCCATAAAAGTCTCTTTGGTTCTGAATGAATAGCTTCCTGTAAAAGATGGACTGTATCAGATTCCAAACATATGCTAGTATCTCCAATATTCATGGGGTTTTGGCCTCCACCAGTGTAAGAATTATTCTGGGCATAAGGTCTCTTCCTCACAAATAGGCTGTTACTGTTGCCGGTCAGACGTAATTCTATGAATAATGGAATAAAATTGGTAATTTGTTTCCAACACTGCAGGAACGCTGCCAGATTGTTGTGATGTATGCGGCCATTAGATGCTTTTAAACAAAGCTAATGTATCAACCTGGGCACGTTGCACTAAGATATATGTTATGTTAATTCCATGGTCATCTTCCAGTAAATAAAACTTGATGGCCACTGGGAATGATGGCAGGGACAGTAAGTGACTTACACAAGAGAGATGACTTTTGGCACAATTCATGTACATACAGCAAAGCAAAGTGTCCTGACAGCAAGTGTGTCACCAAAGCCAGGGAGAAAGGCAAGGTCAGTGTCAAACTGCAGTAGAATATTGTGATTGATTTCATGAACAGGAAACTCTGCAAATCATTAATTCAGGTTTTTCTATTACATCCCAGGTTCATAACAAGTCGCAGGCATGACATTTGGTAACGCTCCCTCACTCCTCCTCCTCTCAGCTCATCCCACGCTTGCTGGGAACATCATAATTAAGAGGCTGCAGGAGGCTTTAGAGCTCAGCCTGAATTTATGTGGCAATTGAACAAGCATGAAATGATTTATTTCCAAAAACACTGCATGAAAATTCAAGCTATTGGAGAATTATCAGTGTGCCACTAAAAATGGATTTCATTACAGAGTGATGACCAGAAAGGTAAAGGTCTTCGCTGGTTACCACTCCCCCCATTAAAACAGGAGATACATACTTAATTGTCACTTTATCATCAAGAAAATCAATATATCAATTTCTGGAAATGACTCTGACCCTCTGCAAAATCTGTACACTTGGTAATTCTGTCAGCGACCTTGTCATGCCTCTACCTTTCATAGACTTCTCTTCGAGCCTTGGTACATGTTGTCAGGATGCGTATTTCAGGGTGAAAGAGTCAAGCCGCACTGCTTGGAATAGGATAGATATTTTTCTTTACCCTAAATTCTTAGTTTGTAGGGAGTGGTCAAAAGCTCTGCCATGGCACCCAAAGAAGGTCAGCTTGCCCTGACAGGTACCCGAAGAAATCTTCTCAAGAAAAAAAAAATGCTCAAGTGCCTGGTTCTATCCCGTCCAATGTCCCTGGCTAGGGTGACCTATCGCTTTCACACAGTTTCCTTGCACTGTCATTGGCCTTGCTCCAGCTCATAACATTAAAGTGTCCAAGCCCCAGCCATCCCTTAACCACTCTGATGAGCTCTTGATGCTTCCAGCATGCCTGCACATCCTGCAACACTTGACGGTCTTGTTGGTGTGTTTGACCTGCCTCTCTTTGGACAGTAGCAATGAGCTGTCTGCTCTTGCCTTGGTGGCCACCACTGCTAATCTTTGAGTTCTTACTAAGCTGATCTTCATTACGTATACTTGTATGACAGTTTAGTCATCCTCTAAATTAGGTGGAAAATATTACCATGAGTCATTGAATATGCAACTTTAATTCATTGTTGTGATTCATTTGACATTATCACAGTGTTTCTTAGTGTACACCATCTTCGATCAACAACTCAAGCAAATGCCATTAATTTAAATGTCACTGTTACAACGTACTGAAAAACAGACACATTTGTTCAGATGACTCAAACTTATTGAAACACAGAAACTTTGGATTTTCACCAAAGCTAAGTAAAGAGAAGAACTCCAACAAACCCTGCCCATTATACATTCATATCACAGGACACCCTATACAGACTAACTTGCATTTAAAGGGTTATCTATGAACTGAGCTTTCCAGGTAGAGATATCAAGATTTCTGTCACAGGAGAACGGTGCAGGCAGCAGAGATGTAATCTAGAGAGTTGCTATAATCTCAGCATTTCTGTCCTATTTAGGGAGATGAGACACCAATAGACAAAGAGAAGAGCTGAAAGAGGCTGCTTGATAGAAAGGGTTTTGCTTCATTTTAGATATCCTGTTTTCAATGGTGGATTTATCGAGGCTTATAGTACTGCAAATAAATATTTCTGTGTGAGTGTAGTTAGGTATAGGCTGTGAAAGGGTTTCATTCATGACTGTATACCCCTCTATCGGCAGCGTCAGTTCTCCTGGGCTCTCATTATTCCCTGTTAAAACTGACTACATCATAACAAACACCTAGTAGTTACACATTTGAGCATTTTGTCTTGGGGAGTTTACACGTGGTCATGTGTAAAAGGTCCATTATATGGAGAGCAAGAAAACCATTGAGAAAAAAAAACAAAACATATAAATATTTTTTGGGGGGGCCGATACGATTGGCGATATTGGGGAGAAAAAAAATCTGATACCGATATCGTTCTTAGATCTATGTTTGATCTGTAGAGATAGATTCAGATGTACACATTTATTGTGTTGATCCCTCACATGCAGTTATCAAACACTGGTGGGATAGATAAACAGCATAACGTCTATCTATAACAGTGTAACATATTACAAGATGGTCACTCAACTGGAAAGTAACTGCGCATTGTATGTGCACCACCGCTTGACACTCTGGAGAGTGATATTGCTTGTTGTAATCCATATAGCACACTGCTGGTGAAAAAAGAACTGCTAGTTTAATACAATAAAACTCCAATTAAATGCTATTTGACTGGTAAATAAATCTAGTACTATCAGTGCATATCTGCGAAAAAAATTAGCCGATACCAATAGTCACTGGATATGCTAATATCAGTCAATATTATCGGCCGGCCAATTAATCTGTCGGGCTCTAATAAACATACTATACAATTATAAATTACATAAAGTGAATGCAAAAGGAGGCAAAGATAAAGAATAGATAAGTGACACACTTCCAGATTGCAAGGTTTCAGAGAGAATAGAGGAGGGGAAGGAACAGTTTTTGGTTGGTTGGCTCCAGTTCTGGCTGCTGATGGATCTCCAGGTGACAGCCGGTGTCAGGGGGCCCTCGGCCAGACTCTCACTCCCTTGCGCTATTCACCATCTCTTCCCTTCTCATCTTTACTCTTTTCATTTTCTCTCTTTCCCCCACATTGCTTTTTAAGCCCTCAGTTGTGCCAAATGAACTCTCACCTTCTTCTCTCTCCAATGATTCAACCTTTAGCTTCCTTGCTTTTCCTCCATATGTGTAAATATTTGTCTTATTTTGTGTCTGCGTTTCTGCCCCTGAAACAACATGAACACAACACATAAGTTTTGCTCAGACACAGCCTGAGGAAAATTTGGTGACCTCGGTTTTCAGTGAGTGTGTGTATGTGTTCTCAATTATAGGGCTTTCATTTCCACATGTGTGGATGTGCACATGCATGTTTAGGTTTGCATGTGCCTATGCATTTACTGGCACTCTTGAGGGGCATGCTTAATGATAGGCTCGTTTTCACAGCTCTGACTCTAATGATCTATTGAAGTACACTTAGCCAGTAATTATACAGCCAGTCCCGAAAGGCTTTTGAGGCCCCACTAGGGACAGCTAAAGACACGATACGGTAAGAGGACTGTAGGAAAAGTGATGACTTTTTGTAATACACAGAGATCAATGGTATAATAACTTTGCTAGATTAAATGAAATAAAAAAGGTTTGTCAAATTAGATTTTTCTCCAGTGATCAAAAATGTACTTTTAGGATTACATGTTCCTCAAACCATGCTTCTACTGAGGAACATGTGTAATTCCTTTTTTTTAGCTCTCCTCTACTTCTCGACTTCTTTTAATCATCTCATTTCAAACATAAAATGCAATATTAAGAGGGCCAGGCTATCAGTTTCTCTGCAGCATTTCTTCTTTAATCCAGTAGAAGAGTTACAAAGAACAGACAATCTCTTCTCTAACTAGATGATTAGACCATTATCCTAGTAATTACCAAATTGTCTCTTGAGGTTCTTTTTTCTTCTTTAATGAGTGCCAAGTTAAGCAGTCTTCAGTTGCCAACATTGCATTTTCCCACATATTTAACAACTGTATTTTTGTAACCTTTTTTGTGGGCTTTAATTACTCCTTTTTTATGAAGTGCAAAAAGTGGAAACACATTTTAGCCTCAGACACGTTTACAGTCTTGGTGCAGCACTAAATAAACTAAAGTCACTATTGGTGCAGGATGACATAGTCAAAAGAGAGTTTGTTGGGTGAACGACAGGAATAAGCTTGGATAGAATAATGGGAGTAAACGGTAACACTTCCGATCACAATATTCACCATTAACTAGTTGCTTATTAGCATGCTAATTAGTAGCATACTGGCTGCGTATGAGTACCTTATTCTACGACCATTGTCTATAGCTAATGGGCCATTAACTAAGATTTTACCCTCAATACCCTCCTAATTACTGCTTATATTATGAAGCTGTGCAAAAATATATATATGATCTAAATATGATTTTGATTACTTTTTGCAGCAGCAAAACACCGGGGATTTCTGGCTGGCAATGGGGACTAATAGGCCATACACTCAAAGTCAACAACCACTGTTTCCTCCTGCCCTTCCGTGCTCCAAGTCTGTATCAGCGCAGTTACCCACTTGTGTCTTCAAAGTGCAGTGACTCATACTCCGTCCACTCCTGGTCTAAAAGCTTTTTTCAACTTATCTGCTTATCAGTTAATAAATTCACTGACCTTTTCACGCTTTTTGTCTCAGCGTCCATTACCTATTTCTGATATCCCTTAATTTATTATACGGTAAATTATTCAAAACAACTTTGCAAAAGTTACAGTTTAATGGGCCTGACTCAGAAAACACTGGTTTACAACAGGTTCCTACTCTGCAGCACATAAAAAATACAAAGATCACATCAGACACAAGACACAACCAACAATCAGAGTTAACAGCAACAGAATGGGGGGGGGGGGGGGGGGGTGTATCTGAAACATATTAGTTAAAATGTGATTGCAGGTTTGTCCATTCATCAGTTGGTGTTTATATGCCTGATTGACATGCATCACTGATGTTGTTGGCCTGATATAATGAGGGACCTCAGTTCAGATTTTAGTGTATGTATGAAAGAATGACCTCTGACCAAAGCTGTTTTTGTAAACCGGTACTGGGATTAATGCTTGGGAGAGTGATCTAGTGATGCATTCCTGATTTGTGTTGAATCTTGGAACTAGAGCACAAAGTGCTGGAGACGAGTTGTTGCAATAGATCTGATGGTAAAACTTAATGCCGTGAATGTTTCTACAATTCGAGTTAGTAATATCTGACTTGCCTAATCCCCTCTCGTCCATTTTCCTCCAACAGATGAAAAAATAAATGTTTTTTTCTGTTGCTGCTCTGCTGAACCTTAGACCTTAAAACCTTTGATATCTCCAGGAGCCTGCCAATATTTCTATTTGACTCAATAAAATATGCATTTTTGCCTGTTCGTTAAAATTTTGTTTTGGCCTTATGTGTGTAGTCAGTACCACCCTTTAGGTGGGTTCTTACTTTCATGGCAAGAGGTCTTTGGGAAGTGTTGGCAGCTTTGATCTTTTTTATTAGAATAACAATTTTCATCCCTTTAAATGTCTATACACGCCTCTGAGTGTATTTTCCAACTAGTTGACCATTAATGCATCTAAACTTTGTTTCCATTTTTTCTCCCTACACACTCAGCTGTGCCAGCTGGCCTGACAACAACCCGATGTCATCTCATGCCTCTTTCCATCTAAACCACAGATTTATCTTTTCTCTCCCCTCTTCCACCCACCACCACGTCTTATCTTCGGAGTTTCTTGCTTCGATGACACCTCAATTAGCCTTCAGGGGATGTCCGTTGTCCGTCACACCCCCATCTCCCTTCCTTTCTGCTCATCCTCATCTCTACAATTACCTGTCCCTTGTCAGCTGTTCCCCGGGTGTTAGGAAGAGTTTTATGTCCCTGGAGCAAGAAAGCCAAATAGCAATTACTTTTATTTTTCTGTCATTCAACCTGGATCATTTCAATATGCCTCAGATTTCTGTTTCAATTTCAAAGTCTCTGCATTCTTGTTTATTTTCTTCTATTTCCTGTCTTCAATTACTCTCAGGTGTTTCTGTTTGTCTCTCTAATTCTAGCCCCTTTGCAATCCAATATTCATACTTAGACTTGGGGATGCATTTGCTGATGCAAAATGCATGGTTTTGTGCACTGATGTGTAGCTAAATGGATTGAATTGACAAATTGCTCTAGCCTTCTAATGTCAATCACCTGGAAAAATGGAAGTAATGAAAACTAAATGAGACAGATGGAATCAGATGTAAACATGATTGATTAACATATGCCATTTGTACCTTGTCAATAATTCAATATTATTATTCTGTGTAATTTAAAGTAGACCATGACAGTTTGTATGACAGCTCTCATGTAGGTCAGCAGCCAATAATCTGTTTCTCTCCGCCTGTCTCTCTCCCTCTCATTTTCCCCTGCAGGAATTCTCTTTACTTCAGCTGGACGATGTGGTGGACCAACGAGTCAACATAGTCGGTTTTTCAGTCTTCAACAAAACACATCCCTTCTTCCAGGATTTTGTGCTAAGCCTAAACCGCTCCTGGCAAGAGAACTGTGACCATGCACCCTTTGCTGGCACCCCAGTAAGTGTACACAACACACACACACACACATATACAAACACAAATGTGATCCTACACACAGGGAAGAATAAGGTTAGCAATGCAAACCTTTTTGAACCTTTTGTGATGTTGGAGCAACCTGGCACCAAATTTTCCTCCGAAATGAATAAGTTCTATCTTATCTTGTCTTTTTTTATTTCCTTGCCAAGTCCAAATTGCCCTCTTAGACGTTACTCTTTTAATATACAAACAAAACATCTGAATGTTAATATACAGCGCTGACATTTCTTCAGTTAACTGCTATACTTGCAGGTTATGCTTTAGGCAGTTATTGTTTCCCAAACAGCTCATTAGCAGAGTCTGGCACCCTCTGTATTACATTTAGAATTGCCTTGTCTTCGCTAAATGTGCTTCAGAGGAAAAGGGGAAGTTAAAGAGCATCCGCCTTTAAATCATCCGGTGTCCTAACCACAACTTGTTCAGCTTTGAACTTCTTTGTTGTCTTTTCTTCAATGTTTTAAAAAGTGTGCTCAGCATAATAAATGTCATGACTTCAAAACACAGCCTCAAAAAAGGGAAGCTACAGTTTACATAAAAATGACTTAAGGCTGTTGCATGCTTGTATTTAACTCGGCAAAGATATGAATCATACCCTTTATGACTCACTCACAGTACACAGAAAATTGGTCCCCATTGTTGACCATGTTACCATTTCTAGCCTAACAATCTTAAAAGTATTTCATAAGACAGGCTTATCAGATTGAATGACCCAGTGTGTGCCACCTATTTCCAAATGACCTCTTGTAAATAAGACCCGATTTCACAAGTATTATGTGGCTCCCCATTAATCTCTCTCAAGGCTAAGCTGTCGCATCCATTTCTCCAAAAGTGTCCCTCGTAAAAAACTGTAACTTAGAGTAACAAGATTTACTTCACCCGCCATTAGATTAACTTCCTGTTTGCAGAGATCAGCAAAGAAAAGTTAACTGAATAATTTTTATCATATAAACCAGTTGGTTGAATCTTCTCTTCATATATACCGTATTAAAACATTGTTGTTTTTTACATTATGTACTTGTTAGGAAACAAATTATACTTACAGTATGATTTTGTATCCATATTATATCTTAACTAAACAGTGTAGAGAAAAAACATTAACCTTATTGTCTACATAACCATGAAGTCAAACGTGTATACTTGGACTGAACTTCTTCAAGGAAATTAAACATTTTCTTTCACTTTTTTATCAAACTTGTTTTATGTAATTAGATATAATTGCCAACAGATAAAAGAACAGCACATCTTGGTGCAGTTCTTTATTTTGCTTAAGGGCTTCATTAGAAACCAGAAATGAAGCAAGTCGATTAAAGAATAAACCCTTCTCTCTGTTTGAAGTCATTATAAAAAAATCACCCTCTTCTTCTTCACACCAGTTGGCCACTGAATCAGGTAAAGAATAGTTTGAAAGCAGCATTAAAATAGGGCTGTGTTCTGTGCACAGCAGGTCACTCAGATACGTCTAAGCCTGCAGCAATTAGGACTTGTGACTAATTAGCTAATAACTAGAGAGAATAAAGGCTGATGGAGGCAGAGCAATACAGTGATTCACTCATTTAGACACGCACAAAGATAATGTGCTGTAGTTTCATTAACAGTAATTAGGTCTGGAGGAAATGTATCTGTGGGGCTCACATATAGGGAAAATGCATACAAGTGACCTCTTTACATATAGAATTTAATCAGGGAGAAAGCAGGAAGCTGCCAGTAAAGAGGGTAAATCAAACAAAGTACCCCCCCACCCACCCACACACACAAGCCCAAGTTCTAGTCCTATCTGAGACAAAAATATCAGAAGGTCCACAAGATGTGACAGTATTTGTGTTTGAGAACTTCAAACAGAACCGAAGGCTGAAAGGTTTTTGCTGCAATATTAGAATTTGTTAAACAGGCCTGAAAATATTAAAAACAACACAAGCCGAGTTTCAGACAAGCTGCCGAATGTTGACTCTAGTCGCTTCATGAAAAACATCTGGAGATAAACTTGAGCATCAAAAATCTTTAAAATGTACACATTGAAAGTTTGACCTGACGGAGCAGCCTTTCTCTTTCTCAGCTGTCAATATACTTGATGTACCATTACTAGTAATGGTGAAGTAGTGAATGACTTTTAGAAGCAAAACTTAATTATGTATGTCTGTGATCAGGCTTCATTAATTGTATCTCTTTTAAGTTGTAACTGTATGTTTTAAACCTGTGGATTATTGATGCTTAGAGAAAGAATGTAAGCAATAAAAAAAGATGGCAAGGAAGACAGACTGGAAGTGTGAAATAATAATGTGTTAACTCATGACATTATCGGTCTTATGTTGGAGAAATTATCCGACAAGAGTGGAATATAATCAGAATAGCTGTAGTAACATTTACTTGTCTGTGTAATATTTCATGCAGTGTGTAAAACCTAAAGGGCATCAACTCGTACTTGTAATGTCTTCACGGGCTGTTTGTCTACACCATATTGCTCTTAATGTGCAATCCACCAATTATTGTTTCCAATTAAAGGTTGTAGCACATTATCGTCTTAAAGTTTAATGGCCTAGTAGCTCTCTTTGTTTTCCAAAATGTATAACTGTGACAATATCTCTCAGTCCTATATAAAGACATCAGTTTGTTTGGTTTATTTACACAGATGTACAGCAGACAAGCCAATTCATCTCTTCCCATAACTTTTGGCCAAGCCATAATGAATTTAAACAAATGTACATAGCAGGATGCAGAGTTAGTGACAATGAGCACGTTTGTACAGGGGGTGGGATGAGAGGCAAAGCAGCCTTTTTCCACAGTTTTCTGGCCCCTGCTGAGAGAGGTGGGCGGTAATTGGAATGGTCAGGGTGTGCCAGCTTCATTGGGGAGAAGAGAAGGAAGGACAGAGTCTCTCTGAGAGAGAGAGAGAGAGAGAGAGAGAGAGAGAGAGAGAGAGAGAGAGAGAGAGAGAGAGAGAGAGATGGTTTCAATGTTGTCAGCAGATCAGAGTCTTTCTAATGATCTGATGGAATAATCTCACTTCTACTCCAGGGATAAGTTAACCCCTTACTGACTGCTAACCACTGACATGGCAAACTTGCAGTCTGTGTGCTTGAAATATTTGCTGTGTGTGTGTGTGTGTGTGTGTGTGTGTGTGTGTGTGTGTGTGTGTGTGTGTGTGTGTGTGTGTGCGCGCATGTTGTATTCACCTCCTTCCCTCCCTCTCCCTGTGCAGCTCTCCTCAGCTCTGCTCTTTGATGCGGTGTACGCGGTGGTGGCAGCCGTCCAGGAGTTGAACCGAAGCCAGAATGTTGGTGCCACTCAGCTCTCCTGCAAGTCCTCCAAGATCTGGGAACACGGCACCAGCCTCATGAACTACCTGAGGATGGTAAGACTGCCTCTGCTGGAAGCCATAAACATAGACGTCAGGGCCAGTACTACATGTACTTACCTTTAGGGATCATTTTGGGAAATTTGGTTATGTACTCTCTTGAGGTAGATTGACAGTATGGATACCGCTCTGAAGTTTGTACGGTAAAGACAAAACTGTCGCCAGCAGGCATTTAGCTTAACTTAGCATCAAAGATATTTGGTTATATTGTTATCAACTGAAAGTCTGGGCTTCTGAAAATTCAATAAACTCATGAGAAAAAATCAATAATGACCTTCTCCATGAGCTTGACCGTCTGAGATTATCTACTTATTTCTGTTCCCTGACCCTCTTGAAGTTCCGAATTGGAGAGTAGAAAACAAAATAAATAAAAATAGGTATATACCTGTACAGTACATTTTAAGCTGCTACTAGCAGCCAGTAAGTCTTCATAAATGAAACTGATTCAGATCTTCTAACCTAACCTTCGCAAGAAAGCAAAGTCAGTTAGTTTTCTGCCACTCTTGCTTGCAGCAACAAGAATAACAGGAAAAACATAATTAGACAATATCAGATGGCTGCGCACGTAATATTCTGTAGCCTGTGCTGTCATCTTTGTTAATGATACAGGCTCTATCCATAAGGTAAGTTTATTTCATCTCTATGTAATCCTGTGAGACTAAGAATGAAGGAGAGACAAAGATGAGCTGTCAGTGAATAAAATGTTTTATCCTGTTAAAGAGAAAATGATGTATTATCAAAGTACTTAAGTGTGACATGTGTTTGATATCACACTGTTTGCCTTAATGATTAATGTCTCTCCTATTTTGCTCTATTTGATAAATAACCGCCTCATCCATGTGTTTTTTTATTGTGCCCTGCAGTCATGTTGATGATAGGTGCAGCTTAGGAGAAAGCAGGATGGGTTACTTGGTGAGATTTTTTAACATGTTGCTCTCTCTCTCTCTCTGTTTTGGACAGGTAGAATTGGAAGGTCTAACAGGCCACATTGAATTCAACAGCAAAGGCCAGCGGTCTAACTACGCCCTGAGGATCATGCAGAACAGCAAGGAAGGACTAAGGCAGGTAAAGTAACTCTCAGTCTAACAGATGTATTGTTGGTGCTGTCGGCCCCAACATCAGAACTGCCTCGCCACAACATAAAGTTTATGTGAGTGGCTCAAAAGAATTGATGTGTGAATTGGTTGTATTTTTGAAGTTGCTCGCACCTCTATTTTCATTGACCATAATACACTTGTTATTGCTGAACACAAAGCTCGTGAGCACAGTCCAGATCTCAGCAGGGCACTCCTGCTGTCAAATGTTACACTTGCTGTCTTTATAGCAGAGATGTAAGTCAAACTGGATCTTACAGCAGGGAGCTGTGATAACACCCGCTCAACAGACTTTTATAGAAACAATCCCTGTTACTCACTGGAGTCAGTGCCAAGGTGCAAGAGAATAAAGTCAAATGTTAGGGCATGTTTTTACTGACACAACATTTCGGTTAGAACAGAGCTTTGTAGGTTACTTGTCTGCTGCTTCATTATTTTTACAGGCATGTCTTTAACTTGTGATTTAAATTATTTGAGGTTGATATTCTAAAAGGCATCAGTAATTCTATATAACTTTTAATTGTCTATTCATATATCATCAAGTATTTGTGGGTTGTGTTTATCAATACTCATGACAATTTTGCTGCAGGGGATGCTGGGATATCAGGCTTTCCTACAGCGGCGTTTTTATTGTGCTCTTTTGTTAAGTGAGAATACTCAACACTGACCACTAGTCCTTTAAGTCTACTTCCTCATCCACCCTGATAGATATTTGAAACTGATATCTCCTGAGATTTCTTTGCTAAACTTTGGCACCAAGGAGCATTATTTCAAATGCTTACGTTTCATTAAATTTGAACAGGATAACGAAGACTGGAAGTAGACTGTAATTAAATGTAGGTGACAAAAGGCTTTCGGCAGGTTCGAGTAATGAATGGCTTGCAGAAGAACTAGTGTTATTATACTCTGCAATGGGTTTATTTCCTACTTTGGAAACCTGCGACCAAGAGTTCAGCCAAACGAGACAAGAACATCCAAAAGTGTTTTAGGGAAAAGCTGTTTGGGCAAATCGATTGCTCGATACGCTCCCATCCATCAACAGCATCTCCAAATGCTCCAGTGGAGCTGAGCCGTCACCAGCAGTAAAACTCTGAGGTTGATTACCCAGGAAGAAAAAAAATAAAGGTTGGTAGAGAGTAATGGATTGTTGGCGATAAAAAGGTTCAAAGATAAAGATTAGCTCAAAAGTAGCAGAACCCCTGGATAGCAGAGTGATAGTGATGTGGATCAGGAAAGAGAATGTTGCTGTGGTTGTGTATGTTTTTATTTAGGTAAGCCATTTTTAAAATAAAATGTATAAAGTATGAAGAACAAGCCTTTTTGTATGAGTCAACTTTTCGTATATTGATGTGTTTAGATAGATATTGCTCAGTATTTTCCAGAGCCTTTAATCTCGTTTATAAAATTCAGCTTTGTGTCACGAACTGGCTCAAAGTAAGTGACAAAGGAATGGTATCACACATGAAACAAGGTTTCAAGAAAGTTAATTTATGATCAAACTAAAGTGAAAACAATGTCACGGCAAACACAACCCTGGGATTTTTATCCTTGTCTAGGGCTTCCAGGCGTCTGCTGTCCGCGGCATAATTGTTTGTGGCCGCCAACTAAGGTAAGGGAGACGGACCTTACCTGTTGCAGTCTTCTCTCGGCGCGACGATGCGTCACTCTCTGGACCAGCTCACTCTGCTCGGTTCAAACCAACGCTTTTCTCCGTCGGACGACAGTTCAATATTTAACACAAAGCGCGCGACAATAACTCAAAAGGCTTATTACGAAGAACACGGGAAGGCACAGACGGACTCTCGTCCAACTGCCACGAAGCCTCTCACATTCCCAAACATTTGTGTCACGCACACCTGCCCGCCTTTGCTAATCAAGACGTTGGCTCCCCAGACATTGGCTGTTCGACCATGCAGGAAGGCCCGCCCCCCTAACTAGCTTGACAGCCATGCCGTACCACCTATCAGGGACAGTGTTGCTGTAACGACAATCATAATTATGTAAATCAGTCATGAATGCAATGTATGGGTGAGTGTAGTGTTGTAGAGTGCAAACAAAAGCAAACCAGCTGGTGGAGGCCTGGGAGAAAGAGAGGAGAGACACAAGTTAGAGTGGAAGCCACTTATAAGCAGAGTCCTGATGGACTCAGGTGTTCCCAGTTGGACTAATGGCCTTCCTGACTCCACCTACTGTCTGACAAGCCAGGAAGCCAAACAAATACAGACAGAGGGCAGGACGTCACAAAGCTGTTACAATGTAAATAAAAAAATGAACACAATTATGTTGCCCCTACATGATTGTCTGAGGGCGCGGTCACACTGGCAATCCATACTGTGCCCAAGCATGCTTCACCTCTAAAGTCTAGTTTGTTTGACCAGTGAGACTGCTCCGTGCCGTATTCAGGCACGGTACACTTCCTTGGCCAAGAAACACACTAGAAGAATTGCCCCTACAACTCTGCCTCTTCACGGCTCTCAAACAGCCGACAATGAAAGGAGATTCCACCTGACTTTCTGCTTGAAATACTCTATACTCTGTTTCCTGTTCTAAATATTTCACTTTTCATCTTAAGGCCTGATGTTTGATGTGACGTGATAACTGTAATCCCTTTAGTTTGTGCTTTTCATGGTGCAATACAAAGTTCACCCCCCCCCCCCCGCCCCCCGTTTCTCACTCTGACAGTTGTGTTGTGCTTTTCCCTGCTGTTGGGATTATTGTGTTTTTCTGTCACTTCATGCTACATTATGTATGATGGCTTTAATTTATCCATAATCCAACAAACAAACACCATTCTGCTGTAGTAGATAACTTTATCTGTGCGTCTTTATCGGCAGCATTTTTGGTAGTTATTGTGCTACTATTATGATGCACACAGCTTCACAGTACAGAGATGAATACCTGAGTTTCACACCTCTGTTTTAAAACATTTGACCCTTTCAATCGGGATGATCTTCATGACAGAACAGATCAAGTTTCAGCCTGAATGTGAGAGAAATCTGACCTCAGCGATCAGTGACGAGTAAGATAGCCGCATATCTGCCTTTATTAACCTTGTCTGCGTCTCCCCATGTCCCCTCTATACACTGGCACCGGGCCAGTCAACAGAAGGATAATGCTATCAGGTCTAATGTGATGATTTCAAGCAGAAGTATTATAAAGCAGCCCTGCCAGTTATGGTAATGGGGAGAGGGAAGGTGCTACATGGATGGAATGGGATGGGATGGGGGAGTTGTTTGTTTTGTTGAGTAACACCTCTCACATGCTGCTGGGTTTGGACTGCTGCAGCTAGACAGACACTGGAGGTGCCAGGGCTTTGGCAGGGTTAAGGAAGGTGGCTCACTGCCCACACACACACACACACACAAACAGAGTTTTGGCAGAATATTTTCAACTGAAAAACACACACACACACACACACACACACACACACACACACTCACACAAAGTCACACCTTTACAAACAGAGTTTTGGCAGAATATTTTTAACTGAAAAAATGTAACTGGTAATTCAGGTCTTTTGTTTGGCTAACATTGGGTAGTAGGATCATCATGAACTACATCAGCACTGTCTCACCAGTCAGTGCAAATTTAGAGAGGGCGCTTTACAAAAAGTAACTTGAATAAAAGGACAATAATATCTTCCATCAACTTCAACACTTTTTGTGGGCAATGGGGCATTTTGTTTATAGCGGCCAATATCCGTTTTTCCACCCGCCTTCTTCTCTCTTTCCTTGGTCGATAGCACCCACCATTCCCTCATCTCAGGCTCTTTATTCTCGCTATAGATCTTCTCACATGTGTGAGCATCACCTCCTAAGGGGTTCAACACTCTGCAGTCAATCATGATCACAAATTAAATGTCTCTGTCAAACATTGAAATATGTCCTGGTGATCTTTCTGTTCCATCTTTCTGTTTATTGATCTGTTGGACTGTATCAGTTTGTCTGTTTATCAGTTTGTTGGTTTGTCTATACTCAATTTAGTGCCATCACAGGTTGTGTTCTGCACAACTTTATGACCTTTTTAAAATTTGATTAGTAAAGAGCACCAGTCATTGGAAAAACGTATTAGCTTGACTAGAGTATTAATCATTCCTTGTGCTTTATTGTTCTTAACAAGCCCTGCTTTCATGACATCTTTGTACTTTGTATATATTGATTCGGCGACCGCGTGATATTTCTGTCCCAGTCTGTGAATTCACCTTGCAATGGGTATTGTGGAAGCACCATATGTAAACAACGGGAGCTCCACATATACACACAGTCAGACATGCACACACACACACACATGTTCTCTCTCGCTGTCCCCACCGATCTCGTCTCAGCGCTGTAAAGCCTCTCTTACTATCTCTGACGGTCAGTGAGTATCAATGCGTCTGCACAGTTTCTGTTCATCCTGTGCAGCATTGATCTCAGACATGAAATCAAGCGTCCATTTAATCCAAATACTAATTTAGAGGTTTTGATGTTGCCATTGTGGCAGCTTGAATGTTTTATTAATGCATTTTATTCAGATCGTCAAATCACAAATCCTGACAACAATCTTTTGCTACTTTTTTTAGTTTCATCTATCATTGTTGAATTATTCAAAAGGGAATTTTAACCAAGTCTGGTCAGTGTTTAATGTATCACAGTGGGAAATATGCATAATATCATCTTAAAATGACCCATGTAGAACTTTGCAGAATCATTTCTGATGAAACTTAAGTTAGCCAACCTTATTCTTAGAATATAATACAGCTGCATGACGCAATATTCTTTATTTGTTCGGTTTTGGCAGGCAAAGTGAATTTCCCAGCTGCTCCCGCGTTGGCAGCCAGTTAGGCCAATGATGATGGTGTAATAAGTTGGCAAAGCATTGTCTAATGGCCTGGCGGAGGCACCACCATGCACCTGTAACCAACTACAATAATCAGATGAGGCAAGAGAGGCAGGTGGAGTGAGAGAGAGAGAGACATAGAGAGAAGAGAAAAGAGGACAAGAGGATGACATGTGGAAAGTAAATGAGACAGAAAGGGTGAGCGAGGACAAAAGGGATAGGAAGCGACGATGCAAAAACAGCCATAAAACTAGAAACAGTAAAACGGTATTTCTGCATGTCAGATAACAGCTGGGGCACTACTATAGTTGTCACTACACCGTACATTAAAGGCAATAACATTGACCTTAACACTTATTCCTCAATGAAATGACTAAGCGTATTATAATAAAGAAATAGGCTGTAATCCTTTATATCCTGTTACCACGTCTATTAAAAAACAAGTTCAATGAGCGAGATAAAGGAGCCTATTAGGAAGAACTGTCTTAGCTTGTGTGTGTGAGAGTTGATGTTTTTCTGACTGAAAAATCTCCAGATGGTGCAAACACCAGGGGTGCACTGTAAAACAGTATCATACTGGATTTATACAAATGGCTAATATAACTCAACCTGTTCCTGAACACACAGTCTGCTCTCTCCTCTCCGCAGACATCAAAGACGGAACAGTTTCCAAAACTCTACAGCCTTGTTGCAGGATTTGAATCACTGCATTTTCTGTCTGGGCTATACATGATAGCTGTTGTCTCTTTACTGTAAAAACCGGCTGTAGGACTTTTAACTGATCTGACATCCGTTCACAGTGGTTATATGCTGTCGGGCTAATGTGGGTGTTCCTCTGCATGCCTGTTTTTCATGTTTATACTTCCGTGTTTGTATTTGTGACAGTATTTGTTTGTGATGGGGTTGGTGCCAGCCCCCACAGCCTTCTTCTTTTTGGGTCTGCACGCAATCGCACACATCGAACCTGCCGCCATCTATGTATGTTCAGCAGATGCACAAGTCCTCCCAAAGTAAACACACTGCACCGCAGCGCACGCACATATTCTGACAGAGCAGCCCCAGCCTCTCTGTAGCCCCCCTACCTTCAGTACACTGGCCCTCATTTTCTGCATGAAGCCCACTGACAGCAGCATGCCTGTTAACTGGAGGAAGCTGTAAAATGAGTAATTATTGCAGTTGGCGATGGGCAATCTGTTGCCTGCTAAAACGCTAAGCTCTGTTGTGTGACTTTGCAGAGGAGAGGGTGCTATGTAAGCTGCGTCAGTGCCTACCTCTGTTTATGCGTGTGATCGTACATACTACATATATGTGCAATCATTTTGCATTGCAGGGGGCTGCTGGGGTGCAAAACACTTGGCCAGTTCCTGCAGAGAATAGAATCCCTAATTAAGTGTTCTAATGGAGGCACTTAATCATAGCTTTGCCATAGAAACAAAGAGGGAGAACAGGGAGAGAGAAAAAAACAGAGAAATATTTTTAGACAGAAAGTTGGTTGGAGGGACTGAAAGAGGCTACAGAGCAGGGAGGGGGTTGTGAGTAGGTTACAGCAGGATATATTGGCCAGAAGTGGAAAAGGCCAAGGGCCGATTCCAGCATGACTCAAAGCAAATTGTTCTCATTATCGAATCCACAGGATCTTGATACAATTGAGATGCACAGGAATAGAATTGGCTTTCACACTCTTAGCACGCTCCAAACATGTCTTTATGAAGCCTGAAAGGTTGGTGGCTACCATACTTGGAATTGAGCTGAACTCCAATAAAGGTCAAAGAAGCAGAAAAGTGTTTGAGGCATTTCTCTAGTGACCATTTACTGTAGTTTTCTAACTGAAGCTGTACATTCTTTCTCACTTAGTTTTATGCCATCTTGAAAGCCAGCTTCCCCCTAATCTAAACACTGCATACAAAAATATGTAGCATAATATATAACTTGAAGTGTGTTCTCATTTCTATTACTTCCACTGAAATGATAGAAAACCTTCTCCAGGCAAATGCACAAGCTGCCCAAACAGCCCCTGACAGATTTACTGAATTAGAAAGCAAGTGTCCTAACCACGTCCCTTTTATTGGCGTAGATTGCATTTGCTGCAGCATTAAGAGTGAGTTGCCTAAATACAAAGAACTGATTTAGTTTCTGTGTGTCAGGTGGATAAAACCCCCGCCATGTTCGACACAGCAGTCACATTCATTTGATTATTTTCCCTCCTGAATAGATTTTTACCTCTAATTCAGCAGCGGCAGCCACAGCTCAAAGCACTTGTTCCTCTGATGTAAATAAAAAGGAGCCTTGGCTGCAGTACACTTAATTTTAACCTTGGATATTGATTTCTTGATGGTGCTTTCCTCCCACACATTTTAGTCCCATGTTCTCATCTCTCTGCAGTTGTATACCCAAAGTGAGGCTTTCGAAGAAAATAATTGAAAAAAGTGTTAAATCATCCTGCCCTATCCCATCCTCTCCAATCTCTTGAATTATTATTTTTAGCATTTACAGCCTGATTGCTTTTTTTTTTTTTTTTTTTTTTTTTTTTTTTAAACATCAATCCCCAGGTGTCCTTGTGTCAAGGTCTTTAGAGGAGGAGCTAAGGAACGGAGGTAGTCCAGTAAGAGGAGACCTTTTTTTATCTGAATCTGCCTTCCTGTATCTGAGGGAACACAGAGTTCCTGGAATATCTCTCTCACACACACACACACACACACACACACACACACATACACTTGCATGCTTGTACACTGTTGCATGGGTACCACTTCAATTTGCAAGAAATGATTTGAGCGGTGTTATTTACACAACACTTTCTCCAGTTAAAAGGTGAATGTGCTCGTTCTTTTTTTTTTCTCTCTCTTTTCTATTGGATTTATTTATTACCTGTCAGCGCAGCCCCTGCGTTGATTACGACAATCTGCTTTTTCCTTCCTTCCCCACCCCTATTCTTTGCTACCAGCCCATCTCTGAGAACACTATTACTCCTGCTGCCCCTGCTGCTGCAGATGCAGATGCACTCAATTCAATTTCTCTGCTGCTGCAATGTGAGGGAGGGGAGGGGAGGGTGGGGACAGGTACAGCGAGGTAGAGGTGGGGGAAGGAGAAAAATGTAAGAGGATGAGAGGTGTTGGGTGGTGCACAGCAGGTCGACATATCCAACACTGCCTCCACCTTTTTTACTTTCCTTGAAGGGCATTATCATAGGAGCCCGGTGTAGCTCAGCACATCATGACATGGCTTGGATCTCTTTTTGTGCCTCAGGCTCCGGCAGAGATGAGTACATCTTAACCAGGTCTGATAGATGCACAGGGTCTTATATGCTAAAGCTACTGCCACTAAGGTGAGAGTGAGTTAAGAGACTGATGTAGCCCTCTGATCTCCTCCAGCTGAGTAGTTAAAACATATTTCCAACTTTGATTCGGTGTTAGTTCTTGTGTGAGAGAGTCTGAAAGAATTAGTGTGTGTCTGTATTAAAGCTGTGAAATTATAAACAATAGTTACAGCAAGTTTTATCACCCAAGACCTGGCAGTTTTAATCAGGTGTAAAGGTGCTCCATGTGGCCTCCTAAAACAAGTTGATCACTGCTGTACATAAATTCCTGGCCTGCAAATTGAGTTTTGCCATAAACCATTTTAAATGTGTCTTTAATCGTGTCAAGATTTAATAGGGCCTCATGGCAAGATTATCCCAGAAATTCCTTAAAAGGCCAGTGAAACAGAAAATCTATGTAAATAAAAGCCCTACATTGAGTAGTAAACAAAGAAGTATTGTAGAACTGACTATTTGGGGATAAAGAATAGATTGAAAATGTGCTATTTGCCAGCAGGGGAAAAGAAAATAGTCGTATAAAGTCTGTGTTTATTTGCCAGTATGAGTTGCAGCTGTATTATTTCACAGTAAATAACATTTGTGCCGGGGAAGTCGCAGCGTCTCTGAGGATTGTATGAGAGGATCGGGACTTTAAAACCAGCTGGATAAAGACTTCTTCTCTTACCTGGTGTCTTACAGAGTGTTTTATTTTATTCAGTGTTTCATCTATTGCTCGCCATAATCTGATTGCAATATTCAAGCACGTCAGCGCCGATTTTAGACCAAGTTTGAGTGTTTATCTTCACTATGTAGTTTGTGTTTCCAGCCACTGGATCTGCAGCTTGTCAGCACACATTAATGTCTGAGGAGCCTCCATTAAACACAGTTTCTCTTTCACCTTGTTTATTTGCCATCTTTTCCCCCAATTTCTGCCTCATTTGATGAAGATGACTTGAGGTGCCCTGTGCCTTTCCAGTGGGAAATTTAGATCTCGGTTTCAATCTTCGCGGAAAGTTCAAATTAAAAGTTTGAATTCAGTTTGAGCAATCTGTTCTGTCACTCTGTCAAACAAACCTTTGCATGGCCTGACCCTTTTTTACTTTTTCTTACTTGTTATCATATCGCCATTATATTCGGAGTGACAGAGTGTTGTGACGTAGCGAACTGTTATATAAAGTTTAAAAAGCCATGAGCCCTCTTGCTAATGTCAGTAACGCTCAGTCACAAAGCCTTGGATCACTTTATGAGTGTCTTTGTCTCCTGTGTTTTATTGCACATAAAGATGCCGTTGTTATTAGTTCTGTGCTGAGAGTGCTGCAGAAAGTCCTGGAGGTCGCAGAAGCTATGAATTTTAAGAAGTAAAAACTTGTCTGCTAGCAAAATACTCAAGTCATTTTTATTAAATTTCCTCTCATTTCATTTTCCTCAAATGGGGATGAATACCAATCACAAGTCATGAATGTAATTTAATTTATCACTTTTGAAGTATAATTAGAACGTCCGGCTTGATATGAATGGAATTGATTCTGACTATGAGGCCTTGTGCAACTTGTGCGTGCTTCTACTTTTTGAGCTAATCTGACCTGATGTTTTGGGTTTTTTTTGTCCCTTAAACTCACACGCCCAATACACAGCGTCATTTTCAGCAGGGATGTGAAGACTGTGTCAGCTGCAAGATACAGCTGCTGATATGAAAGTATCGGAAGGGGGAAAGCTGTGCTGCATTGTTTACAATTCATATTAGTAGCTTTTTGACATATTCTCCCTCAAGACCCTTTGTGGTTTGTTTGTTTTTTTTATCTTGCATGTTGATCGAGAGCCATGCAAAACCTCTGAGGGAATCTTAATTTGATGCAAAATGAAGTTTGAAGCAACTGCCTTCATTTTAAACCAATCACAACAGTGTTAAACATTTAAGAGTTAGTATGGGTATGCAAGCAAGTTTTGTGGCACCAGTCAATGCATATTCAATCATAACCAATAGAGATGTCGTATAACAACATTGGATGGGTTCAAACTAGAAATTAATGCAATCATACTGAATTATCTGTCAGCTCCAAGTTTAAAGTGTGTAACTACATTTTGAAACACATACAGAAAGTGTAGAGGCAGAGACTCACATCACCAGCGTACACACACCGGCATCCTGTGAGTGCCTCCACTACTCTCCTTTGTTTGGTCTCTCAGAGACGTGCAGCAGTCCCCTTTCCTCTTTTGTTTTTCTCAGTTTGCACTTTGCAGGCTGGAGATGGGGAATAGATCAAAAGCAGAATGGATGAGCTGTTTTGCAAGATCCCCCAGTCTTAACGGATTTCAAGGCTGGGTGAGACTGTGTATGTGTTGCTTGGTTGGATGTGTGTGTGAGATTGTGATTGTGTGTGTGTGTGTGTGTGTGTGTGTGAGAGAGAGAGATTGTGTGTGTGTGTGTGTGTGTGTGTGTGTGTGTGTGTGTGTGTGTGTGTGTGTGTGTGTGTGTGTGTGTGTGTGTGTGTGTGTGTTATATGCATGTACATGCAAATTTATGTGTATGTGCCTGAGTGCCTCTGTGCCTGTGTGCTGGCAAGTTTGCCTCTGTGTCTCTGTTTTCATCAGCCTGCAGAGTGCATCGTTGAATTCTACAAAGACTCCGGATATCTGTGTAATGTACAGAACAGACATACAGCGTAACTGTCATTGGTTCTTTCTTTTAGGTGCAAGCAGGCTTACAATGGAACTCTGTCATGTCAGATTCCTTCCATTCAATATTAGATTCATGTGATGATTAGATTTTCATTATCCACCAGGGTCAAACTTTTTCAGGTTAGAGAAGGAAGATTAAACAAACTTACAGTAATACTGCCTTGCAATGCGTACTTCTGCTAGCTGACCAAAGCAGATGATTGCACATGCAACTGATTTCTATTTATGGAGCCTCCCAGAATTCTGTGTAGGAGGTTGGAGCATTGTGTATTCATGCTGTGGGGTCTTCCAATTATTCCTTATCCATAAATCCACAAACCAGGCGTTGGTGCTTGTAATATCGCAGTCATGTCATCGACAATATTTGATTTTCTCCATATTATGTTAAAGAACAACGAAAAGTCGGAGTAGAAAAGAATCGCCTGGAGGAAATGAGTGAGCTGGGATTGGAGTACATGCCCTGAAAGTCCTGTTCTGTCATCTGTGTTTGAATGAGGTCTCCAATCAAATAGGACATTTGGATAGTCAGTCGTGTCCTGGGGGACACAGGATGAGCTGGGACTGTGGCTGCGAGTGCATCCATTGTTTGCTCTTCTCTCTAACAGGAATGGAGCACTCGGAGAACTCGCAGTGCTGCTTTGAGGAACAGTCGAAAGACCTCCTTCTCAACCCAGAACCTTTGTCTCTATATTACAATAGAACAAGCATTGCCATTATTTACCAAAATGCCAAATAACCCATGATTGTAAAGAATTACTGGATCTAATATAACACGCTGCATTTATGTGTATTTGAAAAAGTAACACACACAGACTTGACTGTTAGGTAACAAAAGCAGGAAATAATTGCAAGACAATTGCAAGAAAGTACTATTTTGCTTTTTTACTTCCATCACCTCAAAAGTCATGAGTACATCCGATCCTCTATTTGCTGTGTAGCAGTGCCAACCACCTACACAACATCCATGTATGTCTAGCTCCTGAAGTTTGCCTGCAGCAGCGCCCTGATCGTTCTCATCCCTGTGGTGATGAGTCATACCTCAGAGAGCTTCGCCATAAAGATGGCCCATTTCCCCACTCACTGTTCCATAGAGAAAACATCTATAACAGTTACACAGGAGAATACACCAGTACAGCGCCTCTGCCTGTGATTTGAACAATGTGATCTTTGTGAGGAAGAGTCGCGGTGCTCTAAATATAAATGTCCATAGTTTTGGTTTAACCAGACGTAACTGCTGATTCAACCGGTGGTAATGTGCACTGATGGGTAGAAACTGCAGTCACTTCAGCATATTTTCATCAAGCTAGGATGGCATTATGTTGCTATAAGAGCAATAAAAGTCCATTTTCAGAGGCCCACAAGGAAATCATGCCTCTGCATTACACACAGCCACTAACAGACACAGACACATACACACACACACACACACACACACACACACACAAAACATACACACATTTCTTCCTCCACTCCGACTCATTTGCACCACCTTGACACCCGAATGCTTTAGCCTCGGTGTAAGTGGGCTGTATGACATTATGTTTGATAATGGTAGCTATTGCTTCTCTCATATGATGGATGCTTCTGTCACAGTGCAGTCTCGCCACACCTTATTGGACACGGGCATTTTTCTGACAGGAAAATCAGCCAATCCTGACGCTTCAGTGAGCAGCCCCCCTAATCTTTTCTTCGTGCTGTAATTCCAGGTTGCAGAACGAGCCCTGGGTAATCTGTTTCTGGGTGTGTAGTTCCACTTGTTGTCACCTTCTCTTTCCCTCTCTTTCACTTGCTCGTTCTCATTATTTTGCATTCACATTAACTTTCACTCCGTCTCTCTCTATGTTTGTCACTCTTTTTCGGTCTCCCAGTTGCCTTCACTTTTTCTCTTGTTCTCTCTGCCTTATGTTCTGGCTCCCTAGCTGGCTGCTTCTCATTGATTTTCTTTCCATTTGCCAGCCACACGGCACCTATTCAGTAAGTGATTGACATTCCTCTGCATCTTTCTCTTTCTCCCTGTCTCTTCCTTTTGCTCCCTTCCCTATTCCCCTCTCTCTCTTATTATACCCTATTCTTCCTCCTGCCTCCCCGTTTCTCAGGAAAATAAATAGTGCACAGTGTTTGCGCACAGTCTAAACTTTGAAATCTGTTCCTAGATTCACTGGCTGCACTGCATCCTCGTTATTTCTTGTAATTGCAGCGTAAATACCAAATTAATGACACCACAAATGAGAAACTTCAAGTCACAGCTATTTATATTGTTGTACACAAACACGGTCTGGTGTACGGCAATATGCAGCTTTCTCTCTCTCTCTCTCTCTCTCTCTATGATAAAAGCTTACGAGTCTAATAGATTCTCGGGTAGCGCTACATGTGTAATGAGGTTTTATGCAATAGTTTAGCACTGTTGCCTCTCCAGGATTAATGGTTGGAGCTCCTTCAATATAAAGTGAGCACAACCTACAGAATTATTAACACAATGTGCTCCAAGGAAAGTGGCATGCAGGACTATTGATGTTCTTTCCTGGCCGTCAAAGTAATGGCAACAGTGTTACGCCATTTTTCATATGTCGTCACTTTAATTAGCTTTGTGTTGGTTTCTGTCTATAGCTTGAAGAAAGTCTGTTGTCATCTTTTTATCCTGTTTATCCTATATAATGAGTAGCCACTTGCTGCACAGATCAATAAGAAAAAAAGTGCAATTTATGCATACATTTTTAGAAAAAATAATTGCAACCTTTAAGGCTTTTAGTCGATTTGATAAATGTCACAGTGTTTTTGCTCTGGAACTTGCATTCCTGCTTACATTAGCTGATGTAAACCCCTTCCTTCCTAATAGTTGTACTGACTCAGACAGAATTGCTCTATTTTCTCTCCCACCCAGCTCGGAGAGAGTTGACGACAGGGCCACCAAAAGGCCAGTTCCTCCCCCGTCAGCATATGCTTCTTCCTCTCCCTTCCTGTTCACAGCTCCCTCGTCTCACTCTCCCTTCTCCACCATTTCTCTCCACCGCTGTCCGTGGGAAGGAGTCACGGTGCCACCTCATCCCATTACCCTCACAGTCACCCCCGTGCTCAGACCTCCAGTGACACCTGCTGAGCCCTGCCGAGCCACAGACCGCCACCTCCCGCCACCTCCACAGGCTCTGACAACTGATTGTGTACACTGATTGCTGAGCACCATATTTCACAGATCCTCTTTTTTTGGGTCGTGCTACAGCATGTTCACATTTTCTCCCTCTCTGTCTCCCGGGGGCGTCAGCAGCAGAGTGAGAAGCGTGTTGTGCAGGGAGAGCTGGGGAAAGCTAGTCTATTTGTGTGAGCAAGGTGCTGTTTCTCCCAACAAGTGCACCAGAGGAAATGGAAGGAAAGATCTTTTTGATCATACACTCTCAAAGGAAATCTTTGATTCTGGGAGCTCTCTCTTTTTTCAACACCCCACATCAGAATTCATCATCGGTGTTCGGAGATTTAATAGCTTCCAAATTTAGGCACTGATCAACATGAATGGGTGGAAGTCTCCTGAGGGTTTTGGCAAGTTAGCCCTGAAACCAACTACGACCAAGCCTGGAGAGCTTTGTTTACTGTGTGTTTCCTTTCTTTTTTTAATGAAACTTCAATCGCTGATCCTCAAACACTTCAAGCTCTTTTGTGTGACTCCAGCCAACAAGCATACTCCCACAGGTTTGCATGTAATCAGATAACTCATGCCAGAGAGGAGGATTGAATCACACCAATAATTCAAGCTAAATTAGAATCCATATTTCCCATTTACTCTTCGTATAGAATATTCCTAATGCAGGGAGTTGGATAATTATGAGCAGGGATCTTATATCTCCTCAGTCTGGCAATGTTTACATAATGAGTTGAAAGCAAATTACTTAAAAAAGTGTTTTTAATTGTTATATTATTTCCTTAAAAGCTGCACAGGATTCTTAGCAGGGTGACCTTTACAGCTCTTGACAAATGTATCCTATCTTAAATCATTACAGCAGATAGTTATCATCAATGGAAGTCACACAAACTAGTTAAAAGACGTACTGAACTGTTGGTGTTGATTATGATTAACCTGGTTATGGTCGATACAAACATACATAAACTTGCTTGGGAAGCCAACATGATAAAGGAAGGAACATTGTTTTCCTGATAACTCTGCCCTTATTGTGACACCAGCGTTGCATTACTCTTACCGTGTAATCACCAGCAAAGATATACCGCAGCTTAAAATGTGAATAATAAGGATCTAATAAGGCACACCAGAGCACAGGGGGAGGTTAAATTAGCAGTCTGTGGAGAAGTCGGAGCACTGTTCTGGTGTCAGAACTAAGAAAAACACCCTTCATTTTACTGCATTTTTTACTCTATGCTGTACCTGGAGAGATTTTAATAAGCTCCAGGGTTGCAGAATTTTCCCCACCATTAGAGGAGGTACGAAAAAAATCCTTCAAGGTCGGAGCATACAAATCATCAAGGTTTTTTTTCCTGTCAGTGCCATTATGGTAAAACGGAGGCGAGGAAGAAAAAGAAGTGAGAGGCAAAGTAGATTCACAAAAAAGCTCACGTTTGCAGACACTGCCATCATGGAAGTCGGAGATTGTCAAACTTGACTCGAGCAAATAAATGAACAAAAGAGGAGATGGCAGAGACAGATTGAAAGAGAATGGGAGGAAAGATGGTGTGTGGGTTGAAGGTGTGAATCCCCAGTCAAGCTCTAATGAAAATGAGATTGTGACTCTGCGCCACAGGATTTGCCGGTAATTGGTGTAATGAATGCATTCTGTTGCCTCTGATTGAACAGATGCCCTGTGCTCGTTCCTTGAGGAGGCACACACATGCAGTCTTTGTTTCCTCCTGCTGTGTTGGTACATTCCTTTATCATCTCACAGTGTTATGACCTGTCCACCACTGCCTATTTCCAGTCCTGGGTTTTGTGAAGGTCATACTGGTTTCCCAGAGAGGCAATTAAGGGCAGACTGTTTCTATTGGTCTTTTCCAGCTGATGGACTTAGTGACTGATATCTTTGTGTGTGTGTGTGTGTGTGTGTGTGTGTGTGTGTGTGTGTGTGTGTGTGTGTGTGTGTGTGTGTGTGTGTGTGTGTGTGTGTGTGTGTGTGTGTGTGTGTGTGTGTGTGTGTGTGTGTGTTCCCTCTTTGCAGATTGGCCTGTGGCATTCCGAAGATGGACTGTCCATGGAGAGAAAGCTTCCATCAATCAATGTGACAGACACCCTCTTCAACACCACTCTTACCATCACGACGATATTAGTAAGTACTACTGTATGCACACCGGTACGCACACATCCACAGCGTGATTTTATTTGCTCAACTCCCCAGCTGAGCTACATGTGGCTGACATTCTGTGGTTGACAGACAATTACCATATCAAAAGCCCATTTTGTATTTTCAGATCCAAACTCGGTCCTCCTGGGATTAGAGGAAGTGCTGCCGCACAATTGTTTGCCCTGAGTACTTCAGATGAGGGTACATCACAGTGCATCAGCAGGAGCTAATAATTCACCATGTCAGCCTTTCTCAGCCTCTGTTGTAAATAAAGATCCAGTGAGTGCTACTTCTCACTGCCTCCCTATGTTACCTGTTACAAAAGGAGGCTTTTTCCCCGCAGTTTCCTTAATCACCTGCCATGTCAGTGATCAATTACAGGGCTGCACTTCTTGGCCGAAGTGGGGATCTAAGCAGAATTTATTCTGAGGCCCTGTGGATGTGATCTCCCTGAAAATAAAATATATATTTGATTCGAAGATGGCTCAGCAAATATAATCAAGCGACCGTTAATATAGTTAGGTAGTTTTTAGAGGTAAAGTCTATGAGTGAAAAACGCTGGATGTTCATTACCTGATAATATTTATCATCGGCTTCACCAACCTGAAGAGTGTGGAAAAAAAAAAACATTGGCACAAACTTGAGGCCTCTCATAGAGGATGAGGTCCAACCACAGCATGTGTTCAGCTTATAGGGAGAGGCAGGTCTGATCAATACCTTTGAAATTCTCAGAAAACATGAATGCCCTCGATCTAGCAGTCTAAGATTTATCTCAACAATTTATCAGCAAGTATATTGAGTTTCTGAATCATGAATAAATTAATCATGAATGAATCATAAATAAACTGAGGGAACACAAGTTTAATATTTAACATGATAACAAAAGGAAACAATGCTGTCACTTGAGATCGCTGCTCCTGCCTGTCATTCTTTAACTAGCAGCCTAACAAAGTGTAACAAGTCAACATAATTTGTTGGCTTTATGGAAGGATAGATTGGGTGTCAAGAAACATGAAAGGGACCTGAAACATCTAATTTGTTATTGAATGGGACTAGATTTTCTTTATGCTTGAATCAAACTTCTAAAAGTCTTTGTAGCTGCTTGAGTGGCTCGCTGCCTTCTCAGTCTACCTCTAAGAGCTCTGTGCCTTTCACATTTTGTATTCTCATCACATTGAGTCCTGAATACAGCAAGGGCAAAACAGTAGACACATTCAGATCAGACAGCTTGAGAATTGTGTCTCACCTGTGGACACTGAGCTTATAGCTTATAGCCTACAGCTCCTTCTTATCAATTAAAACTCACCACTCCAGCATATAGAACAGGTCACAGCCGTACCTTGGCAACAGGTGTGCTAATGCTAATTCTAGATGCTAGAACTGTTTAGCTTGCTCATTGACTAGAAAGCTAATAAAATACCAGCAAGATTAAATTTCAATAATATTTATGGATTGGTTATTCAGTGCCCTGAAATCAGTATCAATATTTTCACAAACCAATGATAGGTCGTGTTTACTCTCAGCTGCAGTAAAGTTAATATAGATCTGAGATGATTGTTGTGACTGAATTTCAATAAGTTCACAGGAGCTTGTACTTGCTGCAGCTGGTAAGTTGCAGCTGCCCTCTGGGGTCCTCTAGGTCTTCATACATTGCTGAAAGACTACACTCAGAGTTGTAAATAAAACATACTGTATCTGTTCACTGTTACTCCTTCAAAAAAAAAAAACCTGTTAAAAAATTAAATATAAGTGAAGCCACTTGCTCACATGTCAAGCTAATGTTTCGGTGTATGTCTCAAAAAGTCGCTCAAACTTTGCACAATCATGACTTCTAGACTGATCCATTTCTCAACAGTGATTGTTGTTCCTCAATTCATCACCTCCCTGTTTTAATTATTTGAGCAGATGTGTTTGCAATTTCCAACCCTCGTGAGAAGAATATAATGTTGTTGATTAACTCCCTCGTTTCTGTACAACAGGAGCTTTGGCATGTCTTCTTCTGCTGTGAAACATCAGATGTGATGAATGGTTTTATGTCGACGCTTCTTATAAGCATCCCGATTTTTCGTCAGCTGCGTGTGTTTTCATGCCTGTCTTCATCCCTTGATACACACAAACACAAAGATGGTAGCACACACACACACACACAAACACACACACATACACACACACACATGTCACTCCTCCTCCCCGCTGATGAACAGACGATAAGACACAAAGTAGCTTGTAAGCAGAGGCAATTGGCCCAATGTGTTATTCTGAGTGGCTGGCTTATCTGCTAGGGGAGTCTGGGAATGAGGTAAGGACATATTGCCATATTTCGCCACTGAATGACTCACTGGTCTCATTGAGACTGATTGGGATTCAGATGGTACGGTTCATTTCACACGGGAGCGGAAGGGTGCGAGGGGAGTATGGTGAATGTGTTTGTGGTTTGTCTGTGTGTTTTTGGGTTGAGGGGGAGTACAAATGAGACAGTGTTTTCACAACAGAAACAGGGTGTGAAAGAAAAAATTGGCCAAGCCCAGAGCTTTGATTTCACTTTGGAGATATAGAGTCCCCGAACCAAACTTGGGAAGCCACCAAGGGGCAATTTTCAGTGCCTATCACGGCTCATTCATCATGGTGTGATTGCCGTGTCGCTGTTATCTCGCTTGTTGGCGGCAGACGAGCTGCAGCTGAAAGGCTCCATAAGAATTCCTTACCTTAAGCGCCGGCCTGGGAGACTGTGTGTGCCTGTCCTACCACTTACGGTATTAATGGAGGCTCTGTTCCAAGGATTCCTATAGTGTGTGTATTTGTGTGCACTTTGACATGTGCACCTGGTGTGTTTTTCAGGCCAGTTTCATTACAACCACATAAAGCCATCATCTTCACCCCTCCAATTTCATGAACAGCTCGAGGAAGAAAGAAAAAAAAAAAACAGTCACAGAATTGATGATCACTTTACTGCAGGGCCACAGGCCATGTGTTGGTAGCATCGATTGAGTTTGTTACAGGCATTGTTTAGGTCTCAGTGAAATTACATCTCTATACCTTCAGAAGCCAAACTAATGTAATAGAAAGAGCAGTTTTTATCCTTGATATTAAAATGATCTTGAATGGTGTGGTATTGTGCTTTCTATCTGTTCTGAAATGCAGCTGCTTGTTGAGCAGGAGAAAACGTCTTCTGTTTTCATTTCTACAGTATCATTGTAGCTCTGGTTGGCGCCATGGGATTTTCATTTGGCTGGTGAAACTGCTTGAATTTTTAGAGCTACAAGTGACCAACTTTCACAGTGATTTTTGAATTTATCTTGTTACTTTTTAAAATACCTCTACCCCAAAGTATGATTCCAAAGATTAACTGTGATGAAGGCGTATTGATAATGGGAAAACAAACAAAAGCTGAGAACACCGCAGCATATACTCCGGAGAATTCACCTTGAGCCAATAAGAAGAGAATGACGTTTATATACAGTGACTGCCGCAGGGTGCATAGACTGTCTGCACTTGATCACTACGATCTCCGTGCATGTAATTAAACGGTTGCATTGTGTTTTCTGCTCATCAGTATGTTGTTCTCCGCTCTTTTGTGGATGTTGTCATTCCATTGGACTACACATAGCATTGATATAAAGGGAAATATCATCATTATAGCATCGTGTAGCAGACTCTGTTGCTTCGGCCGCTACTTCCGCGTTGTTCATTTTACGTCACGCCTTACCTCAGGAAATCCCCCAACCCCCCCTCCCATCTGACAGGGATAGTCTCCAGCTGTGAGGAGCATATGGGAACGGCTAGGTCGGGAGACTCTCCGGAGCAGTCCTCCTGTTATTATCTAGATATTATCCGGAGTGCATATGAGAAAACAGTTTATGTGTAGTGCTTGGTCGCACTAAGTCACTCACAGTATGTTTCACATTTCATTTGATGGATTGATTGTTTTGTCTTTTTTGCCCCGTCTTCATGTTAATACATCCGTTTATTTTGCCACCAGCTGCTCATTAAACAGCCTGGGATGTAAATGCATCACTTATTTAATTAGGTTCTTAAATGATCTTCATGCTAAGTGCATGCAGAATTCAGGACTCCCTGTTATTCCTTGTTTCCAAAACAAAAACCAAATGAGTTTTACCTGTGGCGACATCTCTCTTTGGTGCCAGCATGCTGCCATTGTGAGGGAATAAAAAAAAAACCTCTCAATATTTGAATCCCTTCCAAGAAGACCCATTTTTCCTGATAATGCCTGAAACCTGTTTTGATTCCCTTCTGTTTGAGACATTTCTATCTTTGTCAGCCACAGCTCTCTTGGTCATTCTCCCAAACTCCCCTCTTGTCACTGAGTGCCATCTTATCCACTCACATACATGCGGCTAAGAATCTAACAGTGCTCATACTGCCGACTGATAAAAGCAGACACAGATGCTGATTTGTTGGCACATCGGCTCAGTGAATCTGCACACAAGAGCCGTCTCCATTTCAGTTTCTGTGTACTCGTTCTCTCTCTGTGTTCATCTCATTTGTACTTCTGTTTTCTGCCATTTATGTGCTGCCAAGCACAAAGCTGTTTGTTGAAATTTTGCCTCATAAAAAATGTACATGACCTGACTCTTTTTCTTGTGACCCAGTATTTTTCTGAGTATTGTGAGAGGTTTTGTCATTCTTCTTCATAGGACTAAAGAACCCCCTTAGAGAGATTTATATCTCCACTGCCAGATCTCTGGGCCCTGGAGAGCGAGTTTTTTAAAGGATAAGAACAGTTGAAGAAAGCGAGTAGGGTTGTGTGAAGACATACTGAACACCCGGAGGTTTTAAAAGGGGTAACTCCTCTAGGTGTGTGTGAACATCACCCACTGCTGCACCTGGAACTATGCATATTTCATATAGGTGTGTACGTGTTTTTGCTTGTGTGTTTCTTCCTCCAAAGTTATCTGTCTGCAAGCAGACTCCTCGTGGCCTGGGAATAAGAGTGTGCTTTAAAAGTCTGCATTTCTTTGCAGCTTCAAACTCATAGCTTTAGTACTGTTTTGCTGCTCTGTGCAAAAGAAGGTAGATGGAATTTCCAGAGATTTTGCCTTTATTGAAGACAGCTCTTTCATACCCCTGCATAGGCTTTTCATACCTTTTTTTTATATTTATTTTCTTATAATTTTGTTCTCATCTCCTCAAAGGCTTCAAGTGGAAGTGGTTCTGTCACTGATCTTTTTTTGTCAGTGTTTGGTGGAAGTTTTCGGATGAGTATGAACTGGAGCTCAGAGAAAGAGAGATAAATTGAAACAGAATAAATTACAGAGAGAAAAAAAAACAGAGAAGTAAGAGGGGGGAATTTTTCTTTCTTGATAACAGTCTGACAGCTCCTGTGTAATCGATCGCTGTTGGGTTTTCACTTGTATTATTGATGGGTGTTGGCCAGGTCTGTTTTTATCTGTCTGTACAGTAGCAAATAGAGGGAGAGAGGTCTAAATAATACTTGATAAAGCTGATTCATTTACCAAAATATGAATTTAATTGCAAAAGAGATCAAGTTTGGATGTCAGTAGAGTCAGTAGTGTAATTGAGTGGGTGTGTGAAAAGTGTATTGTGCGTTGGATGTGTTGGATGAGAAGGATGATGAAATAACAAAACAAGTCGCATACAGAAAGTCTCTCTGAGTGCTCAACTATACTTGCTTTTGAACCACATAAATTTTCACATACTTGCCTTTGCACAACGCGTTTTACTGGAGGATTCCTCTAGAGGGAGCACCTTATAAATCAGACGGCGTAAAACACTGAAGTAGAGATGATCTGTTGCCGGCTATTTTGGCATGCATGTTTTGTTGCTATGCAACGGCAATGAGACATCATAGTGTGTGTAATTGCGGACTTGATCTATTTACTTTTCTTCAAAACTTTCCGCCATTGTTGTAGCAGCTCTCTGGTGTCTCCGATGTTTCATTTCCAGTCTCATCACGATACAACTCTACACTGCTCCTAGCAGTAATATGCATATTATGTATAATAATTATATTATATATAATTTCTGAGGGCGTGCACAATCAACGCTGCAAACCTTCACAGGATACGCAGGGCTGATCATGTCATGCGTACGCATGGTTAAAAGCAAGTAAACTCAGGGCTTAAGGTGGCAGCTTATATAATGACTGTGAGCATCGGGCCCAGGTGCTCTCAGTCAGGCTGATTAGACACAAGAAGAGAGAAGGCACAACCCAACAGGCCACAGGGCTGTCACAGTACTTAACCAATTCAACACAAAAGGTCTTTGGTAAGAAAATATACAAAGCAATATTTTCTATATTTATCTGAGAGAACGAGCTTCTTAATGATTTTGAGCCTCTTATAAACATAGAATACAAATCTAATGAATAAGAAACTAAAACATGAATTCATTAAGTGATGTAGTAGGACTCCAAACATATGTTCCTCCTGGCATATTGGTCCTCTGTGCTGCTGGTGCAACTGTACAAGGTTTGTGTGTCTCTTCATTTCTTCCCTGTCCCTCAGACCCGCTCATGTTATGTACAAAATGTCTGTGAAAGCCATCCCCTGTGATAATAACGTTGCGGAAATTGGAAGCAGAATGAAAGTGTCTGACTTGGTCCAGCTGTACAGCAAGTTGCTGCTTGAAAAGCTTCACCAGTCTGTGAGCTGTGAAATTAGCATTTAAATGCGCCTCAAGCATGCTGAAAAAAATTAGCTTGCATTGAGGCCTGGATATGCCGATGAGGTGAAGTGTGAGTTAATGAACAGACTTACAAATATATATGTATGTTTCAGTAGTCCATGTTTCAGTGTTTTTTGATTCCTCCTGCCTGTATGTGGAACTTCGCTCAAAGCACATGATGTCATACTGAAGATGCAAATTCAACACTGCCTTTTCAGATACATATTCTCGTTTCTTTAAAGGGATAAAATGTTGCCTCAAAGATCTTGCCACTGTAGGTTTCAGCACAAACAGGAGTAAACTGAATATGCACGAGTTATTTTAAGCCACAGATTTTCATCCTTGTCTCAAGCTAATCACAATTCCTACAGCACAAGATCCCCCTCATCTAACGCATTTCTGCTTAAACAGCTGCATATTAAACTCTTAATAATTGCATTCATGTCTAAGCGTTCACACTCAGACTACCTCCCTCCAACCTACATGTAGTTTGTTTGCAACATTGCGGCTCCTCACTCAGGAAATGGCTGATTATGGACATAATAGAGGCACCAATTACAGGTTTCCAGCACAGCATAATTAGAAAAACAAATTAGTATTATATAAATGTGAATTCTTGGAGGAAGGTTTGGGATTTGGTGAACTTGTGAATATATACAGCAACAGGAGGCTGAATGTGAAATCAACCCAAAAAAAAACCACAGTGAATATGTTTATTATGAAGGGGGAACGTATCATCAAGGGCAGCATTGGGATTCTCTTATTATTAGTTTTAGAACAATGGATTTCTTTGGAGCACATTTAAACAGTACATTAGGCCTGGGCTACAGAGGCAGCGCATTTACTGGCTTGGAATTAGTTTACTAAAATAATAGGAAGTCAATTAAAAACCTGTCCTTAAACACATATTAAGATGTTAGTCCAATATTACTGTAAGTTGTAATACAGTATTTGGCTCTACCGCTTCCTGTCAGATACTGCTGGTTATTATTTCCATACACCATGTCTGTTGAATCAAATTTTGAGCCTGGTTTGATAAACTGAATCCGTATGCAGATTGTAGATGCAGAGTGACGCAGACAGAGAGAGAGTCTATCAGTACTCGTTTTATTCTCTCTCTTATCGCAGCAGAACAGAAAGCTGTGTGCTCTGCTGTCCACTGAAGCAGCGAGAACGATGCAAAATCTCCCAGTCCAGTGTCAAAGTGATCTGAACTCCTTCCCCACGTAGGTAGGCTACAGGTTAAACCACATAGTTGCTATGACAACAGGGCAATTCAAAATAACAGTCGTGCCACCTGATGTGCACCGGGCTCTCAAATGTTTCCAATTTTTGTGTAACTACTATTTTTGTGGCTTTGACTGTGAGGGAAATAAATCGGCAGTGAAACAGCTCAAAACAAAATGTGTTTTTTTCCAGCTGTGGCAATGACAAAACAATTTCACTTCTATTTCTGTTCTGAAAAATACAGCGCCACAACACAACTGCGTATGCTTTGCCCTGTCACAGCTGCTTTAAATGGCTTACCCACATGACCCGTGGGTGAATGTTCCTCGCTGTAGGCATTTATGTTTAAACAAGTCGTCGACAATCTCTTAAACACACTCATGGTTAAACAAACAACTCTGAGCCAGACATGTTTTTCTGCTTATGACAAAAACGTGATTTGTCAATCCAAAGAAGAAAAAAAAGTTCAGACTTTTTATCTACAGCGATACATCATACTTTTGTTTTTTATTTTTATAAATGGAGAATGTCAGTATAAAAAATGCTTTGAGTCATCGTTCTGATCTGATGTCGTGTTGCCAAAGTAAGTTACTTTCAGCTGGAGTGCACGATGGAGCAACAGTAAAGTGCTACATAACGCTGTCTTTTTTTATGATGTAGTGCAGCCTGAGCCCACCAAGGTTGACAGTTGCATTATTTGAAGAACAGCACAATAAGAATGCTTCCAAAAAAATACAACACTTTGGGGCTCTTTAAATCTTCCTACAACATCAACTAAATGTCAAAAGCAGACATAAATAAACAGACAGCCAAACTTAGAGACAGGTAGTAAATACGTGTGTGTGTGTGTGTGTGTGTGTGTGTGTGTGTGTGTGTGTGTGTGTGTGTGTGTGTGTGTGTGTGTGTGTGTGTGTGTGTGTGTGTGTGTGTGTGTGTGTGTGTGTGTGTGTGTGTGTGTGTGTGTGTGTGTGTGTGTGTGTGTGTGTGTGTGTGTGTGGCAATAGTTAAACAGCCTTTGTTTCTTATCCACTGTTTGCTTGATGCTGCAGATTGGCACATACCTGCCTGCTCCTGTTTTAGTACCTTGCGCGGCTTCAGATCCACAAATCTCACTTTTCACTGAAAGCCGTAAAACTGATGTCTGGTCTATGACCTCTAAAGGACAAATGGGCTGCTCGCGCCATTCTCCTGCACTGTTAACTGTTTAGTTAGCTTCAGTAAAACAATCCCATTCAACATTTATAAGGAACTCCAGCTATTTAGTCGGTGCAACAGTTTTTTTTCAAAAAAAACTTGCAAAGCTTTAGCAGAGAATCTTATTTATCCTAACATGTAGTCTAATGGTGTTGGGCCAAGCCCCAAAATTACGGAATCCTATTTAGCCCCTGATGCCAAACCATATTTTTTTTTTTTTTGTGAGATCTTCCATTCACAGCCACAGAGGATTTGACTCTTTGTTACAATAATTAGATTTATAATATCTGCATTGTTCTTCTTAAAAAAAATGAATTACAAATAATGATTTCAGTACAGATTGTGTTTATTTTTGCTGTACAGTTTGTTGGCATCTCTTTGCCTCACCCTGTTTTGTCACTTAATTACAGGACAGTAGGTGCGGTACTGGATGTAATGCAACAGTTTGTGTTTTCCAGGAGAATCCGTATGTGATGCTGCGACAGAACCACAAAGAACTGGAGGGAAATGACCGCTATGAAGGCTTCTGTGTTGACATGCTGAAGGAGCTGGCAGATATTCTCAAGTTCAAGTATCGCATCCGGCTGGTTGGGGATGGAGTGTACGGGGTCCCGGGAGCCAATGGAACGTGGACTGGCATGGTTGGAGAGCTCATCTCAAGGGTAACTAGCCTCTTAACAAACCCTAAGCCATTCATATTCTTATTTTCACATCACATACACATCTTTTGGAGGCATGTAGCATTCAAACACACATATGTATCACTCAGCTCTCATACACTTATCAGCCAGTGGCTTTCCATTTGTCATACACTCTTCTTTGCCGTTTGGCAGTTGACCTTTTCAGCTGAAGTATTGTTTTGGCTAAAACAGTCACAGCAAGTTGGTGGCTTATTCACTGTCAGCTTTTTTCCTCAAGCCTTCTAAGCTGACCTTAACACACTCTCCTCCTGAATCAGTCTATGTTGTTGCTGATAAATCTCTAAGCGAACTCTTACACTCTTTTCTGCTAAGCGGTGTGTAGCAGTTAACTGGCAGATAAGGTTACATAAGGGAGCTGAGGGGAGAGAAAGTAGTGGAATTGGCATAAAGGCAGGGGTGAGAAAGTACAGAAAGAGGAATGAAATCAAGAGGGACTGAGTAGATCGCAATTGGTGATCTGTCTTAATTCTGTGGGCTAATGGAGGGCAAAGTCATTAAGTATGTAAAGCAAGAAGTGCCCGTTCTTGTTATTGTCAGAGCTTGCCACCGTCCCGTTCTCCTGTAAGATGCCTGTGGAAGGCTGACCTTCAGAAGTGCCGTGGTTGAGGTCGGCACGTGTCTACATCAGCAGCTTAGGCTGTAGAGTGGCAAGGCAGCAGGGGTGGACAAAAAGTCGAGATTTGCTGGAGAGGGATTTGTCGAGGGATAAGGGACGTCTGGAGCGATGCTCCACGGTGGACAGAAAGGCTTCAGCTTGTTTGGTTAAAGGCTTAGGTTGGAATGGGAAAGATGGTGGAGGAAAAAAAGAACAATGGAAGGGCCATACTGTTAAGTTTTATACACTTAGTAGCTAAAAAAAAAAAGGACAGCCTGAGGTTACTGTGGTCAACAGATACCTATGCCCCCGCCTGTACCATTCACAATCAACTGTATTTCACAGCATGAGGGTGATTATTTTGAAAGCTGTCAGACGGCCTGACTAACAATGAGACATGCTAGAAGGAATCCAGACCAAATTGTTAAGTGCAGAACAGTGTGTCCTGGTTCTTAATTCACAGTGCTGCAGCAAAAGAACAGAGGCACATTATGTTGTGATTTAATAGAAATGGAAACAAGTATGATGCAATATTGAACAGCCAACATTACAAGGTTTTTTTTCCAGTTATACTAGAAGGCATAACAGCCGGCAGGCAGGCAGAGAAATCCAGTAATCAGTATTAATATTCAGTCCTAGCATAAATATTTCAGTGGCTGTTCCGACGTACGTGTGTGTTCATTTTTCAAAGGATCAGTGACTTTCTTTGTTGAAATTGCCTCGATGGTTGTTCCTGGCGTGTGGCTTCCTTCCGGCACTAAAAGCAGGCATCACACTTTCAAACAACTCAGAGAGAAAAAAAGAAGAGGCGACGGATGACAGAGGGTCAAAGCCTGCAGGCAGAGGATAGGGCAGCATGAGCTATTAGACTTCAGTGTGATGTGTAGGCAAGGGCAAGGTTAAAGAGGTGGACATTTTGAATGTAATGTGCTAATTGAAGCAAGTACACAGCAGGTCTGAGCTTTAAGTTGAAGCCAAATGTCTTCCGGTGGCATTTTGAAGCTGCTCTAAAGGTTAGGATAATTATGGAAAGCAACAACAATTTTCACATCACGTCAAAATGGATTTTGAAAAAAAAAAAAAAAAAAAAACTCCCTTTCATGCATGGGAGTGTGCCCCCTCTCCACGTCTCTCTTTCCTGGAGATACAAACAGTGTGTTGTGAGTGACATCTGCAGTGCTGCAGAGCTCCTTTCTCCTCTGTCGCGTCCTCCCTTTCCTCCTCGTCTCCCCAATCCTCTTAGTTCTCCTGCAGCACACAAAGAGCAATGCGTTGCTGCTTTCACTCGGTGCTCCTCAGGGAGATGAAAAATCCCTTGCAGTAGCACTTTACTGGCCTGTTTTATTAGCAGGTAGCCATCCAGTCTTCCATGTGCATTGACCATTTTCTACGTATGTGTATCTCTGAGTGTGTGTGTGTGTGTTTTTCCAGCTGCTGCTTTGTCAAGTGATTTGTCTTGACAGCGTTCCCGTGACCGGCCACAATGATTACCCCGAAAGCTCTCTTGTGTCATCTACATGTACAGACACACAGAGTGGCATTGCTGGATTATCCTCACCACAGATAGAGCCATTGGCGAACAACGAGGCCATGAATACAAAAGGGCATTATTAGGGAATTTGTATCCACTTATTATGTCATCCTCGTCTTTCTCTGCGGCGCTTAAATTATCGGTTATGTCATAAACTTATGTCACGTCATCATGTCTATGTTAAGAATGCCTTTGAGTGTGTGTCTTTCCTGTTTACTTGGCTCTGTGTTTCAGAAAGCTGACCTGGCGGTAGCGGGCCTCACCATCACGGCAGAGCGTGAAAAGGTCATAGACTTCTCCAAGCCCTTCATGACCCTCGGCATCAGCATCATGTACCGCGTCCACCTGGTGAGTTACCTCCAACCAGCACCCATCCTCTCGAAAACCAAATGAAAGGGCTCTTGTGCACAGCTTGTGACCGTATCACAGTAGGTTATCATTTTTCTCTCATGGCTAAAGAAGAACCCGCTCTCACTTCACCTCCTCTGCCTCTCAGCTGCATCCTTCCCTCTGCATCTGTTTTTTTTTTTTTTCCCCTCCCGGCTGTACCCTCTGCTTCATTCTTTCCTCTTCTCTTCTAACCCTTAGTCTTACTTTTTTTGCCTCTTCTTTACCTCCCCCCTTCTGGCCCTGCTGTCTCAATTTGTTTACTTGTGTCCACTTCTACTGTGTTTGCCCATTTCCTCCTTCTGTTGCTTCGACCCCCCATCCTGCCAGCACCAGATGGCACGCTTAACTGTGCGAACTTCCCGATGAACATAGCAGTTTCACAGTTGTTTTTCTTCTTGCCCTCTGAACGGGTTTGGCCATCTTGTTGTCACACATGCATTGCCCTCCATACTCCACAGAGAGCAAGCCCAAGCAAGAAACAGCAAAACAACAGCAGTGCAGGTGGAAATGAGCCAGTGTTTGCAGACTCAGTGGCCCATTAATCATCCGTCCTCCCTGAAAACCCAAGGTGACACTGCAAGGCCCGGCGTATCTCTGGCCATAGTCCACGCTGAGGTGTTTTGGCACATGGGCTAGCTAACATTAGTGTTGCTTCCCAGAGGAGCATTTACTCACGTTCCCTCTAGTACTGTCTCCCTTCCTTGTAAACCGCCCTCCCGCTCACCTTCCCTCACTTGGCGGGCAGCTCTAATAAGAGTAGCAGTGAGGCATTCAATTGAGCTCCAACTGTTTGGGAGAATCAATCGATGTCCGCAGCAGGTGCAGTGTTAAATGGCCTTCTGGGTAGCATATCACCTCTGAAGTGGGGGGCAGGTAAGCAGGTGGCAGCATTAGGAGGTGATATGGAGCTGAAGTCTCTGATGGCTAGCAAACAGAGCCACAGAGATGAATTAGCACCGACATGACCCATTTCACAGCAAATTCCTGGATAAGAGGTCAATAAGAGCAATATAAAAAAATATGTTATTAAGAAAAAGCACTTGTGAGGAGTATGGCATTTTGCAAAAAGTAAAGAGTGAACAGAGATAAATCGGAGAGGGAAGAGATGTGTCCTTAGTCCTTATCTCTCTTTTTCTCTCTCTCTTTTTCCATCATTTCCTCACGCTTTCTTTACTCTCCCCTCGCCCCTTGGCAGTTTCTCAGATCCGCCCCACGGCAGTCCCTCCGCATGGCTCTCAAATTCGATATTTGAATTTCTGTGACTGCACTTGTTTAGTTCTAATCCACTGACTATTGATCTGAGGCACAGTGATTTCTACACGGGGGTTTGCTGCTTATTTCAAACTTTAAATGAAAAATCCAGGCTGATCAATAAGAACGGCAAATGCAATAAAATAAAGGCGCCTGTTGGGTATTAATTACCATCAGACCATCGACCATTTAATCACCAGCTATCGTCTTTGTCTTTTTGTCTTTTCTCTCCCAACCAAACAATACTTTTCTCTTTTAGTGTGCAACCTTTTTTCCATGCCAAATGTTTCTCTTTTAAAAGGCTGTTGAAAGTATTCACATTCTGAGCCAAGAAATGTTGACAGTTTTTGTTTAATTGATAACAATAAAGAAAACAAAATCCAATTTTGGCAGAAGGACTTACATATTAAAAAGTTACCTTAAACCGTGCTCTGAATATCTTTGCCTTTAAGCACAAGTCAGTGGAAAGGCAGATGAGCAAAAGTTATAATTTTTCCGAAAAAACATCAGGTTCCTCCACTCTTAAACTGTCAGCAGTCACAGTCACCTTTCATGTGCAGCATATACTACTCTTAATTACCCATGGTAGGATTTTGCATCTGTGTTTTAGGGTAGCAACAAACACAAGGCGTTTGACTCTCTGGAGGCGCTGCTGTAGCCTTGTTCTACGTCCTCAGTCCTGCTGTCTGATTTATCACGGCCACACGTTGAAGGGAATTATGGGAAAGAAGCTCAGACAGCCTGGTGCATGTGTGCACAAGACGAGCTCAACCTGGCTAGGTTCTCTAGCCATTTTGCTTTATTATTAAGTTTCCTGATGGGAATATGTTGTTTGCTATACAGTCATGTAGAATAGTGTCTGCACTGTGAGTTGTGCACGGGGTTTGAGGCTATATAAATACACTTGATTTCCTTTCACGTCCATTCAAAGAGCACACCTTCACCTCAGCTGCCTGTACAATACATTATTCCAGAGTTATGAACCCAGACATAACCTTGAGCTAGTGTTAAGCACTTCTCATAAAAACATCCCCCCATTGTATTGATAATCTGTACAACAAAAAGCCATATGCTACAACCCCAAAATCCCAACACTCCGAGGTACTTCATATCCGTGCCAGTTCCATCATATAAACATTTTCATCATTTTGGGAGCTGTGCGACTGAGTAAGCGTATGTGTTTGTGCATAAGAGAAAGCGGGGCTTAATTAGACGTAGGAGTTAATTAGGGCTGTGTGGAAGCTGTGTTAGCTGCAGCAGCCGCCCCCAGGGTAGAGCACAGCATACGGCGCTTTATTGACTTTCTTGCCACACACGACCTCAGACAAAATTACACAGTCACAAACACATGTAGCCCCTTTGCATACACACACACACACACACACACACACACAAACTTGCACTAAACACACAGACATAAATCCTGAGAACCTGTAGAGCCCAAGAGGCAGCAGGATGTTGTTGTGAATATGAACCTGTGACCTCTGCCAAATCAACTGCTCTCCTCAGATTGCCCCTGCGGGTATCTCAACAACTGAAACAGCTGACAGCGTCTTCTCTGACACACTCTGAAATGCAAACACTATCAAAGAGCGGAGAAAGGAGACAGAAGGTAGGGAGGCACGGGGAGGGTGAGGAAGAAAGATGACATAAAAGAGGATGAGCAAAAAATAGAAGGAGAGGCATAAGGGGTAGAGAGACGACGGATAAATGAGAGCAGAGAAGTGAGCAGGACAGGGAGCGACGATATGGCAATGGAAAGTCTCCTTCGGTGAGTCGGTATTCAGGCAGCCAGCCTCAGGGGGCATAAGTGTGGTATGAATACCAAGAAGCAGGATGACTAGGTGAAATCCTTGACTGGATAACCTTACCAGCTCCTTCAGTCACCCTGGTGTGCAGCCTTCTGAGAGGGGGGGGGGGGGGGGGGAGGGGGAGGGAGGGAGGGAGAGAAGGAGAGAGATTGGATGAAGGAAGGACGCCGGGAGTTGAGAGTGAAAAAGGACAGCACAAGGTAAAACAAATCAGGTCTTCGTCTGCATATAAGGAAGGAAAAGATGGGGCATTAACATACTATAATAGCTAACGATTCCTCGCTTTTCTATTTGTTAAGATGCACTCGTAAAAAGAGGTCATAAAGGATGTTAAGCCCTCTGTACCACGCCTGCACTCTTGCGCGTCCTTCGATTCGCCTTGAGCCCTCTCATCATCTTAACATAACGATAAACCTCTACAAAAATGATTCCCCTGCTTCTAATAAAAATAATTTGAACACTGCAGCAAGTGTTTATGTGTGAAGTGTCGGGGCGACCTGTAGCCGTAATGTTTTGTCATGAACTCACATTTGGTGCTTATTCTGCCATGAAAACTGTTTACTGCAGCACGTTGACTCTTAATATATAACTCATGCTACATCTAATGCTTGGTTTTAGTTTCGGAGTCTTCTCTCTCGTCTTAATCCACATCTCTCATTAAACAGTAACTACCATTTGATCCATGGTATCTGTTTTTGTTTTGTTTTTTGTCCGCCTACCTACTGCCTCTTTATTCAGCACTGGTGGCCCCTGTGCAACGGGTTGCCCGAGCACGTTTCATATGTGCCCTACCGTGGATGACTGACAGCGTAGACAGCTGCTGACGAGCTTTGAAACACAAACACACAGCTACTGTCAGTCTGTCTTACACAAGCTGACTGAAAAATGAAGCGAGAGCAGACCACCTTTGTGAGCTCACTGTCTAAACACTCATTCAGGATGGATGAGCTGGATTTTTGGACTTCTGGTCTCTTATAAATTGAATCAAGAGAGAAGTTAAGAATGAAGGTTTGTTTAATCTTGAATCCTCTCTTGATTTAATTAAATACCAGGAACCTTTTGTTGGTGTTTTAAAATACACTCAACCTTGGCTCAGGAGTTATTTATACGCTGTGCTAAAATAAGTGGCACTAAGGCCTGAACGGCAGAGATGAATCAGAGGTAACCTCAGTGAAGGACAGATGCACTATTTCATAATTTTCTGACATCAAAGGGAACAGAAGTCAGTCTGCCTCTCCTTTGGGCCACCTCTGCTCAGACAAGGATTCAGTGAGGCACTTTTTGTGCTGAGCTGAGAAAGCTGTGGCAAACAAACCTGTATCAACATTTTCTTTCTGGCTGCACAACAAGCTGTAAACACAGCATTAGCGCATATCACCTCCAAAAAGCTAAGAGAATGGGTTCACAAGAAGTTCCAAGAAACAGTTATTACACAAGAGTGAGGAGCTATATTGTTTCTGGCACCATACAAGTCCAGTATAGGAGCTGCTTTTAGCTATGATTTACTGAGAGAGATATCTGGCTCTTTAGCTGCTGCTCAATGATCCAGTGTTTAAGCTAGTAGCTAACTACACCCAAAAACGGTGAAGTTTCTGCTTTAAAATTTTTAAAAAAAGGGACGGAGGGGGCTGAAAGTTTCTCAAACGCTCTGTAGAGCTAAGAGGACCTGCTAAACTGGGTTTCAGTTATCTGTTGGTTAATCCCACATTTGTGTCACAACACTTAACTGTGTTATTGTAAGAATATTTATTATTGATTAGCTTAAAAATGAAAAAGCAGGCATCATACTAGAATCCTTAACGGTGAGTCTATTAGGATTTTTTTCTGGGACTCAGCATGACCTAAAATGTTTGTTAAACCGAAATGTTTCCAGAGAAAATATCCTGACATATTTTAGAAATATGTACACAGATTTTCTGCATTTCCCTTTCAGGCTTTCTGAATCTCAGTGTGCTCATTAGTGTGTTTCTCACAGCCTTGCCACGGATAATTTCCCCTGCAACTCCGGAGAAACAGAACTTTGTGTCTGAGTGTTAAAGCACACATATTACAGCAACAGAGTCAAGAGTTCTTTGCAGCGCACGACTCCCACTTTATTCCTGTTGTCTTGTGATCTCTGTCTCTTCCTACCTTTTCTCTCTGTCTCTATTTCTGATCTTCTCTTCTGCACCTCCACTTCTCGTACATTTGCGAGCATGGGATTCCCACGTCTCCAAAGCTCCCTTCATCTTAATAATAGCACCTTGGTGGGAGCTTAAGATTCGGTCACACGGGGCAGGCTGTTTAAAAAAAAAAGCTGGTTCAGCATGCACCAAACCAGACTAGCAAACACAGGGAATCATGTCAGCATATATATATATGTAACCTCCTAAGGCAACAAGGGGCCGGTTTGCAGTGGTACTGAATATGCCCTGAATGTTCAAATCTTGTCTGCCACGTTGATAGCTGTTGTGTGTTTTCAGACCTCGCTGTTCTATTTTCAGACAGCTATCATCATCATCAAGCACTACACTCCAAAGATAGACAGACATTAGGCAGGCAGGCTGATATGAATCTAAAAATTACACTGAATCTCACCCCTCCTTTGCTGCTTTCTGCACCACTCCCTTCTTACCCACTAAGGCTAATATGCAAGTGATTACAGACGCATTAATGAATTTTCGTCTCTCTGCCAGTCTAAATGGAGGTTCGTTTATCATAACAAATGCCTACCAATATAATTTCACCCTCTTGCTGCAAATTAAATTTCGAGGGGCCTCGGAGATGTGCTGCTGCAGTGTTCTGGCCTGCATGACGTCCCTTAGGAGTACCTGATTGAGCATTTTTTTATTAAAGCAATTTGGGCTGGTTGAGGGAGGGGTTGGAGGCTCTGCGGTGCAGCTTGTCAACACAGAAGTGGAAGATAAGGGATTTCTACATGACTGAGTGTTTCTCTCTCAGAACAACACTTTGGACAGTTGGCTGTTTGATCGCCACCAATATTTTACCCGTCTCGCTGGCCCTGACAGCCACCTTCATTTCATAGTCATTAACAGATGGTGGACGTGCATCTGTGTGCAAATGGCTGATATTCCCTCGCTGACGTTAGAGGGTACATGCTGAACATGCACAAAACGATATATGAGCATATTTAAACACACACACACACACACACACACAACGGCTCTGATGGCTGGCACTGCTTCACCAGTAATTGGTTTCATTTGGAGGACAATAGCTGTTGGTGCTGGATAGGAAACATTAGGAATTAGCCCCCTATATTCCCATTGGTCTACAAGCTGCCAACCCAATTTCAGCCACTTTCTCTTCCCTACCACTGGTTACCAATCCAAACCAGGGCTCCTCTCTGCCTGCATTTCTGTCAAAGCCAAAGCTATTAATCTTTTTCTTTTTTTGGGGACACTCGCTATGCACTCAGAGTCATACTGGAAGTCAATTATAGGTCACAGAAATGAATTCCTTTGTAATATAGCTGTAATAGTTTAGTTGATTGTTGGACCTTTCTCTCTCCACTGCATGCAACCTTGTGAAAAGTGTCAAACCTTCCCTGTTAATAATTTTGACCTTTAATTGTTCTTGTTACTCAAAGCTTTTTGTGTGTCGGATACTGTGTCTTTGTGATTCCATTTGAAAGCCTCATATTTACAAATGAACACAGACAACTTAGGAAACAGACAGTTCATTCAGTTTGCGGTGTCAGAGTCCCGGAAACCAAACCTCTTATCTGTGATGTTCCATCAATACACAACTGTCTGCCACTCTGTTGACAGTTCATGGGAGACTGAGTTTGTGCTTTCATACAATGTTGATCTGAATGTTTACACGCAAATGAGATTCGTATAATTATAGTGCTATCAGTTCGGGACAGGAAAATCTAAGCTTATCACATCGAAATCCTTTATTTACTGTCCCAGTCACCTTTTTTTCATCGTTACAAATATCACAGTTAGAATTGATTGTTGTTTAACAAGGACTAAACTGGATCCTAGGGCAAAAATAATCACTTGTGAAATTCAGCAACATGTCTTTTAATTAATTGCAGCAGTATAGAGGTGATGGTAGACACTTTAGATATTTTTTGCATGCTAATTAGTTCATGTTCAACTTTACAAGTCAGCACTTAACCTATTGACTACATGTTCAAAAAAAGACCCTGTTGCATTGGCTCGTGTGATTTAAACTGGTTATTCAAGTGTAACATGGTCTCTGGAGGCTTTAATGATTTTAACCCTTCACTTGTGTGTGTGTGTGTGTGTGTGTGTGTGTGACAGGGACGCAGACCGGGCTACTTTTCCTTCCTGGATCCCTTCTCCCCTGGAGTCTGGCTCTTCATGCTTCTGGCCTACTTAGCTGTCAGCTGCGTCCTCTTTCTGGTGGCCAGGTAAAGAGCTCAGCAGTACAGATAAGAAGAGAGAAAACATTCAGTGACAAACGGAGGGGTAGAGTACAGAGAGTAAGAACACAAACAGGTTTATTTAGGCGTTATATAGAGGAGGAAACAGGTGTCTGTTCCCCCGCTTTTCTTCAGTTGATCTTCAACATCGGGGGGGGGGGGGGGGAGAGTTTTCCCCTCCCTGTGGTTTCGTACTCAGCGTTAAACTGACACCTGCTGGTTAGGAAGGGAACTGGAAAAACTACTGCTGCATGTTTTAATTGCTTATACTACTGAAACATTATCAAATGACATTGTAGCTTATGAATATATAAATCTCATGTATCACTCGGTAGAAACAAATGACTATTCCCACAGGGGGTATGTATTCCTTCTCACAAGAGAGCTTTAAGAAAATAGGAATATGAAAATGATATATATAAGTGTAGTCATTGGATCATGAGCATTATGTAAATAATATGCATTCTCAGTTTATTTCTAAAATGTGTTAAGAATACTAAATCATACACAAACATATCACAAATTAAATTAGCATTAAAGGCAGAATGTGCAACATTTTACACATAATTAAAGCAGAAATCTAGTATACCATCTGTAAATATCTCTCTGAGTCATGACTGTCTACTTCGAGTGTGACGGAGGCCGGCTCATCCCCTTGCGTATAGAAGCTGTTTTGAGTGAGGGACTATAGAAAATGAATGTCATTTAAGTGTTTTTAGATCATGGTCATTCCGTCTAAATGTACATGCAATGTACGAGCAAACTAAAGAGCACTACAATTAGCCTGCTAACCCGACAATGCAGCTCGAGACAAGGACAATTTTGTCCGCCACTTGAGCTTAGTGCTTAATTAATGTGCGTTCCAGTTTGACAACTCCTTTGTGCAAACGCGAGGGGGAGAGGGGTTGGAGGTGTGTCGCATGTAGGAGAGCGGAGGATTCAGTGTGGCAGAGGTATCGTCAAACAGCAGTTTGTGTTGGTTTCATGACGGTGCTCAAGGGCCACATCTACTGCATCAAAAAGTCACACTTTCTTTCTTTAAAGCACAACAGCTAGTATGAAGCGCTTTGCAGAATGTGTTTCTGTAACTCCATCACAGTCCAGGGAAACGAAGAACAGGAATCTCGTCCACTTGATTACAAAAACAATATTTTCACTGCCAGTTTGAACCAGTTCAGTCAGCTAACAATTACTCTTACGATCTAAATATGGGAAAAACGAATAATGTTGATGTTATCCTAAAAAGTGGTCACCATAAAACCATTAAATTCCACCTTCTTTTTATCAATTTATTTTTGTTAAACAAGGCAGACCAGAAGGACATTTACCTTCACAGAGTTATCACTCAACTGAAGCTTCATGGAGAATCATATGAACATAGAAATAAGAATTCTTTCGCCTCTTTCTTTTTAAGTAGGCAGCACAGTGGGAATGAAAAGCAGGTTGATTCTCCCTCTTGAGAGCCAAGGTGACTTTGTGCTCAGTCGAACATTAGAGATGTTTTTTCCTTATCTCTCTCTCTCTTTCTGTCTCCATTTCTATTTGCTCTGTCTCTTGAGTTTTGCTCCTGTCAGAATACCTAATCCAGCTTTCATTCCCACTCACGTTGGCTATACTCCTCCAGTGATTTACTCTGTTATCAATCTCTGTGTCTTTATTCTGCCCAGATTGACTCCCTATGAGTGGTACAACCCCCACCCCTGTCTGAAAGGTCGCTGTAACCTGCTGATCAACCAGTACTCACTGGGCAACAGCTTCTGGTTCCCTGTTGGAGGCTTCATGCAGCAAGGATCCACAATTGCTCCCAGAGCTCTGTCAACACGATGTGTCAGCGGAGTTTGGTTTGTATTCTTCAAAGAGACACACAAACATGAATTGAATTTGAATGTTTGTTTTAATTCTGTGCGTATTTCTCCATCATGGATGCATTTCATCTTTCTATTTGATCTTGAAGTTTGAGTGCAGATTATGGGGACATCATTGTTGCAGATGAATTAGTGAGGGCAGTTCTGCATGCATAATGCCGGAGACATTGAGGCTGTTAGCACCTTGTAGTTAAATCCCTCCTTGGTGATCTGATTAGATGTGGATAGCCTGAATGCTAGCTGTGAAAGGGACCCCAATGTGTCCTGAGGATGGATTGAGGTTGTCTGGCACATTATCCATGTTGTCTTTGGTAGTGTAAAATACTCATTCCTCCTGCAAAGCATTAAGGACCGCCCCCTCAACTTTGGAGTACAATGCAAACTCCTACTCTGTGTCAACTACTATTTGCATGCGATGCAGGCAAGTTAGTTTTGAACTCAAGTACTCAGTGGAGAAGTATTGTTGATGAATGACTGTACTTAAGTGCTGTCCTCTTATTATCAGATCACACCGGAGGGATGTTCATGCAACATGCGAACAACCTCATTGTCTGCGTATGTCTGCCTTTGCAGTAAAAACGACATTCCTTTCATCCAAACTTGTACATTGTCACCTTCATCTGTACCCACCGCCACATTCATCCATCTGCCCCGTCATCCTCTGAAAGTCCTGCAGTGTCTTCTTTTCTCAGGTGTGCATTTTTTATTTTTTTTTTATCCTCCTACGTTTTCACCCAGACAATCCGTCTTCATACACCTGCCTGCACATTTACATACTTTTATAGGCGAATACATATGTTCTTGTCCCCTGCCTTTCCCCCACAGGTGGGCCTTCACATTAATCATCATCTCATCCTACACTGCCAACCTGGCTGCCTTCCTGACAGTGCAGAGGATGGAGGTCCCCATTGAGTCCGTAGACGACCTGGCAGATCAGACAGCGATAGAGTACGGCACCATGCACGGCGGATCCACAATGACCTTCTTTCAGGTCAGAGGTTAAACACATACTTGCATATGATCGATTGTTTATACTATTAAACAGCCACACAACCACATGTATACACACCTAAGATCACCTGCATTGATCAATGAGCCATCTGCTGCGTTATCCCTCTCGTCACCTTCCTGTCCTTCCTGTCTTCCCCATCTAACCACAGGTTTTATCTGTTTCCTGTCTGTTCCCCACACAACCATTCAATATCCCTATCCTTGGGGAAATGTAGCACTGTCCAAGGCCTTAAGAGAGACACACACTATCCTCTATTTTTCTCTCAAGACTTGACCTCACAAGAGTGAGAGAGAGAAACAGAGTGTTACACAGAGACAGTGAAGGATGTATAGAGGAAAGGAGAAAGGGACATTATCCTTGTCTTTCATTACGCGCTCACGTCCACCGGACCTTGAATAACTCAGGGAAGACATGTCAAGATAAACTAGAGGACATGTGAGGACGTAAAATGAGGATTCTGTTCCAATCTCTGAATGCTACACAAGGAGAAAAAAATATATGCTGATAAACAAACGTCTGCAAACTGCAAAACACCTTTGGGGAGGGTTATGGAAGGGTTTGAATAAAATCTATCAGAGGGGAAAATGAAAAGGAAAAAAGAAATGAAAACAAATCTGCTCTTCTGAAAAATGTAAAAATATGTATAACTTTGTATGACTGTTGTTTACTGTCTCCCACATCTGAGTCTGTGTGAATCTTGAACCGCTGATTGTGTCTGGCGCTGCAGAACTCTCGCTACCAGACCTACCAGCGCATGTGGAACTTCATGCACTCCAAGCAGCCCAGTGTGTTTGTGAAGAGCACGGAGGAGGGCATCGCCCGCGTCCTCAACTCTAACTATGCCTACCTGTTAGAGAGTACGATGAACGAGTACTACCGCCAGAGGAACTGCAACCTGACGCAGATCGGAGGACTGCTGGACACCAAGGGCTATGGAATTGGCATGCCGCTGGGTGAGTGGGGGAGAAGGGTTAAAAGAAGGAGAAGAAAAGAAAAAGGACAACTTAACAGCTCACTCACACAGGTGGCGAACCTGATAGCAGTGTCTTTAATTGGTTTAAGTTTGGTTTTAGTTTAATAGCGGTATAGAGAGGATCCGAGGTTCGCTGTAAAATGAAGGCAGCAGAGGGTAAAAGCTGAGGGTTTTGCTTAAATTTGCTGCATAATTCATACTAAAGCTAAGAAGGGAGAATTGAAGAGCAGGGGTATTAGTTGGAGGATACACCATAAACGTCACATTAGTGCGTTACACTGAAGAGGAAAGCCTCAGAAAAGCCAAACCATTAGCTGCTATCATGGAGGAAAGTGATGCAAAAAGAGAGAAACTTCTGAAATAAAAAAACGACTAAGCACTGCACTTTAAAAGAGCAGCTGTTTCCCTGCTGTGATCAGAGAAGTAAGGAAGAGAAAAGCAATGTGTTTATTGTTCCCTTCACTGTACGAGTGCGCTTCACTGCTCCGAGAGTGTGCACCAACACTGTTTACTTACACTTTGATCTCAGGTTGAATAGTGTGAGAGAAACACACCTTAAAGTAAACAAGATTAATTTCAATTCCTTTGATCTTTAAAGGACAGATAAACCCGGTGTTCAGTGGATCGTTTTCCGTTGCCGCATACTGTGATGTGACCTGTAGAACACATCTAAACGGCTGTAAGCCCTTTAATCCTATAGTTAGAATCCTTTCCTAATCCTTTTGTTTGAAGTTTTCCAAAATTGTAACATAAATGCTCATTTAATACAGCCAAAAAGGTCCCCGAAAAAAACATACCCTCCCTGTGTTCATAAATATGTATGTATCTAAATGTCTTATCACCTTTCTCTCTGCCCTTCAGGGTCAGTGTACCGTGACGAGTTTGACCTGGCCATCCTCAAAATGCAGGAGGACAATCGTTTGGAGATCCTCAAGAGGAAGTGGTGGGATGGTGGCAAGTGTCCAAAAGAAGAGGACCACCGTGCCAAAGGTTTAACTCCGGCTAATCCTCATCTGCTTGTTCTTCTGCTCCACTTCTGCTTGTGTCTGGAACAACACTTCAACAAATCCCTTTTCCTGTCCTGTCTGCCCCCCGTCCCCCCGTCCCCGTCCCATTGTCTCCAGGTCTGGGCATGGAGAACATCGGCGGTATCTTTGTGGTGCTGGTGTGCGGCCTGCTGGTGGCTATCTTCATGGCAGTGCTGGAGTTTGTCTGGATGTTAAGGCAGGCGCCAGGAGATGAGGTGAGAGAGGGCTATTTAACCTGCATCTGCTTTGTCTCCCTCTCCCCTCCCTGGTACCCTCACCCTCGGGGAGCAGCAAGGCTTTCCAGCTTCTAAATTTGATAGAAAGCGTAGCAGGCGCCTCCTTTGGGTGACATGTGGCACCGTCAGTACAGCCGATGAGCCATTAACAGCACAAAACCAAAGATATACCTCATTTATACCTCACTAAGAGTAAATGCATATATGGAATATTTTATATTTGTAGCATTAAGATTCATTCATATATTCTTTACTTATAATATGGTGCATTATATATAACACTGACTGTAGCTGGATCTTATTGGTGGTGAACACATGCTAAAAGGTTCATGCCATGTTTTATCCCAGCCTTAATGAATTCATCGATTTAATGAAAAGATGTCTACCATTGTGTGCCCATGCATCTTCACCTGAAAACCTAATTGTCAGTCAATAATTGACCGTCAACACACCCACATGTGGGAAGTAGAGGTGAGGATCTAAAGAACTATACTTTCTGTAGACAAAAGAAGGTTATTATTGCTTGTGTGAAGTGCTAAACACAAATAGTGTGTGATTATTATAACCAGAAAAACTGTTGACGTTTTTGAATAAAAATATATATTGCGGTATGGACTTTATTGTAGCTACATTCAGAGTGAGGACTAGGAAGAAACATGAGGAGTTTCTCCAATCTATTGACAGAACTTATAACAATTTAAAAGAGGGTTTTTTTTCCCCCAGACCAATTAAAAAAAAAAGTTCTTCTGTTTTGCAGAAGCATTTTTTTTTTTTGACCATTGAAATTGCCAGGAAATGTTCTGATCTGTTTGTGGAGGAGGTCATCTTCGCTGCCGATGAATATATTGTTGACAAATATTCCAGAGAAAGATGTGCATGCAGTGTTCTAATATATTATATGGTAATATATGATGTGATTCCTTTAAAAAAAGATACTTGATAAATGTCTTTTCAAATGGACTCCGCACTGTGATTTGAACTCAATAAACATTCAGAACGTGAAAGTCAAAAACCAACTCATGTGATTTCTTCTTCTTAAGGGGCATCAATTAACATGTAGACTGTGTGAGTGTTTGTGCGTAAATGGGTGTTAGGTTGTGTGATTTAAACCTGTTTGATCTGTACAGTTGTTACTCTGCAATGGTAGTTTTTGTGTAATGTAGGAAAGCCTCTACTGTCGTGATCTAAGCGGTAGTATCAATAATAAAACTATAGTTTACATACAGTTTACATACAGTCCAAAATAGGGGAAGCGCTTAATCGTCCGTCCAGGAGGTATGATGTTATTTAAAGGTCTGTGTGTGTTTAAAAAGTAAGTTCACTTTATGTCTGCGCTTCATGAAATCTTAGTTTTACTGCTGTGTTGAAGCTACACTACATCTCTCTGTTGATCTCCCTACGTAAACAATTTTAAGAAAAAATAACCATGAAACGTTTGTGTTATGTGTCTGTGATGTCCATCAGTCTGTCCTGATACAGTCAGTCAGTCAGTGAGTTGTCTGGCCTCTCTCCCTTTCTCTCCCTCTCTTATCCCCTCTACCCTCTCTTTTTCTCCCTGTGTGTGTGCTTGCAGCAGTCAGTGTGCGAGGAGATGCTGCGAGAGCTCCAGGGGATCGTCCTGTGTCGCGACAGCTTGCAGGTGAGGCGTCGACGGTCTTCTTCATTGATGCGACCGCGCCCTTTACCCCTGGAGGAACGTCGGGCGCGAGCCGCTGCCGTCAGCCTCAGCAACGGGAAGCTGTGCGGGGGCACCGGACTGCCTGAACCCCTCTCCCACAGACTGGCGCAGGAGGCCGCTCTGGTTGCAAGGGGCTGCAGCCACATCCGTATTTGCCCTGAATGTCGACGCTTCCAGGGATTGAGGATGCGTCCTGGAGGGGCCACAGGGACCCTCCCCTCTCCCACGCACAGTGAGGAGAGCATAGAGTGGGACAAGACCACGAATAGCAGTGAACCTGAATAACGCCAAGTGATTCTGCTTTTCAGGGATCAGAGATCACATGGTGTTTTGGTTCAGCTGATCAGAGTTTTATCCTAAAGGGCAGGACGATGCTGTGGACCTTGTTTTGCCCTGGAGGCACGGCCAGTTAGCAGTTTTGGAATCTCCTTGGGTGAATTTTTACCTTGAACACAGGAAAAACTGATGAGTCTGTCTCATTGTGGTCTGTCCCTGTTGGCCCTTTGTACCATGTGAAACAGTATGGACAGAAACGGCTATGGGGCATTTGTACTATGCAGTATTTTCAGTCATTTATCATTGTGCTCTTTCCTTTTTTTCTTCTTTTTTAAATTATTTCTGTCCTCTGTTGGATTATCAGTACTGAATATTGTTATTCAATTCAAAAAACAAAAAACTTTAAAAAAGTTCCTTTTTTTTTATCTGTCAGTTTACTGTATGAACATATATTGCCTCTGAAGAGCTGCAAAGACAAACAAGTCAACCTTCAAATCCTTTTATTTTGAAAGTGCCAAAAACCATGAGTATAATCTTGTGGCTGGAGAAAGCACCACGGCCTTGAGAAGACAACAAACTGAACCTAGAATAACAAACAGAGACATTCAGACAAACGGACATTTTTTTATAGTAGTGATATTCTATTAAAAAAAAAAGTTTTAACTGTTGGTATCTCTGAAAGACAGCGATGCATGTCCAGACGTGTTGGCAGGAGCTCGCTGAATGATCGTTTGCTGGTGGCTGAGTTGCTGAAAGAATGATTTCCTGTTTTGAATACCTGCTTAAAATGGTTATTGCTTCACACAACACACACACACACACACACACACACACACACACACACACACACACACACACACACACACACACACACAACATCCATTAATTCTCTTATTCCATCTGTCTGACATCTTAAACACTATGAAACATTTATTGTCTCTTCACTTGTCCTCTTTATGATCTCTCACTTAAAAAAATATATCTACTGTCTCCTGCATAGCACACTCTCCCTGTTAGAGGTTAGCACTGATTTCCTCCATCTCACATATTTAAAAATGATTCAGTTTTATGAGAATAAGCCGGTGTGGTAATGAAACCCAATATATATCACAACCAACCAAAAAAAATCTCCCTGGTAACATAAATGGGTTTTATATCAGCAGTTGACTATCATTCTGTTAAATGTCAAAGCAGTTAAACTTTTATTGGCTCTGATGTTTACACACTGCATTGGAGTAGTTCAGTTCAGAACAGCCTAGAGGCCCCTTGACATTTTAATTCTTTCATTTCTGAAAACACTGCAAATCTAACTGAATGTTTTGATCTGGCCCAAAGAGAAAACATTTTTTTTTTTTTACTTGAATGATTTTGGAAGTGGTAAACATCTAGGGCAGACTGATAAAGTTGACATTTATATTGCTTTAACTGTATTCATTCATTTATTTGTTTTTATTTGCAACATGTAAACCTGTGGTTCTCAACTGGACTAGCCTCAGGACCCACCACCTACTCCCAAGTAAGAAAATCGTGAGCCAAGACGGTACAAAACATGTAACAGAACAAAGAGATGAAACAAAACAAACATGCTTTAAAAGTAATTTTAAGACACTTTTTTGACACTTGAAAACTATTCCACTACCCACTTTTGGGTCCTGACCCACCAATTGAGAATCACTGATATAATCCATACTTAAAGAAGTAAAATAATGACACAAAAACCACCAGCAACATTATTCTTAATTTACTTTGAGCAAAGACTGTGACTTAGTATTTTCCCATTGAACTGACCATTTCGATAGCCCGACTGTTGTACAGAAGGAATCAGCAGTCATCCTCATGTCTACATGCTTCTTTTTTATTTCTGATCTGGCCATCATTTAAAAATAATGCCCATCAGGTGCCGTCAATCATCATTCCTCAGAACTAGGCCACCAAACTCTACACCGCTTGAAGTTACTGCTGCAGTTCACTTTCTATCAGTCATTTTTCACCTGCAGGTTATCTGCATATTCTCTTTAAAGTAGCAACCTCTTTCTTTCTTTTTATTATTATACTTTATTGTCCATCAAATGTCATTATTCATATGTCATAAAATCAAAACGGCTTACCCTACCTACACACAAATCAAAACCTTTTCCTTTCCAATCCAAACTTGCTCCCAGCATCCACCCACGAACAAAACAAGGGTAGCATAATCTCTCTGAGACATAAAGAAGTCAACTTACATCCTTCTTTGTTCCTGAATATTCTGACAGCTCCAAGATTCCCGTATTAAGTTCTTTCAAACAACAAAGGCATGAACAAAAATGGTGTAATACCAATAAAATATCAAGGTGGCATATTCATAGAACTCAGATGCTAGATTGACACTTAAATTAAAAAAAAAAAAAAAAAACCTTGGACAAGAATTGCCTAAAGGGACCTTGAAGACATTAACAACATAAGCCATAATTGTGCATCTATAGTGTTACAATTTGTATCATGGTAAAAATGTGAGAATTGATGAAATATCATAGGATAACAAAAATGAATTAATCTGAAGTACCCTGCAATGTTACACACATTGATTTGATGTGTTTGTCTATATGTGTATCATATATATTTGTGTGTGTTCCAACTGTTGCCTTGTTGAATCATAGTTTTTTGTTATTCACCAGCACAGTAACATCTCTATATATGACCTCACCCAAACTGCCTCTATGTATTTTGAGCACCTGTTCTTGCATGAAGGGCTGTGATTGGTGCGCTGTATCAAAGGCTGGTGAACAGGTGAAACTGTGATGATCAGCTGCTGACAGACCTGGAGTAAACTGCATTATCAGCATTATTATTCTTCTCCAGAGTTTCCAGTGGATTCATTGTTTTGAACCTTTTTTTGGAATACTAAATGTATATGGTTTATTTTGTGTTTTTTGTGTGTGTGCCATATTTTTTATGTTAGTTATCTAGCTTCACACTCAGGTCTGCAGCGTGTCTGAAATCCCACAAAAATGCAGGGGTGTTTCAACCAGCACTGAATCTGGCACCCCAAAGAAATTATTGGGAATTCCAAAAGCAACTCACCTAGTTGTCAACTAATTACCTGTTAACGTCTTACGGTGTGTAAATACAGTTTGATCAACAGGAGTCCCCAGTAATGGTTCATAGTGTTGTAACAGTCATTACACACACACCTACATGTGTATCAGGATTATATGGACACATTATCAGACATTTAGACACATACAAATGCACACCAGTACAGTTTGTGAGCATTTGATTTAAAAAAAAATAAAAATAAAAAAAAAATCCTTGCAGACAGTAAACTTTCTATATTTCTTTATATATTAACTTGTTAAAGGGAAATTGCCAAGAAAATAGCAAAGAAAGAAAACCAAATTTCTTTATGCGTTTTATAAAAGAAGTTTCTATCCATTTGCTGAATGTTACTTTGAAACTCATGAAAGTGTGGCTCTCGCTGCACCCGATGCTAACTCCTTAAATACTCAAAACATTTACAGGGGTGCTAAATCAAGCGTAGTTGGAATGAGATTGCCAATTACCTTGAAGGCAGGACAAGCAGTGCAGTACGAATTAAAACAAATCCCTCTGAAACACTGGACAGCCTTCGCTGGGAGACCTCTGAGTCAGATGGCAGGGATTGGCTGCTATATTTTATATGCTTTATTTTCTTATGTTGACATTTTTATCCCATTATAAATACATTTCTAAAAACAACCTTCTGTGGGGGTTCTGGGTTTGTCTTTTCTTTTACTCTGATTTATACGACCTTCTAATCTGGTTAGATCTGCCATGCTTAAAAGCCTCTGAGTGCACACTGTTTTCTAAGTTTAATATTCAGCCAGGAGAAATATTCAGACAGTGCTCATGTTGTATTTTTTGCATTATGAGGATACAAGGAGTTTCTTGCTTAACGTGATGATTTGTTGGGTGAACCAGAGGGAAATGATGCATTAACCTCCCCTTTCTCTCCAGGAGCTGAATCAACATCTGCACACTTGTGAATCTGTTAAAGCGCTGAGAATTTGCGTGGGTGTGATGTTTTAACGTGGGGGTAATGAGTTTAGCAACTCACTCGTGCTATATTTGCATCCACTCAGCCGTAGTCCATCCATCAATGCTATTTTCAGTGGATGTTTCTGCCTTCTCAGGATAGTGAGTGAAGGCCAAACAACAAACTGCATCTAGTTAATGGTTTCATTCCAATCTCTCTCTCTGTCTCGCTCTCATCTCTGAGTGCCAGTCTCCCCATATCTCCATGACAAGTTTACTCACCAACTGCACGTCTCAGTGCATCTCCCCTGCACCTACGGAACTCTTAACAAGAGTGACAAACACACCTCAGCACTCGCTGCCACCTGTATGTCACTGCCGTGTCAAGTTTATTTAACCACGCTCATGCCTCTGCTGCTCCAGGTTCATAAACTCATCGCATCTCATCCCACCAGTGATGTGCTGAACTGCTGCTAGCTTTATGGAGGCCACGTTGAGCACCGAGTGCCTGCAGGGGTGTGTGCAAATCTGCTTCACTCCTCTTTGCTCTTGATCTGCTTTCACTTCTACGATGCCTAAACCTGACACCTGAGACGTTTATATACATTTTTTTATATTATTCATTCATTCCTAGACTTGTATTCAGATTGACTTAATTACTTTCTGACAGCAATTTTGAAATCTATTCATACCATTTTCACAGCCAAGATTGCATCTCTTTGTCATACACCTGCTTTCTCTTTTCTGACAGCAGATTTCCCAAGGTTAACAGCCCTGCACGTGTACATCCGCCCCATAACAACCACTAATGAGCAGCGATTCTAAGGACACCAATTGAGAGACAAAGCAAATCAGTGGAACCAAACTAATTCACAGTGAGACAGGCACACATTTTTATAAGTGAGGGCTTTCCTATTGATTTGCTTGCAGTCAATTGCAAAAGGCTTGTTGTTGTTGATGTTGGGGTGTACTTAAAGAAAAGGTATTCAGAGTGAAAGAATACCATCCAAGGTGAAGGACTGTCAAGGCTGCTATACAGCCTTTTGTTGTTGACAGTTTCTGTTGAGCTTATTGACCAAAACATCTTGGCATTGTTTGTCTTTCAGAGAAATAAAATGGAGTTTCATTTACTCTGTGTTTTGTTCCCTCACTATTCATTCTCACCTTGATCGATGGCCCCACAGAATGGGAAGCATTGATTACCTAATTTTGTGTTCCTGTGTGGGGGTGAGAGTGAGTGTGTGTTCACTGTGTTGGTGTGTTGGTATGGGTCTCTCTCTAATGCTCTGGCCTCCCTGGGAAATCAGTGTCGGCATCTGGATTCATCAGCTGGAGGGCCTTTCATTGCGTCATTACCCAAAAGCCGAACAGACAGCCAAGTCGAATTCAGAAGGAAGTGCAGCAGCAAGTGCATGTTTTCTGATGTCCTTCAGAAAAATTCAAGAAGACAGCTTTTATCATGGAAATCGATCAACAGGGCACTGCCTTACAAAACTACATGAATTCTTTAGAGTTCTTTTTTAAAGGTAAAACAGTCATTCGAGAGGTGTTTTAGAATTGGCGTAAAAAGTCTGTGTTAACCTTAAGCTCTAAAGTTAGAGTGCTTACCTGTCACGCTCCATAACGACTCCACCTTTGATCAGAGCATAATTTTTCTTCCGGAAATTAAATCACTGACAGCAGACAAACATTACCAGGGTTAACATTAGAACAAGTCTATTAATCATACGCATCATGGACAAAACACCTGCCTGATGGATGTGAAAAAGGTTAAACCTGTGGATATAAATTTAGGGTATATCATGAACTCCAACTACAATAAGGAAATTAATGATTTACCCTCATTCTATTTTGCTTGAAAATAATTCAAATTCCATATATTTCCACAAATTTACATTTCAACTTAACTGCATTTCAGAGGAGTAATGTATGCTTTCTTTTCTAAACATATTTGCCAGCTAACTAGTTGCATTGTACCAAATAAATACATTTACCTGCAAGTGCATTCTTAGAGCTTCAACCTGTGGTTCCCTTTACTTATCATGCCTTATAAAACAGTATTTTTTTCTGGCCCCTTGTAACGATACATTTGTTTAAAGAGGTCTAAGCAGGTCCACCAAACACAGTTTCCTTCTAAACTTCCTGAAGGGATTTTCTTTCAATGAGTTTGAGAACGTATGAGGTAAAATTGTTAGATATTTTTCAAAATAAAGGAAGAAGAAGAAGAAAAAAAACAACAATAAAGATGAGTATGAGGATTGTGTTTTCTCTTTTCTCCTACCCCCCAAAAATCATCTCATGACCTCTTCCATTTATCTTGTGACCTTTTGGAAAGGGCCCTGACCCCTTCGTTGGAAACCACTGAAACAAAACAGATAAAAGATCATACTAAAAGATGTATACTTCAAGGACATAAAGTAATTTAAAGTATCTGTTTCACATCAACCACAGAAGAAAGATTGCACATGGTACATGACAATAACCTATCAGAAGGAATTATTTGACATTGATATAAAATAATTGAATTAAGATATTTTAAAAACAACTGTCCTTTAACTTGGTGTATTTTTAATGTTAGATTTTAACTTAGAGAATTTGACATTCCTCTTTTTAGTATTTACTTACTTAGTACTTTCAGCCCCGACTGACCAATGCGGAGTATTTAACATGAGCGTTTACATAAAACTAATACATAATGACAGATAATACTACTTAGCACACATTTTGCTAAGTAAAAATAAATTTTCATGTTCCCTACCGAACAGATTGCACTATGCATATTGTCATTTTTAGCACTGGGAGGACATCAGAAAACCACATCAAACCCCACAAATCAAAAACGCAGACTTTGAAAGCCAAGGCTCGTTATGGTTTGAGGACAAAAAAAAAAGTGGTTCTCAGATAAAGACATCTTGAGCTCCAGTCTTAATTGGTCATCAAACCACAGAATGATTTAAATCCCAGAGTAATCGATTCATTACCTCCCAGATGAAAGGCTAAGATAAGAAATCACAGTGGGCTGTGAAGAAATTGCACGAATGACAGCTTTGTGAAATCTGTTTATGTGGCTCCCTGCAGGGAAAGTTAACTTTAATTGAATCTGAGCAGACTCATCATATTTCCTGCACCATTAACTGTTATTTTGCCTTCTTCTTGTTATTGTCAACTGTTAGTCCACCTCATATTGACATTTATTTTTTGTTTCCTGTTTGAATTCCCTCCTTCGCATAATGTATGTTGATGTAAACAAGGCAGCTTAGTATTATTACAGATTACCAGTCCCTTCCTTGTCTAGTGTTCATGTTACCGGGTTACATCACACTTTCTGTACCACCATATATGGCGTCTCATCCACTGATCAAAAAACACCCTAACAAAATAGTATTCTCATTGTCATCATTGCTAGCATGGCTATTGATTTTAAAGCCTTTATTGATGTGTTTATACAGTACAGCACACGTATCATTCCTTTAATGTGATTGTGTTCCTCTTCTTATTTTACTAAAGACACCATCTTTGAAACCATTGACAGTCATTTGCTACATCTAGTGGTCATTACACGACATTACAAACACTTTATGGATATCTATGGATACATGCAGTCAGATCTGCCCATTTTGTACTCTGGTGATGAAATATGGTACCAACAGCCACAGTTTCAGGCATACTTAATCATGAGCTAAAAGTTGATAATGTCGCAGGTTTCACTTTTGTTTTACGAAAATGTAACGGTCTTATTTATCAGAACCTACAAATGTGTCTCATCGAGAGGAGCGGCTGCCTTTAGATCTTTTAAGTCTGTCTCAGATGTTCGCAGCATTCAAGCCAAATTCAGAGAGCAGGTCCTTGTGATTTTGATGAAGCTCTGTGCTCTTGCCCTTCCATTCCTGTCCAGCCACAGACAGCTGGGAAGTCAGACAGTCTAAAGTCTCCTGTAGATAAAAGAAAAATCAGTGAAAATTAGATGTGACCGAAAGGTTTCCCTTTAAATCACCCAGTTGTCTAACCTGATCTCCCTCCTTCCCTTTAACCACTTTAAACTCTGATGAGTTACAGGACTGCGCTGATGGGGAAGAGACATAATTACATTCTCTGTCACACAAGGAGAGACAGAAATAATAATGATTACTTATTGTAAAATCATGGCTGCATAATCACAGACTGAGTCTACGATAAAGGGCTCCCGACATGACCACTTATCTTTGAAGATCTGCTCTCTGAAAATTTGCATCTGCTGTCAGGGCTCAGCCAACTGGCCTGATCCTACTAAAGGGCCCATATTATGCTTGTTCTGGTTTTATATGCTCTTCAGTGTGTTTTCCAAGTGTCCTGTGCATGTTTAGGCACATCTATGTGGGAAAGTTCCGTGGAAACGCGGCTTCGCCTACGTCCTCCTGTTAGCTGCAGCATTAGCTGCATGTAACACTCAGTTCTAGCCCCCATCGATAAAAAATTGTCAGCGCAGCGTCTTTGTCAGTGTGAGATCACTGATCTAAGCCCACTGGCTCGTTGTGGCAAGCCCTGCAGCTCATGTTGAAATTTCCGAGAAGCGTGCTGAGCAACTGACCAATAATGACAGAGCGGATTGGCAGACCAATCAGAGCAGACTTGGTCCATGTGGGGCTCTGCAGTGGGGGCTCAGCAGAGCGTAGAGGGAGCAAGGAGGAGCAGTACATGAAAACAGACCCTTTTTTCAAACTTTAGCTATTGTGAACATACAAAAGTAGGTACATAGATTAAATATACAAACCCCAAAAAGGGCATAATATTGGCTCTGGCCCATACTGAGCCCCATTCTTTGTTATTTACATCAGGGAGTCTTATTGTCCTTGTGTGAGTTATTATAATAGACCTATAAGTTACCATAACATTTATATCATAGGTGTGGGTGTTGCTTGAAAAGAGTCCAGTTGGACAAAGGAAACGTGTTCCAACAGCTTAAGAACCTTCTGTGCTTCACTTCAGATCGTCTCTGTGACTTTTATATTTTACTGAATACTCGTTTGTATGTCCATCCAGGCTTACTTGAAGATCAATGTTGTGTGGCTTTGTAAAGCCAAAACATAACTTTTAAAGTTCACCTTTTCCTTATAGATCCAAATGCCGGCTTATGACATTTGAGAAAAGGTTGGGTAGTTTATAAACAGTGTGAGGCTTTTTGTAAAGCTGTACACAGCACAGTTTTTGGCTGTCATCTCTAAAGTGGGGAAAGTGAGTTTAATGCTAACACGTGGGATTATTCAACAATATGACACTTACAGTATACCCAGGTTGTAAAAACTCCTTAATGCGAGCCATGCAGCAGTGAATTTAATTTAGGTGCATTCATTTAAACTGTATCCATATAGAGACATTAACATGTTAACTTTCACATCCTAATGTTGGCAAAGTGCCACCATCCCAAGCACAGACATGATCTTATGGAGTTGTTCTACTGAGTGAAAAATGGATAAGGGCTGATCTCACTGCAGAGGCAAGAGGAAATATCAATCTACATTAAGTCCCGAATACATCCACTATGGAAAAGTGAAGAGTAATGGGGACAAAGCTGCCCTTTAGCAGGGACAGCACCACATCGTTCACCCTAATCGAATGGTATATACCTGTAAGCAGGTTCAGAGTGTGTGGAGCCTCAAACATGTCTGGTCAAACATACTGAGGCCCATTAATGGCTACAGTTTATCAGCGTCATTAATATGTGAATGGTGAATGGACTTGTTCTTATATAGCACTTATCTAGTCTTCTAACCACTCAAAGTGCTTGTGCAATACACGTCACACATTTACCCATTCACAAAGATTTTCACACACTGATTGGAGAGGAGGCTATCAAAAGTGGCCATCAGCATTAACAACTCACATTGATACGAATTCAAACTTCGATATAAATGCCAGTGGGAGAAGTTTACAATTCAGCGTCTTGCCGAAGGAGACTTTAGCATGTGGACTAGGACAGTGATAAGTCGTGATTAGTTTTGCTACTCACATGCAGGATCTTCTCATAGTCAGTTTCCATGTTGTCCATCTTATGACAGAGGTCAGATATGACGGTGTCCTTCTCCTGTTCAACCTGCTCACGCTCTCTTTTCTCTCTCTTCAATTCATCCTGACACAGGACTATGCACACAAACAAACACAGGCATGCAGTAAATTGTATCTGGCTCTCCTATATCTATTTATATGTTAATGTTTCATGTATTCATACCAAGTTCCTCTTTCAGCTGGCCGACCTCCTTCTCCAGCCTCTTCACCTTGCTGCTCAGGTCCGTCTGCATTGATTTGTACTGTCGACGGAGGTCTAAAAGATATTTGTAGCAACAATTTCAGACTTAGCCTTCGTTGCTGATTCCCTTTGCACAGCTAATTTAGCAATCAGCTTAGGCACCCAGCTAATTAGACTTTTTGTTCCCCAAAAATTACCCTAACCTTGGCAAACACGCCCCTTGTTCTTGCATCCCAAAGGGATCCACGCTTTATCTCAGGTTATTAAAGGAGAGACTAATTGTTGTTTCATGCCTCAACTGATGCGTACCAGAGTTCACATCCCTGTGGTCTTGTCCCTCGTGCTGCAGCTTCTGCTCCATGTCTCTCATGCGTCTCCTCAGGTCAGCTCTATCAGACTGGATCTTTATTGCAGACTCACGCTGTATGGCTGTGGTGATCACACAAACACATGCATGCATAATGATCACATCAGTGAGCTCTTTAGAGGCAGAAATTGCATCCTAATGCCTCTTACCCTAAAACTAATTATGTTTTCATATGGCTGTAACTTCCTGTCGGTGGTACAGATGGTGCAACTGTAGCTTCACATGGTGGGATGATTCAGATGCCTTGATTCAATAAAAGTGAAAATCAAACTATGTATAAATACTTCATTCTACATACATAGTCCTTTATCAAAATCTTAAAGCATGTTAGGATTGTCAGCAAAATACACTAGAGAGCACATGTAACAAGTTTTAACTTGGGACAACTAGTTTGACCTAAGACAGTACATTCATGTTAAGATATACATTTTCATTGAAAGCTGTAGCCTGCAGAAATTACTGCATTTCCTTCAGAAGTAGTAGAAGTATAAAGTAGAACATAAAGAACAGGTACCTCCAAATCATACATTTCCCACCACTGCTTCAAGTCTTACTATTAAACATGGTATGTAACATAGTATGCTAAATATGTTCCCTGAATCCCTGTGTAAAAGGTTGACGCAATCAAATAACTTTTGATAAGAGAAGAATCTTTTTCAGATACGATCTCGTTTCATATGACAGGGGGCATTATGAAAAGGAATAAAGTCATGTTATTAGGATTAGTCACTTCATTGATTAGATTAGTAACAGGGAATTTGAAATCAGAAATGATTAAACTGAATAATCGTATAAGTCAAATATAGGCTACCCTAAATCAAGAAAAAAGGCAAAACGTTTGCTGGTTACAGTCCTATACCAAAAGTGAGGATATTAAGCTTTTTGTTTATTAATGTAAAATGGACGCTTAAAAATTGAGAATGACCATTTTTAATGTATAATCATTTTTTCTGCCACTCAAAAGACTACAAGCTAAATTATTATATTACCTAATAATCAGAAGGTAGGCCTACATTAGGCATTATTAGACATAATATGCCTATGTAGGCTTCTCTTCTTTAGGAGTGGAAATGTCCCCCTTGAATTCAGTAGGCTTCATGTGATTTGTAAAGGAGGTAGTTTGACCTCAACGAGGCAACGTTACACAAAGTAGGCTAAATAAAAAAAATGTATTCCTGCTCACCAATATGATCCTGTAGGACGGCTATATCCAGAATACTGTGCTTATACTTTGCTTCTACATCATTTTCACCTGTAACAAGAGAATAACAGTTGTAAACAAAAATGAATGTCAGCAAAAGAAAAAAAAACTATAGTCCTACTGCATATAGCCTACATAATCTTAAATTACATTTTTCGGGAGCCTTCTTTGTGGTCTTTTTCGTTTTTTTCTTAGGAGGCATGATTCCTTTAGCTCCACTCCCTGAATGGACACACTAAACACAGGGATGAGCATTTGTTGCTTGCTGTGCTGAGGTTGCCGAGTGAGTTGCCATGGAACTAGCTGTCAACCTTGATTGATAGTTGACTGACTTTATTAACAACCAATCACAAAGTTACTAGGGCACCTTCGCCTTTTTTTTTGTTTTTTGTTTTTTTTTCATCTCGTGCGCACTTGGCCATGTAATTGGATCCTTACTTTTAAGTGAGATACGTTTTTAGAGCGTCCTTTGTTGCCAGGAGAGACCGAGCCCAGCGCTGTGGGAATGCAAGGCAACCATTCAGCATCACCTCAACCTTTTTTTATGAATGCTGCACAAGCTGAGGCGCGCGTCCGAGAACATTCACGACTCGTGAGCGCGCATGGAGAAGGCGTGGAGTTTGGGTTATGAAGAAGGGGAGGGAGGGGGGCAAACAAACGGAAGGGGACGTTCAGGAAAGGCAAGGGCCGCACATAGGCTACACGTCACGGTGGAACAGAAAAAAACACAGGGCAATGTTTCATTTCCACATTTATTTATTTTCTCGTGTTACAGATATGTGACGCTTTTCGCATTTTTTTTAAAAAAAATTTTCCGGTGCAACTTCCTCTTCTTCTCGGTCATCAGTGAATGCTCTGCGTCGTCAGCCCGCAGGAGGAGGAGGAAGAGGAGGAGGAGGAGGAGGGCTGACACTGTCACACAGACAACTCAACTTCCCGTCAAAGCACAGCGCAGGCAAAACGAGCTGCTGCTGCTGCTGACAACAAAAAAAGGGGAACGACATCGGGGATTATCAAGAGGAGAGGAACACATTCAAGACACGGTGTCGCCCAGCTGAGGGCTGAGCAGAGTCTGAGGTCTGTGCTCCTGCTAGTTATCCTTGCGTTGGGGTCCCTGCAGAGAGACAGCAGCACGGGGCTAGCTGCAGCACACCGCGGCTGCTGCACAAGGGTGTGAGTGACTTCTTTTAGCCATAATCTCCCTTTTTTTTTTAATTTTTTTTTTTATTTACCCGAAAACAGCTGGTGTTAAGGTTTAATGATGGAAGCCTTCATGCACTAGCCATCCCTCCCAAATCCTTTACCCCCTGTCGGACCCTGGCTCAGACCCGTCACTCGGGCGCTGTCCTCGCCGGGGGGGGGTGCCGGATCACCATTGCTGGGTCTGGCTAACGCGAGACGGCGGCGGCGGCTCGGTCCCCCCTGACCCCCTGACCCCCCCCCTGCCCCCCACACTCCTGTCTGCCGCTCTGGCCGACCTTTACCGAGCTCGAACATGGCAGGGAACCTTAAGAAAGGCGGAGGACTCATAGGTATGATGAAGGATGCCTTCCAGCCACACCATCACCACCTCCACTCCCATCACCAGCCCGGGGCCGTGGATAAGAAGACAGTGGAGAAATGTTGGAAACTGATGGACAAGGTAGGTTTAGCTCGGGATAAACGTGAACTGGGCTCGTCGGATGCCAAAAGAGAGAGAGGAGAGGAGGAGGGGGGGGGCTGCTAGCTCACAAAAGCTAACTAGCGTTGAGCTAACTATTCAGGTTCTGGCGTCGACAGCTTGGAAACAGCTAGCTGCTAATTAGCTAGCGTTAAACTGTATTGTTCTGTACCATATGTGCCAATGACGGACTGTTATGATTAATATCACAAAGTCCACACATGAGAGCGACATTACATGTGTGTGTGTGTAAGAGCTTTAACACACTCTATGCTAACTGGTTTGTTGTCACACCATTGTAGACTTACAAATGCATCAAACATTAACAAAGAAGAACATGCTGGTAACACTGGAAAAGTTCAGTTTAGGTTAATTCAAGGGAGTTTTTTTTTTTTTTTTTTAATTTAATTGTACGTTGTTGCTTATTTTACGGCAGTCTGTAAGCTGTTAGAAACTAACAAAGCACTGAGGGGGAAGTAAAAAAAAAAAACAACAACATGTCTATAACTATAATACAAGGCCAATCATGCTCTTTCACAGGGGAGACTCATTTCACAGCTTTAACTTCTCGGAAAAGCCTGCAGCAGTTTGACCCCTCAGTTTCCTGTGAGATTCACACAGCAATATCTGAGTGAATAGGAAGACAAGACACTCTTTTGTGTCCTCTCTTCCTCTTTGAGGTCTTTAAGTTCAGATATCTAATGTTAGGAGACGAAGCCAAAGCTATTATTAACAAACCACTTTCCAGTTCGTTTTACTCGGCTAGCATCTGTTGAATGTGCTCTGTTGGACTTTAAGCCACATTTCAACACCCAAAAAAAAAAAAGAGGTACTTTAGCTAACAGTTGTAACACTGTGACCTGGGTTTTTTTAATTAGGTGTTTTGTTTTTAGTGAATGTGCAAAACTCCTCCACACATTTTTTTAATGTTATATTTTGGGTGATTTGTTTTGCCTCTATTGGATAGAACAGCTGTAGAGAGTTAGGAAACATTGGGAAGGGGATGACATGCAGCAAAGGACCGAGGCTGGACTGGAACCCATTGCAACGAGGACTACAGCCTCTGTTCATGGGGCACGTACCCTCATAACCGCAAGGCTATCTGACGCCCCGAATGTGCAACACTTCTTAAAAAGCTTTTGTGTGCATCTCTGTCATATGACCCGGACAACTGACCTTAAACCGCCTGCACAGTCAGGTTAGCTTTTTACAGTCTACAGTCTGAGAATAATTTACAATGTTCATCTGACCGAGTGAAACAGTTATGCCCAGAAAAAAAAAGAATCTCTTACCTATAAAAAAAAAATGCTAAAACACCGATGTGTTTCCACTTCCCTTGATTGTTAAAATAAAGCTGCAGAAAAAGTATTCCGAACGCTACAGCCCAACATACACTCTTGACCAACAGAATGCAGAATATAATCTTTGTGTCCCTCTTTTAAAACACCTCCTGCAGAGGACCTAGTTAAATTTTAGCAGAATTATGTCACATTAATTCTGCATCACCTATTCTTACAGTTTTAGGCATAACAAACATTGCACTTATTTAATTTGTTTAATCTCTGACGCTCTGTCCAAAGGTTTGTTTTAAGGTTGCCCTCCTGCATCAAGTTTGGACTTTAGAAATATAGTTTAAAGGTTTAGCCGTTTTGTGTCTGCTGTTGCATCGCTAAATGCACGACGCAAATTAGGTATTAATTAACCATAACCTGATGTTTTGTTGTTTTTTTTTAAAATAAATTAATGTCAAAAAGTTACCTGGGCCAATTTTTTTCCAGGTAATTTAATTTTCAGGTACTTGAAGTTGATGTTCAGACAGTACATGTTTATTTATTCTATGCCAGTTGTGAATAGGCCTGGAGAGAACGAGAGAAGAGAGAAAAAGATGAGTGGAATGCAGTTAAGTGTAGAGCCCGTCAATATTTCACTCCAGCCTTGATTGACATTGACATATGAGAGCACTCAGTTGTTTTGGCCTTGTACGTGTGCAAGCATGCATGCGCATTTGGCAAAGTTATGGGTACAAGTGTTTGCATGGTATATGATAATGCTAGTGATGTAACCTTGGCAACCCTGTTATTAAATGTCAGACATAACCAGTGAAGACTTTCTGCATTCAGAGGCCTGGAGAAGGGTTGAAGGAGTGAGGGCACAGAGTTGGTAATGATACTGAAGTAAAGGCATGTTATCTGTCAGTTCAGTCGCACATCTCTGGCAAATGAAAAATTGTCTCTCACACGTATACTTACCACAGTCATATTATTCAAAATATACACAGGATAAAAAAATAAAAAATATGCTGATGATGTTAAACATACAGTTCTGTAGAAGCTTTAAGCTCACTTTTTGACACCATTGGCAATTTAAAAGGATTTTTTAAATGTTTTTTTCTATAAATGAAAAGTATAAGCTAATGAAATCACTTAAATCTTACTGCACTTCATTTTTTCCCCTTCCACCCATTTGCTGATATTGAGAAGCTGACTATTCTCATATATAATATATAAACTCATTCTGCATGTCATGAAACTGTACCCCGTAAAATACACTGTCCGTCAAGTGTGACCTCATTTTGCTGAGAGGCATTTGATACAGTGATGATGAGGTGACTTATCTTAGAACTGTATACCCATATTACAAGCTGAAACTAAATATTTCTCACATACAACACTCGGTTTGGGAAGCTGAGGCAGGTCCTTCTACATTCTGATTTGACATATGTGGAAGTGAACATCATGTTTATCTGTGGCTGGGGAATATAAAATTCAGAAAAGCAGATTTAAAAAGAAGTTATTTTCTGGCAAATGTATCAGAGTGGAATTAGTGTTAGTTAGCTTGAGTCAACTGAGCATGTTTCATAATAACGTAAAGCACGTATGCGTTGTATTACGACGTTATGTACAAGAGGTAATCGTGCTTAGTTACGGTTAGTCCTAAGTGGGGGCCAATCGTGCTTGAGTACGGCACGGTACGGATGGCCAGTGTGACCGCGCCCTTAAACACATTCATTCCACAACCACATTTAGTTATGTCATCCCTGCCTTCTTTCTTTTTTCAGACCCTCCCTCACAATTGTTGGATGCTACATTTTATGTGCTGTTGTTGTTACTTCTGAAAGCCCAAGTTCAGATCAGGAGAAGGGACCCTGGATTTTTCAAATATTGTGTAGGTTAGGGAGGAAGTTCATCCTAAATTCAGTGATGACCACGTCCATAAAGAGCGTACTGTCATTGAATGTTCCAGGCTTCCCGCCAGTGTCGTTTGTAATGGTCAATGAGGTGACTCAGACTCTGTGCAGCAATACACAGTGAGATGGCCGAGGAGAGGTTGAACATTACTGAGGATGTTGCATGTTTTCTTACAGTCTAGTGAATGTGTTTAACTCAATTTTAATGTTTTATGAAGCCATCTGATAGGGCATTTTCTCTCTGCTTACCCATTACAGAATTCACCCTATGATGTGTCAATGATTCATGTGAATGTGCGCTCTTGCAGATTTATTTGTAGGTTTTTTTTAATCTTTTGTGCTTGGGAAATTTATTTCTTCACATGCACAATCATGCTCAAATGTTGAGCAAAGAGAATTTGTGTTTTTCATGCAGAAGTGGTGTAGGATGTGCAGATTGAAATGAGGAAGTGTAAACATCAATAGCTTCTCTAAACATGTTCAGCAAGTGAAGAGTCCGACTGTGGTAACCTGTGTTTGTTGAAATGGCAGTTGAAAAATTAGACATGTCTCCAAACAGACATCTGCAGTGAAGAGGAAAAGGAGATGATACGGTTCATGAAGAGGACAGACAGTGTTTGGATATATGCAAATCTACCTTTGTCCTGGTACATGTTAATCTTTTTAGGTCTAAGAGGAAGCTGTGCGACATTGGGGAAATATCTCCTGATGCCATAAGGGAATTAATCGATTTAACTATGTATTCCATTATTTAATGTTTTGACTTGCCACACTCTGAAAGCTCTAAGCTTGCCTCTGACGGGGCTTTTAAGGGCCTTTCTCTCAGTCATCACCCTTGTTGGCACTTTCCATTCTGCATGTCTTCTGTCTGGGCTCTCTGACAGTGTACTGCTCTACAGATAAGTGGTCTAATACAGAAAAGAGCTGTATTATGCAAGTCTCTGTCTATAGGGTATAAATAATGTCTTACTGATGCAGAATAAAGGTGAGCTTTTAAAATTTTAGATAACCTTGACTTTCTTTCTGTCTTTGTCACTCTCTCTCTAACCCATCTTTTAACATGTGTGCTTTGCCTTTGCACCCACCTTGTCTCTAACTGTATCTTTTCATCCCCCCCTACACACACACACACACACACACACACACACACACACACACACACACACACACACACACACACACACACACACACACACACACACACACACACACACACACACAAACATCCTCCCTCTCTGCAGGTGGTGCGCCTTTGCCAAAACCCCAAATTGGCTCTGAAGAACAGCCCCCCTTACATCCTGGACCTTCTGCCAGACACCTACCAGCACCTGCGCACCATCTTGTCTCACTATGAGGGCAAAATGGAGACTTTGGGGGACAACGAGTACTTCCGAGTCTTCATGGAGAACCTTACCAAGAAGACCAAGCAGACCATCAGCTTGTTTAAGGAGGGAAAGGAGCGCATGTACGAGGAGAATTCACAACCCAGGTGAGAAAAGGGGAAAGAATCATTGTACGACAAACACATTTAGACATGATTTTAGTCGTGAATGGTGGCAATTCATTTTTTTTTTGTACTTTGAGTCATTGTGTTGATTTCCATTAGTAGACTTATCTGCACTGAGACATGAGCTGCCGCATTACACACAAATCACACCTCAAACTCTTTCATACATTCTGAGTTATTACGTCTAAGCAGATGTTGTGAACAACGGCTCCTTTCCCCAGCCTCCCAGGTGGTTGTAGCTCGTCATCAAAACAAGAATAGAGAGGTGTTGTGGTTTGAGCAAGTGCGCTCCTCTGTGGTCAGGATGGTGCTTAATCTACAGCTGCCTGGCACTTGTGTTTCTGTGTATCCTTATCTTTTCCATCTACTTCAGCATTTCACTTTTCATATAGCCACCTTTATGTAATGCTTTCGTTTTTGAATTCTTTTTTCCTCTTGCATCCACTTATCGCTCCTTGTCCCCGAAGAAAACAGGCCCCCCCCCATGTGTACAGTTCATGAATATGTCCTGTTGTTGTCTATGTGGCGGGTCTCCTGGAAATTGAATTAATAAGATATTCTGCTCGTTACGCTTGTTTTAGAAACACCAAATGAGAACAGAGTAATCTTTTGAAGACAAAGTATACAGCTATGGACCCCAAGATGAAATGGACTTTCTTCTGAGCAAAAAGTTATGGTTGTGTTAATGAGAAGGCTTTCAGAGCAGCTGCTGGGTGAAGCTGCTTTGCTTTTATCATGTTCATTTGTTGCAATCAAGAGGAAAAAGGCTGGAGGATATGCGCCGGTACTTGTTACAGGCATCATGTACTTTCTATAATGAAATAGTAAGAAAGAAATGATTTGGGTTTTCTATGAAAGGGTTAGTGAGCCAGCATCAAATATTTGCCAGTGAATGCTTTCTCTGCTTACTCCTATGCGTTGTCTGCTTTTTATGTCTGTGTGCTGTATCTGCTGTCTTCAGATGGTCTGAAGGCAAAATGGAGCTTTAAGAAGAGAGAAAAGATGGACAGTAATGAGTGTTTGAGCGGAGTAGATACCAGCTAAATAAGGCTACATCACTAACAAACCAGATTACAAGCAGGTTACACCGCCCTGTGTCATACTGGATTGATTGCTGTGAAACTCTCCTTGCTACAGTGTTGTGAGCTCGCTGCATTGATATAGGCTGGGAAGGCAAAAAAATGCTGTCTTCTTTCAAGAAAATCAAGTCCAACGAATTTGGTTGTTATGACGTCCTTACAGTTGTAGATACATGTGGTTGTCACTTCATTACTTTAGAGAAGCTTAATTCATTTGCATAGAGCTGGTGTGTGGCGCTTTAGCTCATCTCTACATAATTCTGTTAAATCGCAAATAACTTGGCCTATCTTCTATCCTGAGGGTCATTTGTGCTTTATAAAATTGTAATAAAAGTATGTGAGGCCTATGAGAGAGAATCAGGGAATAAGGCAGCAGTCAATCTTTAGTTAGTGCGACAGAACCTCCTACAAAATAGTCCTTCATGTATCACTGCTTTTCCTGTTTTGTCATATGTCCTTTGCCAGGTTAGTGTCATGACTTGGCCATGTATCTCGTGTCTTAATGCCTACAGCCCGAGGTAAAGGGCAAAGGAAGATTTAAGGTATAATTCAGAGTGACGTTTGTAATGCTTTTTAGCGAGCTTTCTGGTTTCATTTAAAGCAGAGGGGACGTGCACCATATCTGAGTTTTTATTAGTTCTGCCAAGTGCTGTAAATTCAGTTTCTATTCCAGCATTAGTCTGAGAAGACGACAGAGAAGAAGTTTTTTCACACATTCACGCCTGACCTGCTGTCTATTAGTTAAAGTATTTCTTGTTTTGAATGGATACAGGAAAAAAAACAATATTAGGTAATAGTTTAATCTAGTCAGTACTAAGTGATACATCCTCTTCTTGCTGCTCGGTTCCTCAGTTGGGTTGTTCCCTCTCAGACCCCATGCCAGTACTCTTGCAGACAGAAAAAAACTTAATCAACCAGCAAGTGAAAGCTTTCATCATAACCACCACTGTATTTGTGTTGTTCTGAGCCATTTTGACCGTTCCTCTGGGAAATCACATCACATCGTCACTTCATTGCACCAAGAGGCTGCTGCACAGAAAGAAATTCCTAGTTAAAGCAGAGGAATCACACACACAGTAGCCAGGCATTACACACAAAGACGGCTATTGTTTGTGCGCAAGAAGGCAGTGACACTAACCAATGGGTATCAGCCCACTTAAGAATGCTTTAGAATCAACCAATGATGTTGAGCCGCCACAGAGACTAGTATGTGGTTAGACTGCAGCTGAGCTCAGCACATGGCTGTGACTGAGAAGTTGAACAGTGAGGATAAACGAGAACTTCACCGCCTCAATGCAGACAGTTTGATCACCCACGTTTCACTGAGTTCTCCAATTCAGCCTTAATTTGAATATGACATTTGCTTTTACTATTTCCACCATCAGTTAGTAACATTATTTAGATGTTACTCAAAAGAAGATAAACACTACTCACACATTGATTATGAGCTTTATTTTCATAATCGGAGCTAAGGATCCAAGCGTGTCATTAGAGCTCTGAATGCAGCGTGGGTGGACATGCTATGTTGTGATGGCGTGCAGACTTCTCTGAAATGTCTTCCCCAGAGATTGAGACACGCTATTTATCCAGCCCCCCCATCCCATATGTTCCCCACTGACTGTTTAGCTGTAGAGAAGAGTAGAGTTGAAGTTGTGTAGTAAAAGCTTAGTTTTTGTTGTGTTTGTTTCGCAACACTCTGCTAAGTGTGGTTTGAACTTATCTATTCTGTTCTTAGTGCTTTTCCAAGTTTTTATGTTATTGTGGTTGAGAGAAAGATAAAGGGTTCTATGATGTTCAGAGGAGAAAACACAGAGGGTGGAAGTTGGTCTGCTGTCTGTGAGTGAGTGAGACTGGATTATTAACACTGACAACCCATCAGCAGTCAGAATTCACAGAACAGAGTCAGTACTTCCTCTTTGTTAACTTCGCTTACTTCCTCTTCTAAGTTTTCACAGCACAACTGATACTTCTTTCTGACCTCAGAGTTGACAAAGACCCGACCAGAAATGGTAAAATGTACCTTCAGCCCAAGTGCAAAAAAAGCGTTTTCCATTTTAGCTCTGCCTGTCAGAGCGAACAAAGCATTAGAGTGTTGTAATCTCAACCATGTTACCGTGTGAAATGACACAGTCTGGTAACATCAGAGCTAAAGCAGAAACGATGCCTTGATTATCAGTTAATCAAAAAATAACTAGTTTGTAACTATTTTAATACCAGATTCATTCATACATCAAAATGAATAGCATATGCACAACAATTAACAGTATAATGAAATAAATAATGAAGTCCTCTTGGACTTGGGAACTCATGATGGAGGTCTTTCTACATTTTGTGGTATTTAAGAAAATCCAGGATATTACGTATGTAGTGCTGCGGCCAACATTAATTATGAAAGTATGTTTTAAAAATCTTCCATTGAATTTATTCACTGTCACAACTCCACAGCCAAAGTGAGTCTAATAAACTAGTATTAATTGGTCCTGTAATATGACATGAAATAACACAAATTGACTATTATAATTTTTGAGAATTGAAGGGGTCAATAAATAAATTCCCTGTTCTGTCCAACACACGGTTTAAAATCCAGAGATAATAACTTAACAGTTGTACGTGACAATGAAAAACTAAGAACTGTCATAACTAAAGAAAGAAACCTCTTGTGTGTACGATAATAGATGCTGATTACCTTTTAATCGACTTATAAGAATATGTTTCAAAAAATCCTCAAAAATGGTTTCGTATAAGTCTTAATAAGCTTAACTTGTTGTGACTCAGCTTGATCACATGCGAGATCTGTGTTTGGACTCAACGTGGGATATGATTGTTTTTGGAAAATTAGTGACAACATCAATATTGTCCTGTCCCACATTGTTAAAACAACAACGTAGATATTAACACACACTCCTAGTTATCAGAAAAGCCTTTAACATGCTCTTCCATGGGTCTGACAGGATACTGCTTGACCTTTCTGTGACGCTCTGTTTGATCATCTTCCGGGGCTGCTCTTTCTTTGTGTACTGACCACCATTGATAGGTCCTGCTGGTCACAGAAAAGTGGTGGGCGTAAAGGCCACAGGATGATGCAACTGAACTGAAGGAGAGGCTACACTGAAAAAAGGGATGGACCTGGAGCCTAATACAGCATTGTTCATATTGTTGTAGGGGTGTATTATCTTATATGGTCTAAATTATCTCCAATGTTTTGTTGACACACATCTGTTGCTAGAGGAAGAATTGTTGTAAAGACATGTAGGCCTGTTGCAATACCTCAAATAACTCAATATAAAAAAAAGAACAATAAGCCATTTGTTCCTTTTTTTTGCAGAGACACCTCGTTCAGTCCATATATCAGTAAATACACGGCTCTGTGTTTGACTATATAATGAATATGTCTACATCAACCAGATGTTTAATTTTGGACTCAGTATTTATTATTAGTTTGATATTTAGGTAATTGTATTGGTAGAAAATATTGACACATTTTGAACGGTGGTGTAATGTAACGAGGTAGTACGTTACAGTGCTCAAGTATTTTCTGAGAGTATCTGTACTTGTACTTGAGTGAGTTTTTATGTTTTTGGCAACTTCTACTCCACTACATTTCCACTCTCTCTCTCTCTCTCTCTCTCTCTCTCTATCTCTCTATCTCTCTCTATATATATATATATATATATATATGTGTGTGCAGAAAATAACATCATAACAGAGCTTTCTTATCCCAAAAATTCCCTCAGGACACTGGGTTTGTCTTATGTTGTTACTCTTCTAAGAGGTAATGATATTACTCTAGTTAGTACTGGCTTGTCCTCTAGGTGTGTGTGCTTATTTATAATTCATATTCACATCTGTCCTGTAGCTCTATGGCTTTGTTGACTGAAATGAGACGCCTCAAAACAGGTTTTGTTCACAAGCTATGATTGCTTTTAAGCAAAATGGGGAAAGGCCTCATATTGGTCTTAGCATGTGGCCACCAAATAACTTAAACCAACTCTGACCACATGGAAATGTTAACATGGCTAAACAACTTGACTTTCACAAAAGGAGTTTAAAGACCTTCTTATTTTTAAGTGACCCCCTTTTTCAATGTAATTTACATTAAAATATTAATAACTCTCGAGATTCTGACCACTGTCATTTTGGTCAACATCATTGACTTGTACTTTCACTATCAGTACCCAAGTACATTTAATGTCTGAAAAAGATACTTTAAGACTTTTGCTTCAGTGTTATAAGAAAAGATTACTTCAACTTCTACTTGAGTCTTACTATCATCTGTGCTGTTCCAGTTTACCATTTTCTGGTATGGTATTTGTACTTTAAATTAAGTATGGCTTTCAGATTCTCCATCCACCGCAGATTTGTTAGAGTCCTGTGTAAATCAAACGTAAAAAATGCTGACAAAGACTTAAAAAAACAAAAAAAAAAAAAACAGGCAATATAGCTTGTTTGCTTTATTATATGTTAATGACACATTTAATAAAACATTGCTTTCTCTTTCTCATGTGGCCACCATGAACAACCCTAAATCGTGACTATATGCAGTTTTTCCTGTAAATTATATTAATGATGTACTCTGAGGAACAACTATCACTTTTTCCTGACATTTCATAGACCTCATCAATTGTTGAATCAAGAAAACAGTTATCAGTTGCAGTCTGAAGCGCACAGTTAATCCAAAGAGTAAGGCACACATTCGTTGAGCCATACATTTGACTGCTACCACAATTGAGTTATTTGCTTCCTACATTTTTACCTCCCTTTACTTTTAGCTTTTTGTCCAATCTTTTGCACAATAGAAAAATGAATTCCACACATGCTTCAGTGATACATCAACAATAGTCGGTAGAGACGACTTCCTCTTGCTATTACTCACTCAGCCTTTTCACAGCTGAACTTACTATTCAGGTTTCATTAGCAGGTACATTTTTCTCTGAACTTGTAATGAAAACATTTTGTTCTCCATAACATAATTAAGTTTTTGTTTTGTTTAGAAAAGACTTCAGAATTGTGGTTGTGTACATTTTGACTATCAAACTCTGTCATTCTAGTAATCTGGTGTGTTTTTGTGCACCAATTTGGCAAAATGTGTGGATTTTTTTTCCCCTTTTTATATTTGTAGAAGGAAAATGATGTCATGTAAATAATACAAATCTGGTACTACCTGCATGGATGTCAAATTATAAAATTCTAGCAGATTTAAAGTTTCATCATGTACATGGAGTCTGAAGATGAACATGAAAGACACAAAGAGAAGTTAAGTAACGGTCACAGCTGTCTCTAATGAACGATCCCTCCGCGAGCTGAAAGCACATTCAATCAGGAGAGACTTAATTGAGAATGAACAATTATTTATTTAACAATAAATGTGCAACAATTTAGATTTGAATGTGCAAAGTCTTTGGGGGATTAGACTCCATCGTGACGACCTCATGTACTCAGAACGGTAATGAGGCCGACAGCAGGATAGCATACCCCCCTATGGAGTCTAGACGCTGGTGGTGGTGAAGAGGAATGGAGGCTATGATGAGCCTGAATCTGGACTCTGCTGAGCTGGAATGGAGGTGACTGGGGCGGTGGTGGGTTGCAGCGGTTGCCCTGAAATGACAGAATGACTGTGGAAGAGCGAGAACTGTTTTAGCATTTTGCCGCTGCAGGGTGATTGGTTGAGAGAGGTTGTGTCCGAATCTGGTTGGTTAATTACTTAAAGAATAAACGCCCATTATGAGCTGATCACCACAGCAGGTAGACAGAGGAAGTAGTTTAGGTTGAAGTGAAAGGATGAATGAATTTGTTAAAGAATATAACCAGTCTTCCTGTCTGAACTTACGCTGAGCTCCATTTCAGAGATTGGCGTCGGTGTTTACAATTCTAGGACATTTTAGCTTGTGTCACATTGACGTGTGTGTATTTGTGTAGTGATTGTCTGTACAGCAGCATGGCAGCAACAACACAAATGCTCTTGCCGAAAACTTTTCTCATCTTCCTCCCCTTTCACTTTTCATCCTGTTCAGTTGTTTCGCAGCTTGTTTTCTGGGGCACTGGATTGATTACCATACAGCCCCGCCATAATGGCATACAGCCATAACTGCATTTAGATAAGACCAATTCACCAGGTGCTGTACTTGGAAAGCTTTGTTCAACATGAAAACACCAGTTAGACTTTGATGATGGTGGCAGTATGAAATTTTGCAGAGGCGGGCGTCGCCAGGTGTTGAATGCAGGAAAATCCCTAGTTTTAAAGTTGACTTGATGCTCAGGTCACAGCTGGCTAATGCTTTCAGTCCAAGACTAAAACTTCAGAGCATGGCAATTTTTCTGTAGCTATTTAAAGTGAAGTGCTTCTGTGCCATAAATGATTGATGCATACAGGCCTGCGTAGACAGAGAACAACTTGTCATTATATGGTTCACTACCTTTGGTATTTGCAAATGTCATTTGCACCCATTTCTATTTTGGTTCACCAAGAGAGTCCTATCCTGAAATATGACTTCCTATTTTCTGAAAAACTACCTGACATTCATGTGAAACAAAGGGCTGTCTCTGACAGCACAGCTCTCTACTTTGACTATCTGAAAAGCCATCACATCGCTGCAGCTACAGTACTGGAGGAAAAGGTCTTTGGTTGCTGTTTTGTTGGAGGGAGCCATAAGGAAATGCAGCACCAGCGGTGCTCTACATTGATGTCAGATAGAATTGCTTACAGGAGAGAATTTGCATGAATATCTTAAAATAAAAGTGTGTCCCTGTTGGTCAAAGATTTAAGGAGAAAGTTTCTCCAGACTTTTTTAAGCATTAAAAAAAAAACTAATGTTGAGATGGTGATGAAAGGAAAACTATTTTGTAGCTGTAACACTATTTTGCTGGAAAAATGGTTTGTTGACAACACACCCTGTTCATAGAATGGAAAAGAAATACGCACGTGAACCTAAAGTATGCTTTGGATTAGGGCTGCTTAATTATGGCAAAAATTTCAAAAATATTGACGTCACAATTATTAAACATGATTACTCATTCATTTTACACCTGCATCACAAGCATTAATCATACTGAAACACTTACAGTAAACATTCTAAACACTTGAAAAAACGACAAGCGATGGAAAATCAAGCTAGAGAAAATAAATATGTTAAAGAATAATATTAATAATTGGGGTTGTACCGCTAAATTTCATTAGTCTACCGTCTGTGATTATTCAAATTTTTCATTGCATGTATTGTATTTAAAGGAATGGTAAAAAAAAAAAAAAAAAAAGCTGAGCTAAATATGGTGTGCCTAAAGGGACAAAATAGAATGTGATTTATGGCGATCAAAAAAGGAATGCATTAAATTCAGACCTTGATTAAATCGTGATTAACTAGTTAATGCTGAAAGCCCTAAACTAACTTGTTCTCAGGTAGTGGTGATGTACTCGTGTCCAAAATATACCAACAAACACTTTGAAACACTTACCGCACATGACAAAACCAATGATCAAAACGAGCACAACATTTCGGCACAGTGATCGCCCAATCTTGATAATCTCGTTTTCATGATCGCGGTAAACCAAAATCGTAGTTCAAATTAAAACTTGATTATTTCCCCAGCCGTACTTTGGATATCTGTTGCTTTATATAGCACATGTTGACCTGAGCGAGGATTAGACCTTATACATAGTCATCATGTGACTCAATTCCAGCTCCAGTGCTTCATTCTCAAGGTGATTGACCACAGTGCAGCTCTCATAGTGCTGTTTCACACTACTGTTTCACACTACTGCTTCTCTCTGCTGCACACACTATTTGATTAAAACTGAATGTGCTGAAGTTTTGGCTCATGCCTTTGTACAAAACAGATATGAATTCATAAAAGAAGAGTGTTGCCCCCCCCCCCCCCCCCCCCCCCCGTTAGCGCCCCAGCAGGGGGTCTCTGTGGCTTTTGTCATGATGGTGTTGGGTGTAAAGTAAGAAAGGCTTTTAGTGGTTAGCCTCGCAGCCAAACTACTCCCGGAGTGCGGAATGGAAAACACAGTGCACATTGCGGGTGTTTCAGCGTCAATTACATGTGCCAACACTTCTAGCTTGAGGCTCTATGAGCAGATATATTCTCAGCAGAGCATCATGGTTATTTATGTCACTGCGGTATCTGTGAGCAGCCAACTTATCATGTAGTCTTCACACCATTTAGATTATGGTGATTAGCATGACGCAACCCACTTGCTTGTCTGCCCTGCAGGGTACAACAAGCACTTGCTGTTTCTGCACATAGAGATAAATTAGCGAGATTATAGTAAAATGCACTTGCGTATGCGCAGATGTACAGTTTTATTTCCATTTAGGTCTTAAATATTCAGAAGTTTGTGTAAGGTATCCTTTACCATTAGTGTATTGTGTTTGTGTGTGAGTGTGTGTGCGTGCTGCCATGGCTGTTTCCTGATGGAGATCTGGACAGAAGCCAGTCCCAGAGAGTTCATTTGATTAAGTGATGACTTGACAAAACTGTATGCCCAAATTTCCAAGCACATTCCCCTCCGTTTCGCTTTCAAACTAAAACGTTTATTTCTAAATTTCTGCGGTTCTCTGTTTTGCATAAGCATTCACTGTACACAATGAAAATCCAAAAAAAGTTTCACCTTCACTTCATTTATTTCTTAAAACGTGAAAATATGCTGGTGTAACTTCCAGAACACCTTCCAGCACATTTCTTTCTAAAAGGTGTCTAAATTTAGTCTGATCCTCGGACAAAAAGTAACACCCATATGTTTCTAAGGCATAACAATTAAGTGTATTTATGGCAGTTTTATGTGCTTAAAACTGAAGTGTTTTGCAGTTTATTGCCCACAGGTTCTTTAAAATCTTAAAATGACTAAAATACTGAATGCATAGGGTGAAGAGGTCCAACGTTTACCAACATAGGTTGGTATTTTGCTTGTCTATAAGAGTGGTTGTCCTCAAAATACTTATGATTTTAGTTTTGTTCATCATACAAAGGTGAAAATAACTCACTAGCTTTTTTTGCAGAGGTCAATTTGTGTTTGATGTGGTTTTCCTTTTAAGCCTTGAGCAGAAAAAATAATACAGCTGCTTACAGCTACTTGTGACTCTTGCTAATCCAGACAGGCTCTCTTTCTGTAAGGTCGACCCGAGCTGGCTGTGCTGTGGTGCATTAGCGCAGTACGGTGCTGGCTGGCTAGCTGCGCTACTTTATCACAGCCAGCAGGAAACAGGAAGGGAGCAGCCAGCTGCAAGGTCAGAGGTCAATCTATAGCATGAGGGGGATGGTGGACAAAAACCTAGTGTTTGACTTGAGGTTTGGCTTGTTCCTGTGGTCGTGGTTCAGAGGAGTGAGAGAGAAAAGGAAACATTAAAGACACATGTCAATCCTCAGCATATTAGCAAACCACGCACCGCTTAAATAGCAGCAACAGTTTTATAAACACTGGCCCATGCCCAGGTCACGCACATACAGACACTCACTCAGATCACAGAGCTGCTGCTTGAGGATGGAGATAAGCACGCACACACACACACACACACACACACACACACACACACACACACACACACACACACACACAACAAACAGACGATGAAACGCTAAACTTGCTAAATCAACTTGTACTGCTACTACGTTTGAGATTGAACTTACTTTGCAGTTTCTGAGTAATATTCTGTGTCCTCTGTTAAATCTCTCTACATAAACGGTCAAAAAAGACACAAAAAAAGTATCTTTCACTGTGAAGATCTCATTCCAGAGACAGCTGTGCCACTCTGTGAGCATGATGCCAGTCAGACCAGTGTTCACTTTTTAGAACTCAATCTTTCTCTCTGTCTCTGTTACATACTTCACAGGTTTTTGTAAAGTCACACATTTGTTTAGTTTTTTTTGACAGAGCATCACGATTACCAAAACACGAGACCCTTCCTGTGCTTTTGCAGGCGTGATGGTTTCAGTGCGAGTCTTGTGCATGAACGGTTCCTCCTCCATGTGTCCTACTACACAATGATGGGGTTTTTTTATGTGCTACAGCTGTGACCAGTGGCAGTGTGTTAATGGGTTGTTGCTCACTTACAATATCAGGAGATTCTGAAGATGAACTCAAACATTTTGGTTCTCATGGCTCATACTGGTAATACAAAACATTTATGGCTTGTATTGTGTTCTGCATCCTTCTTGTAAAGAAATATCTCTGCATCAACCTGAAATTTAAAGCAATAGTTTTTTTCCTTCAACTTTTAGAAAGAAGAAGAAGAGCCATTCTTAATGCTAAGTTTGCCTTTACTCATAGATGCAGTGATACATTGCACATCTAGCACAAATTTGAGCTAGTCTTTTTTCTCCTTCATTTTGAGAGGACATCTGTACATACAGGAAATACGGGGAGAGAAAGTAGGCGGCAGTGGGCGGCAGTAGCTCAGTCTGTAGGGACCTGGGTTGGGAACCGGAGGGTCACCGGTTCAAGTCCCGGTGCAGACCAAATATGGAAGTTGGTTCACCTCCTGAGCACTGCTGAGGTGCCCTTGAGCAAGGCACCAAACCCCCTCCCGACCACCAGCTCAGGAGCGCCTGCTGTGGGCTGCTCCGTCACTCTGACATCTCTCCATTAGTGCTCATAGGTGTTCCATAGGTGGTCCATTAGTGTTCATAGGATCCTGTTTGTGTGCATGTGTGTATATTTCAGCCTGTGTGTGTGTTGCATGATAAACAGTGTCAAAACTGAAATTTCCCCTTGCAGGGATCAATAAAAGTAAATCTTAATCTTAGTGTATGACATGCACCAAACATTACCAGGAAAGGGAGTCAAACCTGCGCCCTGTGTCCCGAGGACTTTAACCTCTGTTCACCAGCGCTCCAATTTAAGCTCATCTTGGGATGTTCCCAGTGACTAGTTTCCCTGTCGACTTATTACAAATTTAAATTCAGACTTAAGGTAAGGAAAACACTCAGAAAACAGTCAAAATTGGGCACAATTTATTTAACACTAAACACAGAACGCAGCCTTTTTAAATTTGTTTACCAAATGTGGTTAACATTAGCTGTGCTAACATCACCAGCTTTCTGTCTCCTTACTTGTTGACATCCACAAGCCTGTGCTGGTTAATTGTTACTCATTGCTCGTTACAAACTGAGATCACCTTTACATGCAAGCTGGACAGGCTAATCTTGATGGAATTGTTTGCTTTTGGATGGGAAATGAAAAGTTACAACTTATTGAATGTTTGCCATAGAAACTTTTAGAGACCTGCTTTAATTGCCCTTTGGCCTTTTTTAAAACATGTCTATCAAGCTGAGCTTCGTCCCTTTGGACCACAAACATTTTACTGCGAACTGTGGCTCAAAGTGAGAATCCTCAGACGTATCATTAGCATTGGCTGGTGAATTAGGAATGAAACTTCATGGTGGATCATAAGCTTGTAATCTTAAGCAACCTCTATCAGTGTTTCAAGTTGAGAGATGGGCGGGTGGGGGGAGAAAAAATGGATTCATAAGATGCTAAACCAAATTACTGTAGATGTGGAAATGAAAGCTTTCAGTGAGGAGCGATATATTCCATGCAAAATAAAAAAAAACTGCAGAGAGAGGATAACTGTCTTCTTGTGATTACATTGTAGATGAAGGAAGAGCAGGAGCTAAGGTTGTTGTAACTTAGATGAAAGCAAACGGGTAGAGAGAGCCTGACAGGAGAATGGATGAGACTGCAGCTTTAAGGCTCAGTAGGCCAGTGGGGTTAGGAGGCAGGAGAAACAGAGGAGGGACCTCCTGCTGAGAAGCTTGCTGCTGACTAAAAAGACACAGACATGCAGTGTCACAAACGCCTGCCTTCACTGAGATGACACTAAAAAGAGAAGACATTCCCGACTGCGTCTGCACGAGCTCCTCAGGGAGTACTTGAAGGTCTCATTTTCCACATTGCATCACTGATGAGGGGTGGCCCTGACTTCAAAGACTTACAGTCCTTGCATCTGGCTTCAAGTCTTGTGCTGTAGATTTGAAGTGGGTAGAACAGTTCAAAAGATTAGACACCAAGCTACTAGAGTGTTCACTGTTTGAGGATCATTTACTGCTGAGAGGGTATGAATTAACGCTTTATGGCAGTTTGCGAGCTATGCATTTTCTCTTTTTAGATGCTTGTCTGCTCCCTCTGAAGTAAACTATCATCCTCACAAGGGCTGGTCTATTTTGGCAGCTTCTCAACATACACTAATCTTATTCATCCATCTTCAGTGACTATCCTCCTTCCTCATTCACTCTCTCTCTCCCCTTCCCTCTCTCCACTCACAGTGTGCGTAGTGTAGTATGGGGCAGCTGCAGTGTAGTCATGCTTTCATTGCTGTCTCTCTTGTGCATGTCAATTCAGCCCGCCCAACTGCTAAGCACAATCTCCCTCTGTGTCGCCTCGTACATCATGGCTTTCTCAGCATAACACGCTGAATGTTGATGGGGTGCAGGGGGTATGGTGATTTTTTTTTTTTTTTTTGACCCTCCCATGTCACTTTTTTCTTTCCTCTTCCTATTTTTTTTTTCGGCTAGTCATCAGTCCTTTTCCCTCCTTGAGCATTGAACAGCCTTTTGTTACTGAGATCAAAACTTGGTACAGGCATATCCATTCCCTTACATCTCACTGTATGTCTGCATGTACGTTAAGTATGTGAACACTGCTGTGTTGCCCCTTTGGACCTGTGGCTGTTTCTGTAAGGCAGCTAGGGGCAGTTTGCAGTGGGGAAAAAAACCTGGAGCAGATACAACGCTATGAGTAAAATGTCAATATTACCGGCTGATGTCCAATCCTGACCCTCCTCTTTTGACTGCATATTTTAGAGACTGATATCCTTATCAAAGTGAAACAAGAATAAAGTGATACATTTCACTGGTTCCCAAAGTTGGGCGCGAGACCCCTAGGACAGGCCCCCCGGCAACGCATTACAAAAACATTGTACGCCACATTTTACTGCGAGCAAAGCACGGCAAAAAATCGTGAGAGGACTACCAAGTAAACGTAAAGGTAGACGTCACATATCTGTAAGTTTCTTGTTAGAATCCTCTTTAAAAGTGGCTTGTTGATTTTACTGAACTGCCGTTTTCTACTTTTTGCAGCCAGTATTTTAGATCATTATTTGAGTGTTATTGTCAGCCACGTCCCATCAGTGATTTGAACTACTACATATGGCTAAGATTGATCAAAAACAGGTTACTTTAATAGCTGACTGAAGAAATTAAAACTACCGTAAAACATCTGTTAATAGGCCGGCTTTAATTTTGACACTGCTTTTAAATATTTTCAAACAAAACTTGAAAGTTGGAACATTAAAGTTGGAAAAGATTGAAATTTAAAATTTACACCAGAAAGGTGATTTAAATAAATCACTAATTTGAACTTGCTTTGTTAGATAGCATGCAACCCTGCTTTACGGCCAGCATTATTTTGTCTTTTTTGGACGGATGTTGTAAATCATCTTTATATTTTGCGTCAAACTGCTTTCTCTCCTGCCTTTATTTGTCATAACATATGGAAACACCAGGCTAGTAAAAAGGACTGGGACATAAACCGGGATGGGCAATGACTTTCTGTCATTATTTCAATACAAGAGAAAATATAGAAGATCCCATTTTGTTGTTATTTCCCCCATTATTAGCAAGTGTAATGGCTAATAGCACTTCAGGCAAGTTTTGGAATATAATACGTGATGATGAATTATTCATTGTTTTTCTTGGAACTTCTTTTTGTCTTCATTTATTCATTTGTGACTGTGTACTTGGTAACACTTGTGCCTGTTAAAACCTTTCCTGTAATGCTCTTTTTTAGACGCAAATGTCAAACTGTTGGTTCAATAGTTTACAGCAAATGGCATTGATTAGAAAAACAAACACTTTAATCATCCAGCCTGCAGGTTGATGCTACTCATTTGGTAATACACACAGTGTTCTAAACATGGACATCATCACACCTAATGAGAATATATAATTACTGTGGATCTGTATTTCTTTCTTTAAAGCATCTTTTATGCCGTTGACACTTTGATCACAGAGCAATGGTAAAGGCATGAATCCCCCCTCTCCTCCCCTCCCCTTTGCTTTTACAGGCGAAACCTCACCAAACTATCGTTGATCTTCAGCCACATGCTGGCAGAGCTGAAGGCCATCTTCCCCGGTGGGACGTTTCAGGGGGACAATTTTCGCATCACCAAGGCAGATGCTGCGGAGTTCTGGAGGCGAGCCTTCGGGGAAAAGTGAGCCTGAATAAATATAACTATATGAGCATACAACATTGGTTTACCTCAGTGGTTTCAAACTGGCATCTTAGATTCATTTAGTAATTTAGTAATTACTACATTAAGGAAAGAATTATCTGAATCAACGAGCTGGTTCACAAATACAGAAGTCCTTGAAATGTTAACGTCAGAACTGTTGTTCCATGATGACACAATTCAGGTCTTTAAGTGCACACTGATAGGAAGGTTGTGAGTGCAGTCAGAGAAAAAATGTTCACTAACAAGGAAGTGTGAGAACATTTTAAGAGCTGGGTTTTCCCATGACTATGTACACTTCATTCATTATTCCCAGCTATCAGATAACTGTGTTTAATATACATCTTAAATCTATAGCATGACCTGTTGTAGATTTAAGATATAGATTTAAACACTGTTGGAGAAAGTACTTTAGTAAGCAAGTAATTGATTGAGTTTATTGATGACTATCTGTTTGAAAATGTTTTAGCTGTCAGGAGAAAAAGATCAGCTCTAGTATGCATGACCACTAACACCTCAGACAACTTCTGTTTGGGAGCTCCAAAATAGCCTCGACCAGAAACAGCATATCCTTTTTTTCACATGTGAATAATTTAACATTCTTAACAGGAAATGCAGTTTGTATCGCTTTTAGATTATTTATGGTGCACAGAAGAAGCATGCAAAAGACCAAGTAACCAAATTTAGAATCAGACATGTGACTACATCTTTACTGCACGTCCATTGTCTACCTAGAAGATACTATATAATGTTTTGACGTAAGAGTTCTGTTTTTTGCATCTGATTTGCATGGGTTGTTGTGTGTAACAGGACCATCGTGCCCTGGAAGATGTTCCGTCAGTCTCTTCACGAGTTTCACCCAATCAGCTCTGGACTGGAGGCCATGGCTCTAAAGTCCACCATTGACCTCACCTGCAACGACTACATCTCTGTCTTTGAGTTTGACATCTTTACCAGGCTATTCCAGGTAGTGTACACACACACACACACACACACACACACACACACACACACACACACACACACACACACACACACACACACACACACACACACACACACACACACACACACACACACACACACACACACACACACACACACACACAGCGGTAGAGAAGACAGAGAGAAAGAGCCATTCATAGAAAATGTGTTAGCCTTGATGTAGGAAACACATTTTCGATTGTGTAGCCCACAATGAACTCAACTAACTGGCCACTTCTTTTTTTGGCTAACAAGTTTATACCACAATGCATGCTGACCTTTTCACACTCTATGCTTTACTTAATTCTACTGACCCAATCCGATGCCTGTTGTCATACAAGGTCAGTCTGTTTAGTTTTTGGTTTTTCAGAGAGTCACACTGAGATGCTTTTTAAGGACAGTCTTGATTTTATGAACACCCCTGAGGTTTTACTTTACTGTTACAGGAATAAACTTTTGGATTGGAACATTTTTCAATTAGAGTTGTTTTCCTTTGCCAAACCCAAACTCAACTCAACTTTGTAATTGATAGACCAAAGTTCTGACAAACTGCTCATGCAAAAAGGGGTACTAAGCATTTATTTCTTGTGGTAATGCACAACGTAATGCATTTTATGGTGTTGCTTGTGCTGCACAGCAACTTTAAAGCTTCTTTCCCTCATCAGAAATAAGCTAGTGAGATGAAGAACACCAGGGAGAAAGAGAAAGGATAGTGTAAGGGGAGGGCAAAGGGTGTTCTTATCAGACATCATGTTCAGAACTTGTACTGTAATAAACATTGTAACAAATAAAAAACATTGACATATTTTACCACTCAAATGTAAACATTCCTTAGCGTTGTTTGAATTGGAGTTTTCTAAAACCTCTCGTGTCATATCTTTTCTAGAGCAGTGTATGTCCTTCATTCCCTCTGGGACATTATTTGGGCTACTTGTGTGACACAGACACAGACAGGCTTAATGAAGTCTAAACAGATCATAGACGTTTCCTATGACACTCCCCCATACAGGGCCTTCCTCTAAGTGTCCTTAAGCTTAGAGGAGGAAGTGAGCTTGTGGCCATTTTGAGCTCTGTCCTGATATGAAACAGGCTGAACATGAGACATATTTCTTATTTGCCAATAAAAGCCCTTTAAATATTTCATACACTTTCTTTAAGCGTGTGGTGATTATGAACTTCAAACGCTTGCTTGCTCTGATCAGTTGATATTTGTTAGGTACTGTATATCTGTGAGAGGTAATCATTTGGAGAAAAAAAAATGTAAGAAAATTTCCAGATAAATAATCAGCAGATTAGGTGAAAAAGCTAATTATCATTTGCTGCAGCCCAAGATTTCTTGAAGTAGTGACGATGTTGGGCACTATTTCAAAGTGTGACTTCAGAGTTCATAACCTGAAAAACTGGGATTTTCCAGAGTACTTTTGTAAACATTTGCTCCAAATGTCTGTTGGCTAAAAAACGTTTCTCTGCTTCAATTTGACAACTTTTAAACGTAAGACTTGGACCTTCTGTAGCTGATCCTGTAATTATGTTATCTAGATTATGTGAGTACAGGAATAATAATGAGTCAATTGAAGGAAACTTCCAAAAATAGTTTGCAGGGAGCGCGCTGTAACCACAGATCAACAGAGGGATCCATGGTGCATGCAGACTGACCTGTGACTTGGCATACCGTTACTGTAATCATAGCAGAAGGTCCTTATGCTTGGCTGCACACAAATAGGTGGTGTAAATATTAACCAATGCATGCGCTTTGACCTAGAACAACACTTGTCCTGAGAACAGGAAAGTGTGAAAAAAGAACAAAGTCAGTCTTGATTTCTCTACTAATAAGTAACTGAGTGAAAGTTGGAGCTTATTGATGTCACTCTCCTGTGAGGGTTGGTATTATTATTCACCGCTGTGAGGTTTCAGATGCTCTTAACACATAAAATAAAATGAAATAAACATGACTGCAATCACCTTTTTCTCAAGTATTTTTACTATAAGCTTATTAGGCAGCACACTAAAAAATATCAGAGAATGTAAACATGATACGCTGTCATTTTAACGTGATGTCAGTGTAGCATTTTGGGTTAATGAAAATTCCCTATACAAAGGTACATTAAATATGTGAGCATTTCAGTCAGCATTTATATAAAGAATGTGTCAGCTAATGCTGAATCAAGGCACCAGGGAAAGGAAAAAGGCGATGTCAGCACAAAATATTCAAGAAAACTAATAGGAAAATAACTGACACAGTATCTTAGCTTTCATCCCAGGAAATCGTCATTAAACGTATAAGACAACATTTAAGTACACAAACGCATTCAAATTTTGAGCATGACACAGTTTTGCACGTATTTTTAAGCAAATGTCCTGAGGAATCTACTCCTGAATCACCCCAACTTTTGTTTGCTGTCATGTATTGTCTTTAATAAAACTGGCATGAAATCAGAAACACATGTGCTACTATGACATAAAGATTTTATGCTCGTGTCTGAAAATGTTCCCCGATAAATATATGGGTCTTTACATCATATCTAACACACAGCACTTGCTGTTCATAATCAACACAAGCTGTGACTTTGGCAGCTTATTTTCAGTCTTGTTTGTGTGAGATCTACTTCCTGTCACACACCAGACCAACTGGTGAGAGAAATTGTAGAACCACCCACTCACCACCACACTGAGTCAGCTTTGCGTTAGTCTGAATTATTTTATATATTTATTTTTACATATTTCAGATTTCTTTTTCCTTTCTCGTTCTGTGGCTTCAGATGGTACCAAATAAGTCGCATGCTGTATTACATGCTGCAAATTTAGCTTGAAACGGTTTTTTTTCATTGCTTTACAGCCATTACAAAATCCTACTGAAGCTCAGTTCGGCTGTGTTAGCATCACCCATGAAGCAGTATATTTCTCCATTACACTGCTCATGCCGTTCTTGCTGTGTCCATTCACTCACACATCAGATGAGTCACTCTCTCATTTTCTCGTGTGTGTGTGTGTGTGTGTGTGTGTAGCCTTGGTCGTCCCTGCTGCGGAACTGGAACAGCTTGGCAGTTACTCACCCGGGGTACATGGCCTTTCTCACCTACGATGAGGTCAAAGCACGGTTACAGAAGTTTATCCACAAGCCTGGCAGGTAAGAAAGAGACACATGTCCATGGTAACAGACACACAGCTTGTAATAACCTCTTGCTGTAATTTGTTGTTTGAATTTAAGCATAAAATGACACTGGAAAAGATTCTAACTGCAGCAAAATTAAAGACAGTGAATACTGTTCAAATCTGGCTAATTTATAATTCTCTAAGGTAGGAATACAGCTTTCTCTCTCTTTGTCTCGTGTTCATCACACTCAATGTGAATGGATAAATTTGAGTTAACTCACTTAAATGTGACATCCATGAAGGGATTACCATATATATATTATTTACTATAATCATTTTCCTTTTACAAAAATAAAGGGAAAATACAAAAACAATTTCACCAGAATACAAGAATTACAGTGTTAATTCAAAATATTTGCTTTAACTATGGAAATAAAAACATTAGTGTTATATATCATGTTTTAATGTGAGCTTTGTCCTTTCTTTTACACATTTTTTAAAAATTCCCTTTATTGCTTGTAAAAGTTTTGAGCCAATTGGCAACGCCGTGGTGCATATGCACATAAGGTAGGAAAGGTACCACCACCACCTCATTTTGTGGCAGAAAAAAACCTTGGCTAGTGTGTGAAGGACCCAGGGCAGCATGGCACTGGAACATAGCATCAATGGTCTGGTTGTACGCTGAAAGCTGATGTCACTCTTTGGCCTGGCTTGTGTAGAGCCACATTGACATCCAAGCTGTTATTGGTCAATTTGAGTGAAGGATTTTGACGCTGTTACTTACAGTGCAGCTTACTGACCGTTTTATGTTCTGGTCACAGCAGCTGTTCCAAAAGCATTTAGATTGCTGTCATTACATAGAAATCCCTCCCCGCCTGTTACGCAGCACAAAACTCATTCCTTTGACTAAAATCCTAATAAATGCATCTTAGAATTAATTAGTGTAATTCCCCTTTTTTGGCCTTCCTGATTCACATACCAGCGGTCTGCAGCTTTCTACCAGTACTTTTGATACGGCAGTCGTTAAGACAACATTTTTTAACAGAAATACAATCACCCCAAATATCAATTTGGTAATTTTTTTGTGCAAATTTGTCAAGTAGGCTGGAAATTTTAAGGACCGGGTAGAGTGGCTTGTCTAGACTTGTTTTTTTTTTTTAAACAATAACTCTGTGTGTGTATTTTTGTGTGTTGTACTACTCTGGGATACTCTGCTATGTTTGTTATAGTTCATTTTTCTATTGATGTATTATTACTACATTATGTTTCAACTCTGACCTGCCTAGGGACTGCAGATGTAAAAATAAAAAAACTAATAGCCAATAAAATAGCTCTAAGCTAACTCTGGTACAATGCATCAAATGGCTTATACACATTTGAAGTTAGTTGATCTCTTTCTTTTCTCTGTGTAACAAAGAGTGCTTCACCCAATGATGTCGTATTTCCCATGACTCTTTTCTCAGTTACATCTTCCGACTGAGTTGTACACGGCTGGGCCAGTGGGCCATCGGCTATGTGACAGCGGATGGAAACATACTCCAAACCATTCCCCACAACAAACCCCTCTTCCAGGCCCTGATAGATGGCTTCAGGGAAGGATTGTAAGTCTGCTGGCATTGTATTCGAGGGGTTCAGTGTTAGTGTTGGCCCTCTGCTCTTTGTCCCTGTCGTCTTCAATTGATGTGGTTTGAATGAATAATCTTTAAGTCAAGCTTCCTGTCATATGCATGACTTTTCCTTTTACTACCTTTTCTTCTCCTGAAGCCTAGATCTCTGAGTCAACTATGCAGCCTTGCTTTGCATACCATGATTGAATCTGCCTCTCTGCTCTAAACCAATCCAGGCATATCATATTGCCTGTTCCCATCATCTCAGTGTTATCATAACCAGAATAGAAATGTTGGTTCCTGATGTGCAGCTCAGTCAGCGGTTCAGCTGGCTAGCGTGTCACCGATCTTTCTATGCCAGCGTTGATTCCTGTTTAATGAAAGCTATGGTTGGCCTGTCTCAACCTGTAATCAAAATTCAAACTGGGAAAACCTTAACGCTACCAAGCATTAGTTGAATGGTAATAACAGCATCTGACTCATGCGTAAAAGTATAATACCATACACTCATCAGCACAATGATGATATGAAATGTGGTGCCAGATTGAATGAATGGCATGAACAGATGTTTTCATTACTGCAGCCTGATAGGTATCCATGCAGCCTAAACACACCAACTAATCATGATGAAAACGATGAAATGAAAAAGCTTGTTGAAACACCCAAGGCCACTAGAAAGTCATTTCTGTGAGTACCTTCTAATTTATTTTCTTCCTCTGCATCTCTCCAGCTATTTATTTCCTGATGGCCGAACCCAAAACCCAGACCTGACAGGACTGTGTGAGCCTTCGCCTCAAGACCACATCAAAGTCACACAGGTCAGACCAGTGGGCTTCTCAGACCGTAACCAGCCTTTAATAACTTAAACATCCTTCTGGTGTTTGGCATTTTATTTTAAAGGTCAGAAGTCTTTCTTTTTGGCCCGTCACACCAATCAGTAAAGATCTCAGTTTGATAAAAAGGATAGAACAGTGCAGTGCCTGACCAAAGGAAGCAGAAGCAGAGGACACTGTAGAATACTAAACAGGAACTTACATACTTATGGTTAAAGGAAGAATATGTGATTTTTCCCACTTAAATGTAGCAGAAATCAGATATATCCTCTGAAAATAACTCTGTGAGTCATGACGGTCTACAATGAGTGTGACACCTGAGTCCCACTGTCCGTGATGCTTCCCGAGCTTTCCAAGCCGTATCTTCACTTTGTTTTTTACATCGCCGGGACGGCCGGCCGGCTTATCACCTTGAGTATAAAAGTTGTTTAATTGCGGAATTGGAGAAAGGAAGAATAACATGCTGTACTCACTGTTTATTTGAATGTCACTTACCGGTAAGTATTTTTAGATCACGGTCATTTAGTGTAAATTTACATGTAGTGTGAAGCTTTGACCTAATTAAAGATCGCTAGCATTAGCCTGCTAACACAACAATGCAGCGCAAGTTGTTTTGGTTTTATGCTGGTGCTCAAGGGCGACATCTACTGGATCAAAAAGTCGCATATTCTGCCTTTTAAGTAGCTTTTAGCAAGTCTTTTAATGAATACTATTTTATGTCTGACCTTTGTAACATGCAGTGAATGTGACTGTACACAATTAAACAACATGGAAAATTTATGTAAAACTTTCTGCTACGTAGGAAGATAATAAAATACAATCATTTTTACAGAATGGTTCGGCTGGTTGAGTCATCTCCTTTAACGTCACATAAACCGTTTTCCCACTAAAATGTCAGGTCTCATCTTCTGTTTATGAGCAGACTCTTTTCTGCTTCAACACAGGACTGAAACTAAAAACACGCCCCCACATTTTCGCTCCAAAACCTTCTGGGCTCTTCTAAATGATCTCAGGTGCTGTTAGCACTGTATGATGTTACATTCTGTGTTCAGTCATCAAGAGCTCACTGTTGTCTCATTTCTCCCCCAGGAGCAATATGAGCTGTACTGTGAGATGGGCTCCACTTTCCAGCTGTGTAAGATCTGTGCCGAGAACGACAAAGATGTGAAGATTGAGCCCTGTGGTCATCTCATGTGCACATCATGTCTCACTGCCTGGCAGGTACGGGAGTGGGTGGATGGAAAGGGGTTTGTGTGGGTTGGCTGCTCCAATTCAAGTATTATAATGTTACCTGTTGAGAGGATAACCAAGTGTTGACGTGCCCTTCTCTGCAGATGTAACAGCAAAATAAAAGCACGTAATAAAAAGCTTGAAGTGATTGCATCTGCCTTTCTCTCTGTGTCACAGGAATCAGAGGGTCAGGGAACAGGCTGTCCTTTCTGTCGCTGTGAGATTAAGGGTACAGAGCCCATTGTTGTGGATCCTTTTGACCCTAAGGACAACAGCGGGGGCTCCTGCAGGAGCCACTTTGGGGCTGAGGGTGCTCCTTCACCTAGCTATGATGACGATGATGACGACAGACTTGAAGATCCCCACCTCATGATGAGCAAACTTGCCTTCTCAAAAGTGAGAATTTGGAAAATCTTTGACTGAAAGACACAAAAGTTTGCAGAGTTTCCAGGACGGGCTGTTCTGTGTATTTTTCATTGATAAAACTCTTGTGCACTCTGCTTAGTTGATTTGATGCCCTGGGGGCCCCCATGGGTTCCTGCTGTCCTCTTATTTCCTCTGTTTTACTGAGAGACCCATCCCTGCACGGATGAAAGACTCTGCCACCTTGGCTTTTCATTTTTGTGCGCTTCAAACTCAGAGCTCATATCTCAAGTCTTTCATATCCATCTTTCAAGGTGCCAAAGTAGCTTTTTTTAGCCTTTTTTTATGTGGGGGCCTTCTCCTCTCCTCAATATTTTATGTGCCTCGGAGAAACTCAGTGCATTAGTCTGCTCATACAGTTGGTGGATACCTGAGATCACACACACTTTGATGTTGTTCTTGGATTTTTTTTTACTTTACTTGCTGACTCCGCCTCTTCTACATCTCTGACCATTTCTTTAAACGCACCTGTGCACTGTGAAGTGCTTAGAAGTACTTCATACACAATGAGTCAAGATTTGTGTGATTATCTATTTTGTGTTGAAACAAAACGACTCTTTGATTTATGTTTCTTCCTTCCACCCTTCATTTAGTAACAGTGAAGTCTACCATGGAAACGCAGGCAAATTAGAAAGTGGTAAATTCTGGCTAAAGATTGACAGAAGTTTGAGTCACCTCAGCATATGTGGATCACTTGAATGATGAAAAGTTGACTAAACAAAATCTGATTTTGTCAAATATATCTGCTCAGATGTTACCATTACTTTGTTGTTGTGTTTAAATCCAGGTGGAGCGCCCTCCGTCACCCATGTCCATGGCCCCGCATTCCTCTTTTCCTCCTGTGCCACCCAGACTTGACCTGGTATCACACAGACCTCCTAACCCCGCTGGTGCTTCCAGCCCTGGGGTCACAGCTAAGGTAACAGAATTGACATTTTTTGCATGAAATATGACAAAAGTTTTCAAGGTTTCAATATGTTGTTAGATTTCTTTAAATAAGCTTGAGGTAAAATAAGAGGACATTGTTTTATCGTAGAAGAAATGTACTCATTTTATTTTAAACTCTCTTAGTTGTCATGTTTGAGGTAACACTAAATTTTGATAATGCATCCATGGAGCTGAAGCAAAAATATTCAAATTAAAGAATAATTTAACTTCTGATGACGCTGTGCTGTTAAATTCGTCTGACTTTTATTGCCGCCTTAATACAAGAAAGGTGAATACAATCTTGCATTTTATACTCAACATTTTCAGAGTGAGTTTATTTCCAGTCACTCATGTTTCCCACATATTTCTTCTGAAATAAAGATGCATGGAAACAGACTTGTGAAAGCAGAAATCTTCTGCAGATGATAAACATTTTATTCCTTCTGTGTTTTTCATCTCACTTTTGTTACTGTTGATTATGAAGAAGAAAGCACAATGGGAATATCTTGTTGCTGAAAGGATTACTTCTTGCAAAGAAGCTCACGGTCCTGAGTTTCCTTTGATTTTACATTGATGTTGTACTTTGTCTAAGTGAGCTCCCTGTGTCTGTTTCTTCCCATCAGGCAGCATCTCACCACAAAGACAAGCCCCTTCCTCTTCCGCCAGCACTGAGGGATCTCCCCCCTCCTCCTCCTCCTGACCGCCCCCACATAGCTGGGGCCACCCTTGAAGGACGGCTGCAGAGGCGGCCCTTACCCTGCACTCCAGGGGAGCCCCTTAGAGACAAGCTCCCCCCTGCACCTCCTAACCGGCCCCTGGCTGAGTGGAACTCCCGGCCTGTCCCCAAGGCCCCTATCTCCTCATCCTCATCATCCTCATCATCCTCCTCGTCTTCCTCATCAACACAGGTCTCCAGTCTAGGAGGGGACATTCGAGCAGGTGTCAGGGAACTCTCCAACAGACACTCCCTTCCCCTGGCGCTGCCCTCTGCTCTGGACACACGTTCCGACTCACAGAAGAACAACAGCTCCCTCAGTCTTGACCACCAGCTGGTTAGAGGAATCACACAACTTCACACAGTCAACAAGCTTTTGGTTTTATTTGATTTAATTGTCTTTATTTTCATAAAAAAAACTTGAAATACAAAGGTGGCAACACAATCCAAAATGCTAGTACACTGTAACATAGATGTGGGTCAAAGCAAGTGTGAGTTTGTCTGTTAGTCCATGAACAGGAGTAAAAGTAACTTATAGCTTAGCTTAGCTTAGAGTAAAGACTTATGACAGCAGGCTCTGACGGAATGTAAAACCCATTAGCAAACCATGTAAAGTGTCCAAACTAAGATAATACGGTTTTAAGGAGAGAAGTTGGTCTTATCGTTTTGTTTGCTCATGATGAGACATTCAGAAAGTTGCAGCACCCTGCACAGAAAGTGATTTTTATGTTTTCAGAATTTCAAATAAATAGATAAAAGACTTAATTATGGATAGTTGCTTTGGCCATAGGTGAGTGAGGTGAGATGATTCACATTGTACACAGTTTTAATTACCTCCGGGTAACGATACAATAATAACTTGACTTTCAAGTCAATGTTCCCATAATGTCAAAATAATCCTTAAAAGTCATTAGTATTTAATCCTTTATTTCAAATGAAATGTTCTGCCCTTTCTGAGATTTTAACTCCTGCTTCTTTTTCAGAACTTTGCTGCGATAGCTGGTCCAGATTATGACAACCCCAAAGTCAAGCCCTCATCGTCAGCAAATGCCATCTATTCACTGGCAATTAGGTACATTACACTACCACCATAAAGAAATTACAGGAGTTGAGTATGTACATTTTCAATGAAATAATCACAAGAATCCACTATTTAAGGGTATGAGAGTTCTTTAAAAACTTCAGTAGTTTATAAGACAGTTTACTGCTCTGGTGTGACAATACTTTGATTCCCCCCCCCCCCCCAGACCATCTCCAGCCCAGAGGCCTGTGGCAGGAGAGGAAGCACGTGACAGTGAGGAGGAGTCAGAGTACATGATCCCCTCTTCCCGCCCTGTCCTGCCCCCCGTCACGGCAGCACCTGCAGCAGAGAGCCCACCAGTACCGAGGCCTCCACAGCCTCAGCCATTATCTGCACTCCAGACTCTGGCCCAGACCTCCACAAGCAACTCACGGTAGTTAAAGCACTAAGTGAACCCATGTACAGCAGTATGCATGGACAACGTGTCTTTGCTTATTACAGTAACTGCTTCTGTATTCTTATTGTTGTTGTCTTTTTTTGTAGGCTGTCGCTGACTGAATTAGAGGATAGACCTCAAATGTATGAAGCCATGTACAACATCCAGTCTGGGTCACAACAGGCCAGAGATTCAGGTATTTGTATTCACTGTTATCAGAAGGAACAGGTGGATGAGGACAGCTGAGATAAGCAGCCTGAGTCACTTTGATACATACTAATTTAATCCTCACCTTATTTTTTCCTCCCATTCAAAGATTTGCGTTTTCTCCACTTTAAAAATAACTGCTGATGGAACATCACTCATTCTGGCCAGCCAATCTGATCACTTACATAATAGTTTCACTTTTAATCAAGAACCCTGCCATCTGGAAACAACTCCTACTCTCTATGTGAGAATGAACTTAATCCTGATGTGGCTGTAGTGTTGACTCACCTGAAGTCTTTTTAGAAATAAATAATAATGGATCGAAATAAATAAAACCAGACACATGTTAAATCTATCATCTATCATATAATGTAGTGCTAACACTTGGTTGACAATCTTGCCCAGACTATTCAGAGTTGCCCCCTGTGACACTGACCAATGGTCCCAGAAACCAGGCAGCAGAGGAGAGGGAAGAGGAGGAAAATGGCTACGACATCCCGAAACCCCGGCTGCCAATGCCTCCAGCCAGACGGACCCTCTCAGAGTTGGGGGGATCAACTTGCTCATCTTCATCTTCCTCATCATGTTCATCCTCCACAGCTGCTTTCAGCCGCCTTTCGCTAGATTCAGATGCTGTAACTGCAGCATGTAAGTTCACTGATTTCCTCTCCTCTATAAAAGCACAAGGTAACTAACTGAGCAAATCAAAAAGAATGACAAAAGTGTCTTTAGGTCGAGAAAGAAATACTTTCCATGATTTCTGACGCTTTTAAAGCGTGGATTTCACATTTAAAAGTTGGAACTTAATATTAGTGATCACATTTACAAAATGAAACCATGTGGATCTGAAATGTCTTACTGTAACTTTTTGTTCATGTTCTTCCTGGCCAAAAGCAATTTAAAGTGCTGATTAATCACTATGTAAAAGTAGTGCCAAAATCCTGTGAGCCATAGTGCAGGCTTGAAGGTCCACTGTAGCATTTTGCTGCAGCTGGTGAGATTTTCCAAAAGCTCTCTGAAGTCAAATGGACTCTTATAGATTGACATTTTTCTGTGTTTGAAAAGGTTAAGACAATAAATACATGACATCAGACATATACTTCATAACCTGCAAGTGATGACTTTCTGGAGGCTTTACATTCCTGATGGTGAGATGATAGTATGTATCATCAAAAGTTCAAACTGACAGGTCGTAGTGTGCAACTAATGCAGTATCAGTGGCTTTATTACGCCTGTCACATTTTCCAGAAAAAGATGTTAAAGCAGTTGCAGGAGGAAAAGACCATTTCAGCGAACTGATCAAAGAATTGTTCCACTGTGCTTATAAGGAGCCTTTTTCAGCTGTTCTTTTAAGTTTTCAGAGTAATCTACTATTCCCTGTACTGTGTTGACATTTAGCACCTGTGATGATTCTCAGGTGTCTGACTGTTCCGCTTAATCTCACATCTGTGTATCTGAGAATCAGTTGAGCAGCTCTCAGACAAATGTTTCAGTGTGTTTTCCAAAATTATTATTATTTTTTTCTTCTATTCATTTTAATTCTGTGTTGTTTCATCATTAACATGAACATAAGATATTAAAATGAACAGTATATGGTGGTTACTGTCTCTAAATCTGTTCAGCCTTCTTAGAGCCGGTGGAAGCTCCAGAGAGACCTCCAAAGCCCCTGCCCAGAAGAATCAACTCAGAGCGTCGGCACAGCCCTGTCCCTCCCGTCCCTGCTCCACCTTGTAGTGGGGCAACAGGAGGAGAAACCAACCCTCAAATCAGCAGCGAGATCGAGCACCTCATGAGTCAGGGCTACTCGTACCAGGACATCCAGAAAGCACTGATGATTGCACAGAACAATATTGAAATGGCCAAGAATATCCTACGCGAGTTTGTCTCCATTCCCTCCACTGCGCATGTTCTTACATAGCACACTCCTTGTGCCTCTCTCTCTTGTTTGCTCTCTCGCCCTAGCTTGGCCCAGCCCGGTTTGGGTATGTGTTGGCACAGCCCAGCCCAAAGCCCATTGCCTGCAGTGCTCGTTCGGTGCTGGCTAATGCCCACTGTGGATTTTTATCTGGCTTACAGCACCTCTGGGAGGCTGTGCCCTGCACTCCATGCGCTTTCAACAGTGTATGGCCTTCTTCAAACTGCTACAGCAGGCCTCTTCTTTTACAAAGACGTCTCCGCAGGACTGACAGAGCGTGCGGAACAATGATGGGACGCCACAGGACACAGGACTTGTGTAGGAATCCTTGGAAGACAGACTCTAATCTTTCATGTTGAAGCCTCTTGCGGAAATTGTAACCAACACCTCACAAATAAAACTAAAAAAATGTATGTCTATAAAAAATTTAATATATGAGTAAATATATATTAAATGTGTGTAATATATACAGTACGTGCATATACAGTATGTAAAAATGACTTCAGCTTTGAGGGTCGCTCTTGGTTTAGCGTTGTGGGGTAGACAGGAGCACGGTGTAATGAGTGGTTTTGCCCTCTAAGGCAGACAGAGGGATGTGAGAGAATGTGAGGAAGAGGAGTCAGGATGGCCTTCCTCATATTGAGCAGCAGCTAAGATGTGCTTTTTCATGATGAATCCAGTCTGTTTTGGCCTTTTGATTAACAACATCGGTTTGGTACGCTGTTTTTTTTTTTTTTATGTTTGGAAAAAAAAAAAAAACTATTTGTTTTTGTTGTGTTGTATTTTACAAAGTAGCATAACGATGGTTACAGGTCTGAAATTGATGTCTGGCAGAATGTGTGTGCGTGTGTGCTTTGTGACAAAGTGTGTGTATGTGTGCCAGACCTACTCCTCATGACCTACTCTTAATAAGCCCATGTTCCTGAAACACATGAATGTGGTTTTACAGTCAGTATACTCGGACCCCTGCTCTGTAAACGTACTACTGCCCTCTGCGTTTGTGTCAGGGCAGAGTGCAGCTGTAGAGCCTGGCAGTGAGATTAATAGAGGACGTGCTAATGTTGACGACCCTGCAGTACCAGACAGGTTAGTGTGTGGTGGCTGAAATGTTTTCATTCTGTCTTTGTCTAACTTCATTGGCTGGCTGGTTTGGATTTCTATCCCCAGCTTAGACCGGTGTTTAGAAACAGAAAAAGTCATTGATTTACTTTGTTAATATATTATTGTTGTATGATCATAAATATTGTTATTATAATTAATTCAGAAGTGCTTCACTGCTGCTACTATTGCTAACAATTACGCCTTAAATGTACATTTGTGAATATTGTGTTAAGCTCCACCCTGTTTCTTTAAAGTGACAGTATCGTGTGTGTTTTTCTTCAGTCTGTAATGTAGCATACTTGAAAGTACAGCAGCTCGTGAGCCTGCAGCCCTCTCACCAGGTCCACTATTCAGTGTTTTAAATATTTTTCTATGTATACACTCTGACACTCACAGAGTTGAGTGTATAGCATCTGAAAAAACAAAACTAAATGCTTTTGGTGTGGTAAACCATTTTCTAACAGGTCCAGGCTCTTTCATATCAATTTCCCTCTCTCTGCAGGATCCCCCTCTACTTGAAAGGGAGCGACTGATGGGGCTATATTCTTTAAGTAGGCTCATGGGTTTACAGGCCCACTCCCGGCTCTACGTTAAAATCAGTATTTGGGCCAACTGTAAAAACATACTCAGGAATAACTTTATCCAAACAAAAGAGGTGTTCAGCCTGGTTGTCACAAACCACGGGAGACACCAGCATACCTGAGATGACATGTAGCCAAAAGAATCCACTTTATGAAGTCACACAAGTAGCCTATAACTTTTTTCTCTCATAACTTGCACATTTTTTTTGTATTATTTCTAGTGTTGGCAGGACTGGAGACAGCAGCCTAATTTCCAGGTACTATGAATGGAAAAATTAAAAAAAATTAATGCATGGAGCTTTTAGGTACATTGATGTGAAACTCTCCCAGTATATGAAGTAGAATGTTTAATGGGAGAGAGTAAATCAGGGCTTATCTGCCAAAGCTTTCGTTGACAAAGTCTGTCTGTTAAAGGAAAGCTATACCTGCGCTGTCTGGCCATCCTCTTTTTTTTTTTTTTCTGTTCCTAGTTGCCTTGAGAAGCTCTTGAATGATGTGTATTTGACAGGGAGGTCCCTTATCCTCAATACTGTGCTGATGTTTTGTTGACGTTTCAAGAGAGCTTGTCGAGTAATTATTTACCTTTTTATCTTGTTTTTGCACAGTATACCAGTTTGTGCTATGATACTGTCACTCTAAAGAAAGCTAAGTGTACAAAGTCAGTGATATGAATAGAAAAAAAAGACTTATTTTAATTTTGCATTCCTGTACACATATCTTTCTCCAAAGGTTTTGTTTACTTCTGTGAATAATTCTGTGAGCAGTGCCATATGTTTAGAGATCGTCCCCATGTTTAGAGTCTGGCCTTGATTTTGAAGAGTTTGTAGGTATTGATCTCTGATGGCCAGATTGTGCAGTATTGCTTGAATTAATCTGTCCTCTCTGCCTTGTCAGCCGTATCAGACCTCATCTGTGAGCGCCAGTTCTGACCTCACAGATGCTGGATGTGTACCAGCCTCCGTTACCCTCAGTCCCTGTGTCTGGGTATTTCAATTTTTTTGCCAGAAGAGGGAGCTGCTGATTCATGTAGCTGTTTCGCTTCTCATCAGTAATTGGCATTCATTAACTTTTTGATGGTTTTTAAAGCTCATATCAATTCGAAAGTATGCACAGTGCTGTTAATAAAATGATAAGCAGAAAGTCTCACATGTCTGTTTTTTGTTTTCAGAATACATGATCAGATGGTTTCGTTACAGAGATAAAATGATTTTTTTAAGAATTTAAACTTGCAAATTGATTGAAGAGAGAAAAAATGTTTCTCACTTGAATAACGAAAGAACAATAGAGTTTTGTCAGGAGGAGTTTAACAATGAATTGTTCAGTTGTGTTGTTTTACTTTTTTTCTAACAGCAGACAGTTTGACGTTGTCAAAGAAGTAGAGTAAAGTATTATGGCCTATTCTTTTCAGGTTAAATGGTGTCAGAACTAACCTCTTCTCACTGAACTTACTGTCCTGCATCTCAGTTCTCTGACATGATGTCTACTCACTCCTTGGTCGAAACTGGGAGAAGTTTCGGACACACAGTTTTAATGACTGTTTCAAAGCTCTTCGATAGAGGAGCGAGATCTGAGGAGCGATGAGTGAGGATACTTGCACACCTCTTATCGTATTACACTCTGATTGGACGCTGCCAACAGATCAGACTTCATTGAAACTTATAAACATCAGTGAGAAAATACAGAACCTGAAAAAGACCTTATCAGTTTCTTAAAAGTCGACTTGTGATGAGCAGGGATTAAATCAAGTGTTTGACATGAGTATAAACAAAGAAATATGACATAAATTCCGTGAAATCAATGTGATAGAGTTGGCCTATCACTTCAGAGTTTTATATGGGTTCTATTCAGATTCCCCATCAAATGAAATGTCTCTTAATTTTAGGTCTTAAAATAAAAAATATCGCTAACAACTTCATTATCATAACAGAAATATTTTCCTTCCATGTTCAGTTAAACTATTTGCCACTCTGATTGAGTGGTTGCTCTGTTAAGTGGTGGTGTGTTTACCGGTACTACTGTTGCTGGGCCTGAGTACGGGACTTCAGGAAGGATTTTGAACTTGTCAGGCCTGGGGCAGGGGGTTCTCATGTTTGATGATAGGGAGTTATGTTTAACTGCAAAGAGATGAGCAGCAAGTTCAACCTGGACTCTATCAGTGGGGATGGTGAAAGCAAGGGCAGAGGGATGTGTTGATGCTGGAACTCATTAGCCCTAGAGCTAACACTAGCTCCCAGGCATCCCAGGGCTGCAGACACAGAACCCGCACTCGGGGTGTCTTGTCCCTGATGTCAAAATCCCAGTCGGACTCGCTTTATTCTCTGTGCTTCTGTAATATTGATGTTATTCTGCGTCTTTTAACGATACAACTACCTTTCTATACACATTGAGTATGTGTAGTTCTTTGAAGGTTTCGTACCATTTGACGCACAGGGGGCGCTGTGGCAACAATAATAGAACTTCCTTAACATGAACCTATATAGTATGAAACAAACTGACAGACTAACACCTATAGGTGGTGATCAAGGACTTAAAAAAATGTTAGCTGCAGCTTGGAGGTGGCGCAGTGATCTATGTTACCAAATTACGCGATCAATTGAACATGTTATACGAAACAAAGGATCTGAAATCTTTTATGAAATAAAAGCCTTTAAATCATGGAACAAATACCTGATTTAAAAAAATCCTTTATTTTTTAATAAAAGGTTGCTCATTGTCAAACTAAGACACACTTTGTCATTCAACAGTCAATCTTTATTTGGTATACTTTCAAAAAACTGCAGTGAATTTTTCAGGAAATTGGCTTGAATTTCATCAGTGGCATTTCTTTTACATTTACAAGGCATGAAAGGCATTTAAAAGACTTTAAAAAAAACTGAAACCAATAAACAGTGGTTGATCTTAAAACAGCAGACAAACAAAGACTATCACAGGGTATGTTTGGATGATACCTGCACATGTTGATTGTCTATTAACTTAATTTGCATGCATGGAGTCTCATGGCGTCCTCCCCTCCTTAGTAGTCGCATACTTTATTCACATTTGTTTCCCATGTGAGGGTGAGTCTGAGTTTCTCTGGGATCCAAATGTTTATTTCAAGTTAAAACCAGAAGTAACTAAACAGAAATGCAGTTGGTCTACTGAGGAGGTAAATTTCATGCTGCAAACAATTTCTATCAGGGACCAATACTTTGTTCTACCCTTGTCATTCCTCTTTTAAAAATAATAAAATAAACAAACCTAGGCTACACAATTTTATCTGAATAATGTCACAAAAATTCAACAGCTTCACATTAAAGAAGCACAAACTCACAAAGAAGAACACAAAGAAATCAGTGCACATAAGATTAAATAAAAACATAACCAGCAATACAAAATTGTTGGGTTTGCTGATATTTCCAAAGGCTTTCATTGAATTATTAAGGCATCTGTAACCTTTTCACCTGGCTGTTTGAAATGTCACTCAAACACATACAGAACAACAGAGAAGAAGAGACACAACAAAGTTGAAACAAAAAATAAAGGTAACAAAACCCATGTCAAATAATGAAGAACTTGTTAAGCTACACATTTCAATTAAAAACTACACAAACTGGGGAGACTACAGAAGTTAGTGTTAGCTTAAAATTTGAATAATGTGACTAAATTACCTGCATGTTTGTTTTCAGAGTTAAAAGTTCACACTTTGGTGAGGTTGTAACTGGATGTAGGGGGAGGCGTCACACCATCCCTTAAAGACAGAGTCAGTAGCTTTTTCCTAAAAAAATTTAAACATTGACTAATACAAAAGTCATTTTAATCAGAGATCCCTTATGGGCCTCCATGGTGGTGACTGTGTCTGCAGAGACCCTGTCCTCTGCTAGTATTTTGATGTTTTGGTTGTTTCTGGGCGGGGAGCAGGAAATATGATCACAGGAGGAGGGGCCTAGTTTGAATGTTGCGTTAACAACTGCAATGAAAAATGCCACTGACTCCACCTTCACAAGTTCAGTGTACAGACTTAGGCAAAACTGGAAACAAAAAGAACAAAAACAAGTTAAAAAAAAAAAAAAAGTCCCCTAAAAAATAAAAGACATCTTTCATATAAACCACTAAAACAAAATAAAACACTGTCTGGTCATTTCTTTTTGGTTGTTTTTTTCAGGTGTTATTTTAAATAAAGAAATATATACATAGATTATAATATGTACACTTGATAAAGAGCTATGTCAGGCTGCTCTTCAGTGAGCTCTGTGTCTGAGGTGAAGTGTAGTTGGATATAAAAAACAGTCCCTGGTCATGTTGTGTTCTATTGTTCTACAGACAATCAGCAGTATACAAGGCTCACGTGAGGGAGAATCCCAGAAGACAGTCGAAAGGTTTGAAGGTTCGAATGGCAGAGTTCTGTCATGAAGTGCTCAGATCATCTGCCATGAAAGCTAAGGTTGCACTCAGACAGAAATGTGACGTGACGAGCTGTAAGCTATGACTGCAGCTTGGAATAATTCGATTCTTAGTTGTCCATTATGACAGGCAGAGCATTTCCATGATGTAACTCTGGGATGAGGAACTGTGGTAAAAGCGTGAAGGCAGCAGCGGGTCTGTGTCAACTCATCATTTCTGCACGTCCAGGTATGCACCACCCTTTACTCCAGAGGGCAAACACAGACAATAAAAAAACAAGGAAAGACAATTGTGTTCAAATAATTTAATGATGTAATGAGATAATCAAAACAGCATCATATTTCAGTTGAACATTCATCTACCTGCTCATTGGGAGACTGCTTTTCTCCGTTGACCCCGAGCAACACAGCTTCCTCAGTGTTATCACTCTTCATCTCCACCACAATGTTATCTTTGTTCGACTTGTCCTTGGTGCTGCAAGACAAGTAGAAATAAGAATGCTTGAAACAAATATATTAGCACAGTCATATGTACACATTCAACAGTTATGGGGTAACAGTATAATTTCACTAAAGTCTTTCTATAAGCTTATGGTCTCTACAATCTCCTGAGGGAAAAATATCTTTGTTAGTTTGCAATGTTCTTCAGGTTTATTCCAAAGATGCACTCTGAAGAGCCTTGATTCATCACTGCGAGCAGCATCTTTCACATACATTGTCCATTGTGAAAGGTAATACTGATTATAGTGGCTTTAACCTTTAGAGTTGTTATGCCTTCAATGTTGGTTGTAGTTATGTCAAACTTTGTCATTCTAAAATTGCAAGCTATTTGAATGTTTATATTTTGCAGTATGTATTTTTAATCGAACTTCATACCTGGTTAAAGGCAAATAACAAGTCTGATAACGCCCAAGCAGACTTTCCTGAGCATACGGCACATACATTTTGTCATCTGCCATCAGGTCCTACATCTTCTCTGACAGAGTACCTAACTTTAACAGGAGTTCTACAATTCTACATTTCTACAATTCACTTAGCAGACGATTTTATAAAAAGCGACGTACAGGCGACGACTCTACCAACTGAGCTACAGCCGCAGTGCTGACAGGTATTCCAATGCTCAGTGGCTCACTGACTATAAGCACCTTTAGCTCTACATTCTGAGGGAAACGTTATGTATTTGTCTCAAAAATGTACTTCTCAATCAAATACGTTTATGTTTTTATATTATTGTTTTATGTTTATTTGCATGATTTGCTTCCCACATCAAGGAAATTATTATATATATTTATTTTTTTAATTAAGTTAATGCCAGTTCCAAATAAGTAGAATGTTAATGTATGTACACAATATTGTGAGATGGTTTTTTGTTTCTCCTTCCAGTTTTGCTTTGTCTGATTTTTATAATTATGCTGTTGATGAAATCAAGTTCAGTTTATTTAGTTACTAGGAAAAAGTAACGTTTAAAAACAGTGTTTACACTGGATAAGGATGAGAGCTATGCACTCTTCTTCTTCGGGCCTCAAAGTTTTAAGAAACTTCACATCTTTACATATGAACTCCCAGCATCAAATTGCTCTCATTGTACTTACAGGTCCTGCTTGCCAGACCTTCCACAGATTTTGCCCTTTTTGTAGAGGAAGTAGAGCACACTGCCAAGGATGGCCAGCAGTAGGATGCAGATTATGATGACTGCAATGATAACACCACTGCCCTCTGGTGGAAGAGAGCACAAGTACAATACAAATAGTTACTCGCTGTATCTGGATTAAGAGTTTGATGGAGTCGAATATGGGATGGCATCAAGCAGGCTGTGCAGCATTCACAGTGTGCAGGTAGAGTACAGAACGTCTTACAGCGTGTGTAAAGAGAGAGCAGCACTAGCATAACCGTGGTGACCTACACCTGGCAACCTACAGACAGAAAGTCAATCATGAGGGAAGGAGGAAAGGTGTGCTCATAGTACAGCATGACAACATGCAGAGACAGATGTGAAGATGAACAACTCAATGATGGTTTGACGTTTTGTTCATCGGAGGGAAGGGGGGGAGGGGGGGGGGGGTGGCCGATGGATGCAGGGAGGTGCTGTGGAGCAGAAGTGGAGGAAAGGAGACATGAAGGAGAGTCCTCAGCTGTGTAACATACAAACCTTTCCTTATTTTCTTTGGTGGGATTGCTGTTTCAGCTTTGACTAAGAAAAACCACATGAGCAAGGTTATAACGATATATTAAATCAATCTTATCAGCCAGCCAACACACACACACACACACACACACACACACACACACACACACACACACACACACACACACACACACACACACACACACACACACACACACACACACACACACACACACACACACACACACACACACACACACACACACACACACACACACACACACTCACATCAGCGGCAGAGACCCAAAGCAAGTCCAAACTAATGTTTAATTTGAACAGATCATATCAATGATTAAAAGCTTAACATGAAGCTAAGCAGGTCAACTGTGGTCAGTATCCCAACAGTCACCTCCCAGAGCTGCCCAGGTTAATCTCATTTAAACAGTGTTCTGCCAGACACAACCAGGGACAGTTTTCCTGAGGGGCTGGAAATTTCCTGGCATGACGTACAAGAGAGAGTCGAGGCTAAAGAGGAGAGAAAACACAAGGCTGTGGCTGTAATGGAAGTCAGGAGACTCCCTGTAAGTGCATTTTAAAACATCAGCTGCTTTCTAGTCACTGTGATGCATGTGTGTGTTTGTGCACTCTGTGTGTATCTACATGCCATCATGCTAACAGGGATGCATGACTCATAATAACAAGATAAATAACAAGTTAAGTTTCTGGGAAATCAACCCTGATGTGGTTTCCCTTTCAACACATTTGAAAAAGAGGAAAGCAAATACCATGTTAAAACAAAATTAGCATAGCAGTGCCAACAATTTGAGGACACCTTGCAGCAATTACTGACCACAATGAAAACATCCATTTGCAATTCTAATTCTAAAGAACCTAAAATTCTCAAGAAAACCGTTGAGATTTTGGCTCCCGTCAGGTGCTTTGTACTGTAGTGTTCCTTTCTCACTCTAACTGTTTGTGCCTGACTCACAAAGAAAATACGAACATACAGATTAAAAGCTTTACTGAAAACTGAAGTCACACACATTCAAGTCCTTTTAGTGGATACCTTGTGATAAAATCATTTTAAGAATATTTCTTTTTTTGTAGTTTTTTTCACTTAAGTGATGCTGGGTGGGCATTGACTGTGAACTTACCTGTGGCTGAGGAAATAGTAGTGGCAGTGGCAGTGCCAGTGGTAGTGGCAGTGGTAGTGGTAGTGGTAGTGGTAGTAGTAGTAGTAGGAATGGTTGTAGTTGTAGTGACTGGTGGTGGGGTTGTGTTAACAGCTAAAAAAAAAAAAAGGTAGAGGCACACACAAAACGGAAGACGTTTCCTGTTAACACACTGGCGGAGGAGGAGAGCACATTGAACAGCCGCAAGCAGCGTCCCCGTCCAGAAATGACAAAAACAACACTGATTGACATGTCCAGAATAACGGGCTACATGTTACAGCACATAACAGCACATAACAGAGCTGGAGGCCTTCAGACAAAGTAAAAATAAACAACAAAGTCATTCAGACTACAAAGGGAGAAACAAAGGGGAAGCTGGGGACAACATATAGAGACAAACACGCATAAGAACAAAGGGCAGACACAGGAAACCCAAGCAGCAGGAGGGACTCACGGGTTTTAATGTTGAAGGTCAAGGCGTCTGTGCCGTGGTCGTTGGAGGCGTTGCAAGAAGCAGTGATGTCAGAGGTGACCTGGATACTGACCCTGCTCTGAAGTCCATCCTCAGTCATCATCTCTGAAGCCATCTCAAGGTCCTGCAACAAAACATGTGCTACGAAATGACCAATCACAACATTATTTTGTATTGATCTTAAACGTAATACGTTACACATAGGACCTTGCCTCTCTCTTTACACATTTGAATGAAATGTTTTTGGTTTTGGGATCAATGACACAACGAAATCTACCAACAACACATCTTAAAAAAAACTGCGTTCCCTCCGTTGTACCTGTCCATCCGAGGTGCTCCAGATAATTTTGGGAGCCGGGAAACCTCGGACCATGCAGCTCAGGTCTACTGTTGTGTCATAACTCTCAATCTCTGTGTTGTCAGGCTTCAAGATCTCTGGTGGTCCTGCAGAGAGATGAACAATTAATACAAACCTTGAACCGTCATGCTGCTCACTGCTACCACACATCTTTAATTTGAAATAAAGAATTAAAACTGAACCGAGAGAAGAATGTTTGGAAAATAAACACAAGAAAGTATAGGTAAAATAAACAATGATGGGTTGATTACTGGCAGAAAGTGATCAAAAATGATTACATTATTGATTCTACAATAACTGTGATCAGGCTGACCTTTGACGTTTACGAAAATCGACCCACTGGTTTTCATCTCTTCAATTTCAGGAACAGTCACCACACACTCGTACATCCCTGCTTTGTCAAACGTAGCATCTTTCACAGTCAAAGTGTGACCCTTAAAAACGACCTCTCCATCCTACACACCAGGACAAAAAAATGCACAATTAACAAACACACGCTGACACACACACGAGGATATGAATAATTCATAGATTTGCAGTGTATTTGTTTGTAGTGGATCAGACAGATGCTTAAAAAGGATACAATACTTGACAAAACGTAAAGAATACCCTTTAAGAATGTTTACTTCAGCTGATGTGCAGATTATATTTGTAATAAGAATGATAATGTTAAAAAATATTACTTGTTCTTTTTAGTTGGCAAGCTGCTATTTTACTAACCCTAACTATTTCCTTTCTGATAGGTGGTCTTTTGTAGTGATTCGGCACAAAAGGTAAACTTTCCATGTTTCCGCTGTGGATAAACAACAAAGAGCTGGTCGTCTCTCAATTGGAAGGTGAGTGGTTTTGATCCCCAGCTCTTGAAGTCACATGTTGAAACCCCTTTGGATACGACACTGAATCCAAAATAACTCCCGCTGTATCATGTGAATGTGTATGAATGGAATTAGTTAATACTGTCTGACTGACACTTTACAGTACATAGCACCCTCTGCCATCAGACGGTGAATTTGACATTCGGTGTAAATAGCACTTTGTGTAGTAAAAAAAGGGCCTTCCTTTTCCCATTCAATAGCCAGCTCCTCCTAAACAAAAAGTAACGGCATATAGAGATGGCATAGCTTTCCAAGTCTCCTGTCCTAGTTTTATGATTTTACAAGACAAAAATCTGTTCAAGGCAGACGCTCATACTGAATTGGTCCCTCATGTATGTGCAACATTAGCTTTGGCACATGCATGCTATATACCCACAAATCACTCTTTTTCAACTGAATGGAAAAATACATCACAAAGTCCAAAATCATTGCAGGAAGAAAGAAATGACAAATTAAAATGTGAAGTACTTTATCTCTAACTTACCAGTTTCCTGAACCATCTTAAAAGACAAATGTAATGTAGTCTTGTCCTTGTTTAATGTTTCACCCTACACCTTTCTGCACACAGTACAGCAGAGTGATGAGTTGTGTCCTGTCCCCATATCAGCTGGTAAGAGATCTAAAGTCATCTGACAAAAACCTTCTGTCCATGCCTAGATCCAGGACAAAGTGTTATGGGGATAGGGCTTTTTCTATTGCTGGACCAAAATTGTGGAACTCTCCGGACATCCGTCTCTCACCCAAAATTGTTTTTTATGACTCACCTTAAAACATATTTCTACTAAATTGCCTTCAATTTTCAATAACCATTGAGCTCAGGGATCTATAGCTCTGTGAGTTCTATTACCCTTGGACATAATTGTTACCTGTTCTTTCATTTTGATTATTGTTGTTCTTGTCTGTTACTTTTCTTATGCTTTGTTTTTCCTCTATCTGTGTTGTTCAGCACTTTGGATCAATTCTGTTGAGCTATAAGTCAAGATGAGATGAGTTTTCTAAATGCAGGTTAATTCATTCATGCAGTAATTTTGAGACAATGTATGTGTATACCTGACCTTTAACCACTCTGCTTGAGTCTTCAGAGAGGAGAGGGCGTTGCAGGTAGCTTTAAACTCCTCACCCATAGCGACAACAATAGTGTCTTGAGGGATCACCACAGCAGCATCGAGAACTACACACACAGCACGGAGAGAAACCAGAGAAATAAATGACAGAAAATGATAAGAAAAGGTAGTTCATCAAAAATAATTACAAATCCTTTCAGTTAATTTTCCTTACAGTGGACAAAGACTGAGACGTTTCCAGAAATGGACTGGAAGGTGTCTGAGTCAATGGAAGTACATTGATAAACTCCGCTATCGCGACGGGTGACATTATTCAGCACCAACACCTCACCGTCATGGGACTGGCCATCCTACAAAACAAACAAGTTATGTGACCATACATCTTACATCTCAATGAACATGCATCTTGTAAAATTTGCCGTGAGTGATTTGTGTGTTCCAGTACTTTCTTTGGATTCTGCCTGTGTGCAGGAGTCCACTGAATTATTTCTACAGGAACATACAACTTTTAACCTGACATAGGTAAGAAGTCTCTAAAACACTCGTAAAAAAATAAAAATGTGGAAATTTACACTATTGTTTTCTTCAAAACGCTTGATTGAAATAATGGAGGATGGAGGATTCCCATTGTCTTCACAATGAAGCTCAATCGAGTCTCCTTCTTTGATATTTCCTTTTGGTGACTCCACCCAAACATTGACAGCTGTGGGGGGGTCTGAAACAAAGAGAACAGTTTAAACATTAGACTGCAAACAGGAGCTTTCACTTGCACCAGGTGACTACAATCATCTCTGCAGCAAACCCTGCTCAATGTCCAGAGGTCACTTGAAAAGAGGCAGAATAAGACAGATAAAAATGCTTATTTTCAGTCTCTTTTAAATTGTTATTGTTCTTTAATCGACTTAAAACAATGTGATTTAGCTTCTTTTTTATTTTTCACTTTTCTATGTTGACATGAATTCTGCATTTTCCTGAGAAGAAAAGTTTAAACAGTACAACAAATTATTGTCTAAAACTTTAACAAAGTTGAACAATTACGTGTTTTGAACTTCGTAAACTTTGTGCCAGCAGTTTTTCTTGTTGCCACAGGCCCTTTCCTGGTTTATCATGACCCCATGTGCACAAAGCCTGGTCAGTCAAGATTAAGCTTTTTGAGTTTTCTGAATCTAAACATGGCCCTGACCTGGTCCCTATCGAAAACTTAAAGGCTGGACAGAAAATCTGAGTGAAGGTCTGTCTTATGACCTAAAATTAGTGCTGCAGGCAGGTGCAGTTTTCCCAGAGTCAAAAAACAACAAAATGGTATTGGTTTCAGCCACTCACAGAATACAGAGATGTTTATCCGGTGAGTCTCAGTCATCCTGGTTCCTCCAGGAACAAAGTAGGATACCTCGCAGTAGAACTCATCATTTTTGTCCTCCTTCACCACCTTCAAGTTCAGCTCACTTTTCACTGAGAACAGACCACTGGATTCAGAGGTGACACTGGGCACTATTTCCACCTCTGAACGTAGAATAGAAGAGGAGAGAAAAAAGTTATTAACCCACATGAAGTACAAGCTAAAGTAAGGTAGGAGTTCATCACAGAAGTAGTTGTTGCTCTGTCTTACCATCTGGGACACTCTGTAGTGGTGTGTTGTTTCTGTACCAAGTGATGTTGGGCCTGGGGAATCCATTTTTAACCTCACAGGTCCCAATCTGTAGCAAAGGAGCGTGTATGAGAGGAAATGAAATACAAAGTATTAAACTGTAACCTGAAAGTAATTTCATCTTTGTTATAATCTTGTGTACATGATGTAAAGCTTGTTAACCTTTGATGGGCTAACTTCGTTGACTGAGATCCCCGTCTGCACACCCTCGATGGTGGGAAGGTCTGGTGTTCCTGCAAAGGAATCGAGAACTCAAACAAACTTTTTTTGTTCTGGCAGCTGATAAGATTTGTTTCTAACGGTTTCAAACTGTTTTAGCATATTGCAAAAACCGAGGTATTAAAAACCAGAGTCCAAATGTCACCGACATGTGATGGGTGAATGCAATTGCAAGGGGTGTTACAAGTGTAAACAAGGACAGCACCAGACATGTTTGGTGAAATAAGTTGAGTCGTTATCCTGTTGATTTGAAGGCAAGAATTACAAAACAGCATTGCACCAAATTCACAAATCATGCATAAGAAAGGCATCACAAATAGAGGATTCTTCTTTTAATTCACCACTGCTTTCAACAGTTGGTTTGTTTAAAGTACTGGTTAACCCTCGTCATCCAAAAAAAACACACACGTACCAAACACTTTCAGCTGTGTGCTCCCTTTTGAATCGTCTGTTAAGTTTTTGATCAGACAGATAAATTCTCTTCCATCTGCAAGCTGCACATCACGTATAGTCAGCACCACCTCTCCTGTGGCTCCAGTTCCGTTCACACTGATCCGATCTGTAAACCGTGTGGCCCGGTCTACTATCTGCGACATGGAGTCCTGATAGTAGATTTTCTGCCTCTCACCTGTTTCTGTCACCTAAAGATCAGAATTCAAAAACATTAAAAGATCACATAGATGGAGACATCGTACCTCTTTGTTTATAAGTGCATTTGGAACTCACATAAAACCACTGAATTATTGTGTTGCCGATGCCTTCAGACGATGTAAACATGCAGGTGATCTGAGCTGTGTCTCCCTTGTAAACCTCTACTCTGTCCTCCATGTTCACCTCCATGTCCGCCCATGCTGAAAAAGAGACAGAAGGTACTCAGTATGAAAGTTCAACATGTTTTAGTACTTTGAATTTGTTTTCATAGCACATAAGCAGAGAAAATACAGCTAGAGCCTTCTATCTTTAAGGTTAGCAGGCAGCTGAAACTGTCAAGTTTCCATTCATTTTTTTTTAATTAACAAAATTATATTAATAAGAGAATACCAAGAACAGCTCAAATGAATAAAAGTAGTATTAGTAGTAGTAGTAAAAGTAACAGAAACATGGCATTGATGTGTGACTCATGATTTTAGTTAAGTGATGGAATGAACTAATAGTTTAGATAAAGATTCCTTAACACTAGAACGACCGGCATTCTATCACTACTAAAAAGGCCATAGCGGTCATTTTGACTGTTTACAAATTATTTGCATATCATTTCAATAATCAATATCAAATATAAGAATAAATGAAAGGTATAATAAACTTCAGGACACAAACATTAAATTCTAATGAATTTGAAATTTGAATAGTTTATCGAAAACAGCAGCCGGCGTTTTTTGCAAATGGAAATGATCTCTGTATCAATCTCAGGTTCAATCTCAGAGCCAGTGTCAGATGAAGTTTCGAGAGACCAGGAGACATCACTTTCCGTATCCGAACCTGCCTCCGTCAGACTCTGCCTCATCAAGGCTCTGGAGCCTCTGTGGCAGTCATCCTCCTCCTTTCTGACATTTTGTTCTATTCTGTTCTAAATCAGATCCTAATTTACTCTATTCTGCCTTTTCAATGTTGATTAATTGATTAATTCAAATGTATGTCTTCTATTCTTTCTATATGGTTTTAGGCGGGTAAGCTTTCTTTCCTCCTTGGCTCGAGCGTTATGAACAATAGTTGCTAGGCAACAGCGATGCGCACCTTCAAGTAGGGGTGGGCGATATAACGATCTTAGATCGTGAAGGATTTTAACGTGCTGACGATCTGCCAAAGCAGAGAGATCGTAGAACCGGACTAATGTGTTTATTTTATCATGCTGCAGACGCGTCTCCCCCCCCCTCCTTTTTTGCTCCGCAGTGGTGAAAACGAAACTTAAAAGTAAAGTCCGCAAAAACAACTTCATCTCGGTTATATGCAACTGTTCTGATATTTTTCCAAACCGACACGCTGTGAGCAACAGTTAACTTATCTGCATAGTGTGCACAGTTAAGATTAACCTACATCTCAGATAGCGACACGGAGAGACGTTAACAGTCAGAGACAGACAGGGGGGAGCTCAGACAGTCAGGGGAGATATAACCCTGGTGTTTAAAATGGTGCTGTCGGTGTTTTCTGCTCTCTCTCAGTTTTTAAAAGTTACTATCAAGCTTCTCCACCCGAAGCTCACCTGTTGTGATAACTGAATTTATAGGGATTAGGCTAAACGACGTTACACGTTGTGTTCAGCAGGCAGGTGAGAGTGAGTAACCATGGTGACTGTCTGTCTGTCTGTCAATCAACAATGTCCCGCCCCCTCTATGAATTAAACTCTTCTGTCAGTAAAACTTACTTTGATCATGTGTCACAGAATTAAAAACATTCTGTATTATGTTTGATTATGTATAAACCAAACTAAAGTTAGTCCAACGATGTCATAAAAAAAACAACAAAGGCTGCAGAGCCTGTATGAAGCTCCAGCTGGAGGAACTCTGCAGGGCTAAAATAGAACAGAAACACAGGAACTTGAAGTTTACATGTTTTTAAATGAATGCATCACTGTGTGAAAATGTTCCTGGTGAACATTAAAAGAGGACACAGAACTAAATCATCATTTCAAAGTGGTGAGGAAAACCTTCAAATTGTGCATAAATATTGATCAAATTGAGGGAAAGACATCTGACGAAAGACTTCTGGTGCTAAAGATGTTCTGGGTGAGACCTCCAGAACTCCTACAAAGATGTTTTTCAAATAGATTAAACTCGTCGGCACAGTTTTTGTGCATTTAAAAACATTATACAGGGAAATAAGTTTGGTTGAGCTGGTCAGCAACTTACAAATTTGTCTAAACAGTACTGAAAAACATTGTGATAAAATCGTGATATGATATTTTTCCCATATCGCCCACCTCTACCTTCAAGAGTGGGAAAAAGTAGCGAATACTGAAATGATACACTGGCTATAATGCATGCAGTCAATATGACCGCTATGGACTTTCAAGGTAGAAATACTCAAAACTCTTTTGTGTTTTGTGTTTTTGATAAAATAACAATGCTAGAATAAAATATAGACACATTTAGGAAAAGTCATGGTCCTGTAGTTACATAGGTTTTATTTTAAGTAATTTACTACATTGCAAAATTAAAAAACAGTCAAAATGACTGCCTTGGTCTTTCTAGTGTTAACCTTCTATGTGATTCCTACAAGGCAGCTCATTTAAATGTCGATAATACACATTTTTAATTTTTTTTATTTTAGAAGTGAAGTAGGCCAACTGGCCAGCAAATGAATTGTTCTGCGAAATAATATATGCATCACAAATGTGAACTCTAATGTTTATGATGATCATTCGGACATCCTGAACGATGCAGAGCAAACAGGCCACTTCTACTTCCACACCCTGCTGACACAAACTGAGAAGAGGCATGTAGGCAAAAAAAGAGAGAGAAGAAAGTCATGGTGGGTCAAAGGGAAGAGAGAGATGCTATGACAGGAATGAAAAGCCCACCCATGTCCACATTAATGTGCTGCATTCCTCCATGTCACCCTCTCACAGGAAGAAAGGCTCAATTTACACGCAGCATAGAAGCTCCACTGTTCTTCATGCTTATCTGTGTCTGAGGAACGACTGGTTTTCCCCTTCCAGGGTCTTACTATGTAGCATCCCTAGTTTAAAGGAAGGTTCCACTGATCACACTTACATTGCAGAGTTTACCAGATGCATGATATCGATGGCTGTAACCGGAGGTAACAAGTGTTCCTGGTTTGAGCCCTGTTGAGCGACTGTTCATTATGTTTGTGAATGTAGCTTTTCCCTTTAGTGCAGAAAGACGTGAAGGCAGGAAGTAACTGTGTTTATGTTGAGTGCAGCTCAGAAAAATGTAAATGAGGTTCAACAGTATCCTCAATTGACCTTTTTAATTTTAATGCCATTCATTATAACCCTAAGCAGCACAGCAGACAAGAAAAAACACCCTGGAAACCAATAAGTCTCACATTAGAGATAATGTCCCCAGAAAAAAAAAATCAATGATTTTATCAAATGATGTTATAATTTCATGATGATATTAAAAATGTTTTGTTGGCAAAAAAAATAAAGTCTTAGAATCTTAGAACGCCAGAGTTTTATCTGCCCATGTGAACAGGCTGATGTCTGTCTGAAGAGACATTGTCCAGCTTCTTCTTCTTTTTGCTGTGTTTTGGAAATTCTGGGTGTTAATGTTTAGACAGTTAACGAAAACCCTCAGTCTATAAAAGCCCACTTGACTTACACACTAAATTGATGGATCATCTATTCAACAGGAAACTAAAGACATTGCTCAACCGTCTGAAGGAGGGTCTGACTTTAAATGTTGTTTAAAAAACCACAACCAACAAATCCTGGTCATTCTCCCTTTGAATACTTTCCAGCCTGGGCAGCATGACGTTTGAGAACAACGACTTTGAGAACAAACAAATTCCTGTTTCCAAAAATATTTATTTACATTTAAACAAATGTGGGAGAATTAAAAGACATGTTTTTAGATTATAAATGTGGGTTCTTTTATATTGCAATTGCTATTGAAAGCCAGGAAAATGATCACATGCATCCTCTACTTATATAACTAGAACACCAGGGCTGCCTGCTGAACAGATTTTTACAGCAGAACATCTGGAACCCGTTTTAACGTCATCTGATTGTGTTTTTAACAAATATTAACCTCAAGCTCACAAAAACTGCCTACAAATTAAACGTCTGACTGTACCTTCAGTTGCTTCAAGAATAAATAATGCTTCCATCTTCTTTCCTGCCCCCCCCTCACACTCCCCCCTTGCATCCTCACTTTCCTCTCCCACCTGCCTCCCCCTCTGCTTTGTGTTGCTGTTTACCAACGCCTAATGGACCTGCAGGATGCTTTCCTGTTAAAGAAATTCAATTAGTCTGTCCAACATAGACATTTCCTGGCCATTAGTGGTGGGAGGACAACGCTGACTCACTCACAGCATCCCATCCCCCACCTGAACACTCACCTACAGTCAGAAAAGTGATTCAGAAAAGGGCAGAAAATATAGTCTCTAGACTAAATGTTTCACAAAACTTTTTTGCCATCCTGTGTCTGGCAGCTGCAGTCTGTTTGCCTGCAGAATCTCAATCAAATCTCATTAGTAATTTGACCAGTATTTATCTCCTGAGTGCATCAATCTGAGATGCTGGCACTCAAAGACCTCACACATCGATCCTCTCTGAAGTTGAGAGAGCAGGTATTGGAGTCCAGGCACATTGAATAATAGTCCGTCATCAGGGTGACAGCATAAAGCTCCCCCTCTGTAGTCTTATGGGCTCCCCTCTGCAAAAACAAAGTTCTATTCCCTGAAGAGTGAGTGTGTTTGACCCTGGAACAACAACTTAACATGCTGAGTGTGTGATTCATGTGTGCCGTGTCCGCTATGTTAACTACCTGCTGCTGACCCTCAGAAGGTGGGAGCATATTGTGGCAGCCTTTGATCTGGCTATGACCTATGTTGTGGTGCTGCTTTAACATGTAGAAGGAAAGGACCTCATGAATGTTTGTGACACCTAACAATTAAAGAACACACAAATACAAATAATCAGCTCGCATTAAAATGTGTCAGGAAAATAATTATTGTTTATTGTAGTGATCAATATTTGTTTCTGAACAATGAGGGGGAAAAAAGATGCACATAACTTCAACATTTTTTTATTATCTAATTATCTGGCAATTTTTCACTTGGTTCATCCAACCAAGTGGAGCCTTCACTGGTCTGACAAAAAGACTCCAGGAAGTCAATGCGTGCAATTCACATATAATCTGCTGTGTTTTGGATAAAGACAACAGCTGAATAAAGCATAAATATACAGGCAAAAAAGGTAGACAATAATCTGCCATATTTAGAGATGTTGTTGCATTTGGATAGATCTATCTAAGTTTAACTAATCTAAGATAATGTCTGGCAAGCTGTATCTTCATACTGTACTTTTACCTCACATTATTTATTGGAAATAAGCATATTACCCAAATTGTCAAACTACTTCTTTACATAACCACAGACACACAAAAAAGTAATTCCAGGGAAACACTGTAGCTAAATTGCATATTCTGCTTTGATTTATGAGGTTAATTGAGTCCAAGTCAGAGACACACACACACACACAGGCACACACACATGTCTTAATGAGTGTCAGAAGTGCTGATAATTGAGTTTCAAAGAGGCTGCAGGTAATCCCGCAACAAAAACAAACACCGTGCTTCAGCTGTTACCCTAAAACATGACTCACCACACAGAGAGGGCAGGCTGTATTCAAAGGCTCTGCAGAAAGAGGTGCACTTCAAGATAAGCCAAAATAAGCCCCACAACACAGCTATCATACAGGAGAGCAAGGGGACAAAGGATAAGACAATCGCTGGGGGAAGTCGTATCAAAGACATTGTTTTGTCTACAATAAAGTCAAAGCCTTTTGTCAGGATACACAATCTGTGTGTGTGTGTGTGTGTGTGTGTGTGTGTGTGTGTGTGTGTGTGTGTGTGTGTGTGTGTGTGTAACACAGCACGTCTTGCCAGGCGCTCAGCTCCTGCGGCTTCTTATCCAAACCTTTAAAATATCATAATTTAGTCCTTTTACTTTAAAATGTTACAGAAACGCTTAGAATAACTAAAGACAACAGCTTCACCTGAGAGTCTTAAATTAGTCCTAAATTTTATTTATAAAATGTAATAGCAGTACATTTTTAACAGACAGCTTCGACGGTCTCTGACAGGTACAGTAGACAGATGAGATGTGTCATGTGGTTGTTCAAAGGCTGGAATCTGTTCTGATTTTCTAACCATGAAGGTTTAGTAGTCTGTTCTGGCAGACGGCCCAGACCACAGATGGTCGCCCGTGAGGTCGAAAAAAAACGACGTCCACCTTCATCACGTTAATTGGCATTCACTCCAGATTACTGCTCTGGACTCTGGTTGCAGAAAAGTAGTCCCACAAATAATGCTGGAAACATAAGTTTTAAAAATGCTTAATTGTTCTACTCCCCGCTCTTCCTCTTCGCTTACTTCCCTCCTTTATATATATTTATATTTATATTTTATATATCCCTCGTTTGTGTGTGTATCTACACAACAATCAGCTGGAACCCCATGACAACCCAGAGGTCTTCCATTTAACGTATCATGTGACTTTTAAAATCAAAGGGCTGCATCAGAGATGATTTAGATGTTTCCTATTTTATGTCTTAAATTAATTAGGGTCATATTGGGTTGTTTTTCTTTCATTAAATGACGTTTAATCAAATGCAAAATCATGCATGTTACTGAGACCTTTGGCATTTGACCACAAAATTCTTACAGACATATTTTGAGACCACGTGGATAATAGTGATAAAAGTGAAGACATTTACTCAAGGCATTCCTGAGAAATCATGTTAACAAGAACTGAACAAACAAACGTATCTGTCCCATCATCATCATCATCATCATCATCATGGGAAAAAAAGAGGACAAGTCATCCACAAAATCACCACTTTTTCAAACATACAGTGTCCATTTTACAAAGGAAAATAACTAATAAAAAATATTTGTCCAAATTGCCAAAAAAAAATTATATTTCAATTATTATGATCAATTTTTTTGAATAGGAAACAAAGCACAGAACTTTGAAAATAAAGAAAAGGTCTGTGTTTTGGTTAGACAATGAAAAGAAACTGAAGAGCTCCTAATTTTGTCTATGTTTGTAAAAACGGTCCAGATAGTTTAAAGGAAGGCTAGAAGAGCCACGCCAAATTTCAGGTCAACCAGGACACTAGCTGTCAAGATATCTTACATATGAATGGTGAATCTGACATTGATTTCCTTTGCTCGGCCGCCTGTGGTGAATCACTGCGCACTTTTAAAATCTGGGAAAAAGAATTAGATCAAAGCAGCAGCAGCATCTGAGAGGAGGATCGCTAAGGTCAAAGATCAGCAGACAAAACCTGAGATGTCTCGGCCTTTCCGTCTAGTAGATGAGAGTTTGGACGAGTCCATGAGCAACAGGATCTGGCACACACACATACTTACACTCACATGCACGCATGCATGCAAACATCTCAAAGCATTACCTGACCACTGACCTGAACTTGAAGCTCTGGCACTAAACATATCATGACATGCTTTAAGAACAACTCATGACACACTTCCTTCTCTACTGTTTCATTCACTAGTTTGAGTTTCCTCCGCAAATGTTGGCTGTCTAACTTCAGCCCTGCGCTCTCTGTTAAAGATACCATGCAGAACAGTTTTGTTTGCATTACAGAGTCTTTTTATAACCTATCCCTTCTCTCAAGAGGTTATATTCTGGTACTGTATTAATATTTACATACCGAGGATTCCCCCGCTTACCTCATGTTTAATTGATTTCTGGCATGTCTTCCTTTAGAAAGAACGAAGCTTTGATAAGCTCAAACAGAGTGTGAGTATCATATTAAAAGAGAGGACAGCTATCTAAACAGCGGTCTGTGTATGTGGTTGTGTTTGATCCTGAACACTTAGTAATTGTTTACACTAGCTTATTTGGTAAAGTGTTGTAACACTAGAATTTTAAACTTCAATTCAACACTAGTACAAATGAAACGATATCTATACTGGTTTCGTTACCAGAGCAACAAAAATAAAAGAACTGGGCTGCCAACATTGGGTAATTTCTTTGGTGGGTAATTTGCGTGATGTTTACAGTTCTCACTCTCTTGAAGAGAGCTTTTGGTTCAAATATGACTGGAGAAAACTATAGTTTTTTAAAGCTCCAGTACTTTTCAAACTATCCCCCATTAATTGAATCATTAATGCACAGAGATTGTATCATTTTAAAACACAATGTATCGAAAAGTATTGAAGTATTGGACATTTGGACAACCTTATACATCAAGGCAGGGTCTGGACATTAACACTAAAAAAGCGAGACTGTCTTGCAAAAAAAGCTGACACATTGAAGCAGGGTTATAATCGTTTTTTTTTTTTTAAAAGGGCTAAATTACATTTAATTCTATGAGATGATAAAGCACTCATTTGAAACACAGCATGCACTCCTAAGAGGTCATTATTCGAACATCTCAAAACCAGACTGTGAAATGAAGTGACAGCTCGGGGACATGTTTCCAGCCCTGTCACATCTAAGAATAACAATGGCCTATCAAGCCTTGTTTGCTTACATGATACAGCAGAATTACAGAGCACTGACCCGACTGGAACCAGAAATAGTAGCACTGCTTCAGGACAGGGTGAGACTCACAGTGAGAGGGAGCATGAGAAAAACAGCGCCTCTGTTAGACTCTCTTTACAGATGCTAAGAGTTCTGAGGCAATTCCAAAGGGAAGTTACCGTTAGCAAACTAATGTAAAAAAAAAACCGCAAACATGAGAGATATGAAAAAAAGAAAATACAGAGGAAAAGAAGCAGACTGAGCCGTGTGAAGAAGAGGGTGTTTGCTTCTATGACAGTTGCTGTGGCCTCTGACATTTATCACACTAATCCCTCAATGGCACACAGTATCTCACAGCGAGAAGGAAATGTTATCAAGCTGACGATAACAACTCTCATTCAAAGTGCTGAGAGGAGAAATAAACAGAGAGAGCATCGTTATGCAGATAGATTAGAACGTGTCGACTTTCCACTTTCCTTCCTTCTGACAAGCTAAAGAATGCAAGATTTATACTCGTCACACAAAGGCATCATTTACTTTTAAGGTATGCTCAATCCAATCACGTGCCCTATGACTCATAAAGACTACTCATGGTATTAAAACTCTGGTTCAAAACAAAGCTATTTTATGCAGACCTGGAAAATAATAATACTAGTTATTGTCTATTAAATATTCCTTACCAGGATGGATATTCTATTTTAATCACAACCAAAACTAGTGTTATTTCAAGTGTTATGCTGCTTGATGGTAAAATTTAACTCTGTAGCCACACTAGCAGAGCAACTACATAATGCATTAAATATTTGATAGGCAAGATCGCCTGGATCGAATCAACAAGCCACATCCCACATCCCATTTCCACAACCTTTAGAACGCTATGTTGGTCTGTATTCAAGGCAAATGGAGCTGCTCTATGCCACAAACCATACTGTACAAGTCATTTAATAAAGCACCACATGAGTGGTATCTACAGCTGTCTGTGTATTACAGTGTAACTGAACCTAAATAATTATAATATTTTTTATTTCCCCAACTCGTTAAAAGAATGTATGTTTAGTTAATGCAAAGGATGGAAAGTTGGCTGTGTAGGTTCTCAGTCATCCAGGTCATGGTAAATTCGAAGCTTGATCCAAAGGTCACTGGACGTGGTTGAAGATCTTGAAGATCTTGTTTTCACCTCTCATCCGAAAAGGCTGCTTCAGTTCTAAACTAACTGACAGACAGAGCTAGAAATGTAAGCCCCTGTGGATCATTAGAATGCTAATGATCAAGGATGACTCACATGACAGTCGTTAGCTGAGACGTTGACCTAGTTTCACCTAACACTCTCCTGGCCCTCTGTGGGTCACATGTTACAAGGTGGGACTGGGGCTTCAAACCAACAGTCATCCATGGTCAGGATGTGCACTTTATCATCTTCAAAGGAGTGTCCTTTGAACTGTGTAAGTGGACAGCACTGAAGAGCTGGCTCTCCTATGCTGTGCCATGCGTTTGTGTATAGTTGTTGTTTAGTATCTCCAATGTATAAATCCCTGCATTCCTTGCATCGCGTAAACAGCGTTGCTTTGCTTATGCCTGGGACTTTTGTCCTTGGGGTAGACCAACGTCTGCTCTATGGTGTTGGATGGATTGAAGTGTACTGTGATGTGTCAGCGATGTGTTTATTTTAAGCGTTTTTTTGGATGAATTGGGAAATATTCAGGTTCAATTTAGCAGATAAAGAGAATTTCACACACAAGGATCAGTTCACCTGTCATGTGTGTGAAGTCTGACTCTGTTTTTCAAGTCTGTTCAGTTCAATATTTTCCTTAAGTGTTGAAAGTGTTTCTTTCATTTCCAAATACAAGACTAACACTGATTTTTTTTAAAAGGCCTCAAGTAAACCAGAATGCAGGCACTGTGCCTGTTAATAATAAATATAATCTAGAAGATGTACGATAGATCTTCATGAAAGACTTAGTCTTCATAGACATATTTGAGGGATATGCAGACACATCTTATGTCCCCCTTCAGAGATCCATTAGCAGAACAGTAGACCCACTTAGTTTGGGTCAACTCAGCTCAGCTTAATGGTGCAGAGGAATGTTACGAGGAACTCTTGAAAACGTATATATAAAGGCCCTGTAACGTGTGCATCAATCACATCCGTCCTCTGACGCCACAGGGCATTTGAACACACATCACTCTGTGCTCTCTGCCTTTATCATGCTCTCAGAAAAAGAAAAGGACTTGCACTATATCTATTCCCCCTGCATAGTTTACAAGACCATGAATGAGCCACTCCCATAAAAGAATGACAGATTTTTCTACAGCAGAGACAAAAAATGTACAAGATTTTTTCAATCATTTTTTTTTATATACTTTTATATACTTAAGATGTTTTGACTCAAATTCAATCTTGTAAGCCGTTTTTCTGCAGAAATTCCTTACGTGTTTGATGTGCAACAGACGATGGAGCTCGTTAGGAAGGACTTTTACACTTCCTTCATAAATATGCATGCCTCTTTTCACGCTGTTTTTCTTGCATTAGTTGTTACCAGTTAGACATGCTTTTTTTTTGTTATTAAGAGTCTAGTGACCTTCTTAAGGACACATTTCTCAATCTCCTCATGTTGCTGCAACCTTTGGCTGGCTGGGTGGCTCTTTTCTCGCTATTTTGGCTGCATACACAGTAACTCTCCTTACATACAGAGAATGTGCCAACAGCATCAAACGGAAATAGCAGTTAGGAACTGAAACCCACTGAACAAAAATGTGAAATGACCAAAATAAGAAGAGTCTACCAGATGTGGTTCATTAGTAGTAAATTATACTAATGTGTGATGCACGTGAACAAATCTGCGAAAACTGACCTTTCAGGTATGCTGTTAGTGATGTAATAATAAGGCAGACAGTCCATTAGTAGAATCTCTTACATGTGTCTGATAATTAAGTTAATTATTTAAGCAAATGTTAAAGAGATTATTGTTTGGCTTTCTCAAAGTCTCGACAGCGATGAGACACCAAAACACAGTTGGACTTGCTTATTATATTATCAGACATAATATCAGTCATAATATAAAATGTTGTAATCATGACAAACTGGCTTTAGAAACTTTTGAATATGATCATCAAGAGAGCTGTCTAAAGTTTAATATAATACTTGCAACGTGAACAGTCCTATTCCTCTTTTACCAGTTTGATCATTTGAAGACTGTCGATGCATCAACATAAAAATGGAGTGGTAGAAAGGGGTATGAGCCTGTGGGGTGCTCAGGTGATCTTTTAATTGCTGCATGCAGAGACAATGAGATGGACAGTGGCAGCTGCAGAAACCAAACTGCACATTCCCACAATGCCTGCGAGAAAACAAGGTCAGCTTGTCACACTGACCTGCCAGACGCTTTCTTTACACACATACACACACACAAAATCACTGATCCCCGGGGTGCTGGAGCCAAATGCCGGCAGTATCCCGTCAACATACCATCAGCATTAACGATTTCCAAAAGGCAAAGGAGACGAAGGATCCCAAGAATGTAAATACAGTGAGAGGATCAGAGCAGACCACACAACAGGGGAGAGAGGGAGGCAGTCACATCGCTCTCTGATTTCTCCTGCTGATCTGACACTGGATTCCATTTCATCAGACCACCTGTTACAGAGATCAGCCCAGACCAGACCTGGCTCGGTTTTCAGCACGCCAGACTATAGTCCATCTTTCCGGGGGCCGCTGATGACTCACAACTGAACTGATACAACAGTATGGTTATTAAGTTTTGACTGGGTCCATTCTAACGGAAGTGGTGGTGATACAATGTGGAACTAAGCGACCACTGCAAGAACACATCTGTAAGGTGCAGCCTCGTGAATGTCTTTCAAAGGTCGGAAATATAGGAAAATGTAAGATGTCTCCCTCTGAGATTTCTACAACTACCCTAATGCAATTAAGGGGCATGCAATTTTAAAAACAAATTACTCCTGCCACAGTGATATTGAACGTTGCGTAATAGTGAAACACTGTAGACCTTACCATGGTTTTGTTTCGACTGTTTTTGTTTTTGCTAAATTAGCAACACATAGCTTTTTTGAGTAAGTCAAAACTTTGTCCATCATTGCTAAAATAACCTCTGAACATGAACCCCAATAACCTGCTGACAGCATCTAAGCACTAATTACTGATTACTGCTCCAAAAAAACTCAGATCACTTTTTCCGCAGCCGATGGGTTTTTTTTGGGGCCTTTTTGTGCCTATATAGGAGGGACACGACAGTCGATGGAGTCAGAAATAGGGGAAAGAGAGAGAGTGGGGAATAACATGCAGGAAAGTAGCCACAGGTCGGACGCCAACCTGAGCCGGTCACCTCAGGGACTTGCAGCTTCTGCCCTAGCAGATGTTTGGACTCATAATAGCACATAACACCTGAGATTATCTCGCCAAAATCTAAACAGTGAAAACTTCTATTCTACTTTATGTTTCACTATACATTTTGAACCATAGCTGTTCTGTTTCTCTTTTCAATAAAGACCTCAGGTGGTAGAGACTTCCGACAGAGTGCTGAATCAGCATCACAGTGGTGAAAATCAGACCTCAGACCTCGAGCTGTGAGGAGCAGCACAGAATCACTGACCTGAGGCTAATCCCTCTTTAGTGAGCAGCTCTTTGGTCTCCTCTCAGACTTTACGCTCCCAAGAGAGTTCCCTCTGTTCCTCTGCCTTTTGATAACTACTTGTCAACAAAACATGACATTTTACCCCTTACTTAAAGTTTCCACTCTTAGCTATTTTCCTACGCACCCACACACAAGGAAACACACATATATACTGTAGGGCTCTCACACGTGCAGAAAACTCCTGCAAAAACTCCTGATATTTGCAGGAGGAGCTGTATGTCTCAACGCAAACAGCCAAGTTTTCTCTCTGACTTTACCCGAAGCCTCTGCTGCCAGACCCCTAGTAGTTTTTCCACAGCAAGTCCAGGTGAGCTGATGTGAGAATGCATCTAATATACAGTAATCCGGAGAATTAATCGACTGTATGCACGTAATTAAATGGCTGCATTGTGTTTTCTGTTCTCAAGTATGTCCTCTCTTTTGTTGATATTTTGATTACGTTGAACTGTAGCATTGATATAAAGGCAAATATTCTCAATATAGCGTCGTATATTGGACTATGTTGCTTCGTCCGCCACTTCCTCGTGTTTTTTTATGTCACGTCTTGCTTAAGGACATTCCCCGCCACCCCTCCTGTCTGACAGGGATAGTCTCCCTCTGTGTATATGTGAACAGCCAGGTCACGAGAATTTCAGTCCTCCTGAAATGATCTAGATATTTTCAGGAGTGCATAATGTGAAAATAGTTTTAGAGTATAAGTTGAATAAATTACTTTTTACATAATGTGGGATGTGGTCAACTTCCCATGTCCAAATCTCAGAGTCCCATAGTATCTCACATACACTGTAAAATTACTCTCACAATCTTAAAAATCTAAGCCTACTATTATTTATGTCCGTCTGTGTGTGTGTGTGTGTGTGTGTGTGTGTGTGTGTGTGTGTGTGTGTGTGTGTGTGTGTGTGTGTGTGTGTAAATGAATCTCAAGTGGGCCGTTGCCTCATGCTTGATCCCATGGTGGTACAAACGCCCCCTCCATCCTCTTTCCCACGTTCAAGATGACAAAATGGTCTCCATCTCAGCTTCCACTCTATGAGCAAGCAGAAGTTAAAAAAAACACAAGCTGCTTGGAAGTATGGGAAAGGCCAACAGGGACACTACTTACTTTCTTTTTTTTTTCTTTTTTGATGATTGCAAGGGCACAGGGAGAGAGAACGGTCCCATGACATGGCTTCACAAGTATGAGTTGTACATTGCTTGCTGTTGGCATTATGATGGCTAAAGATAGACTGCAGACACACACAAACACACACGCTGAGAGTCCACTTGATGAAATACTCAGCAGCTCTCTCCTTTTTTGGTGAGTGCTGCAAGTGGCTATAATAAATTGCAAAATAGTTTTTTGCCATTTTTGAATTTATTGGATAGGACTGCTTAAGAGAGACAGAAAATATTGGAAAGAATAGAGTAAACGATGAGGTGCAGCAAAGGGCTGAGGTTGGATTCGAACCCACAGCTGCTGCGCAGAGGACAATAGCCTTTGCACATGGGGAGTGCGACATAACCGCTAGGCCATCTGGCGCCCCAAAATTGTTATTATTTTTAAGACATCCTGCTTCCTCTGTGTAGCATGTATGAATAACGATTACGCTTGAGTTTTTGTGTATATGTGGTTTGAGTGCTATGGCTTTGTCTGCAAAAAAATGTTAATCTTATCTCAACCTTGTTAACGTGCCAGGCTTACCAAACACAAAATACAAAGTTTTCTCTTATACTTAGTTGATCTTTATCAAATAAAATCTGCAAGAACGTATTTACAGATTCAACTTCCAGTTTGTGTTGCCCTTGAGCTTTTCACTATATGCAACATGGCGAAGAAAAACTGACAGAAAGTAAATGTATTCACATGCATGTCATGTGATACCATGAATCAGGAACGTTAATGTCATGGAAAACTTTGACTTGCAGGAAAACTGTTTGACTTCAGTGCTGCACTGAAGCAGCTGTCGACCCATAGTGTATGAAAGGTAGAGATGGAAAGACTACACTGTAACACACGCATTTACTCAACATTCAATCTAAAAACAGTTGGATTATTGCAAATTTGGTCAAGTGAGAGTCAAATATGATTTCCATTGATTAACTGAAATCTGTTAGATTAGTGATTTTTACAGTAGGAGGCATCAATATTAATCCAGCATATTGTCTCTACAAGGGATGTAAGTACATTTTTTGACTGGCTATGAAACATATTGAAATTAATACTGATGCATCTCTATGTTTTTTTACAATGTATATATTGTAAACAAGACCATCAGCGGCAAGACTGATTATTTCTATGGTTATTTTCAATGCCTTTATCCACTGCCCCAATTGGGTGTCAAACAAAGTGATTTACAGTACCCTGCATGAACAGCTTTTCTTTACATTTTTCAGAAGTAAGCGATATGATTGGCTGACAGCAGGATGAGATGTTTCATCCAACAACACTACTTACACATGTACAGGACGGGATCAGCAAACACAGGCACAGCTCTGTCCACAGGGGGCGCCAAAATGAACACAAACAAAATGTTCCTCTGAGGAGCTTTAAGTCAACATATTTTGGGGTGTATATAGCCCTTATAAGCACAACAATATCACCACAAAATATCACAAAAGAGAGATAAAGATACCTCCGAGACTTTTTAGACATTGGCTGAACAAGTTCAAATCCGCTGTGACTCATCTTTGGCTCACGTGCTTTACTAGCCAAAAGCTTCACCTATTAATCACTGGAAAAAGATAAATTTAAATGTCCTCACATGTTCTGATGTGAGGCCTGTTTGTGCTCCATGATGAAGAAATGAAGCCATGAAAACAATGATTTCTTTTTATCGCATCAGCTGTTTCTACTTGGAGGAGGCGGATGAAAATGAAACGAATGAAACTGAATCAAGCAATATCAGATCCCTTTTTGTTTGGTGCCAAGTGTGACCTAGATAAAGAATATGATTCAGTAATCATAGTTTCATCAGATGCGAAAAGGAAGCAGGAGCAGAAAAGCGATTATAAGAAATACAAGTTATACATAGCTAAAGCTTCAAACAAACACAAAAAGACTTTAAATGTAGGCCTTAATAATCCCACACACCAACACTATACATAAAGATAGAAGATCAGCGCGTATGTTAACTAGCAGTGACCGACTATAACTAAACACTGTGAAGCCACACAAACACATCAGTCTGCTGTGTGGAGGCAGCAGCATGGTGTCGTGGATGAGGGCTGACAGGTTGCATTAGGTTAAAAGGATCCTAATGTGCATTAGATCAGCACAGAGCATTATTTCAGGAAAACAACATCCATTATTAAGCAGGGTGTTGAACTCTCAGAGAATAGACAGAGCTCCTGACAGGCCTCTGGTCTCCGCTTGTGCAAGCTCCCTGAGGACAACTTCAGCTCCAGCTTTCCACTTCTTCAGCTCAAATCTCTGCTACTTCAATTTCTTGTCTTCATAGCATTGCACTACAGCGGCCCTGAGAGCTCAACACACTCAAGCTTAAGACAACATGCAAATATCCCAACAACAACAACAACAACAACAACAACAACAATATTTGGAAAAACATCATCGCCTTAAAAGTTAAATTGTTGGGCATTAATTCAGCTTTCTGCAGACTTTTATTACAAATAATTTGTCTTTTATTGTGTTACTTATTTTTTACTTAAAATCTACAAGCATTGAAGTCCCTTTCAATCAAAAATAGTTTATCCATATTTTCAAGGCAAACAGTGTTCAACCTTTAAAGAAGGCACAATTATTGCACATGGATTAGGGATGGAAATTGCAGGGTGTAAAATCCTGCAGTTTGTCAAGTGTCCACTTAAGGGAGCCTGCAGAAGCACCGGAAGTCACATACTGTACACACGCAGTCAAAAAATGCCTGTTTTTACAGCAGAAATTGTTTCGATCGTCACGCACTGTACATGGGGGGGGGGGGGTAAGCGTTATTCCCAACACGTACCTGGACTGATTGACAGGTGGCGCAAAGTAACGGTTTGTCAAGTGGCTTAAAACCTGCCTCAGCTCTCAGCCTGCCTACCTGTTAAGGCCCTGACACACCAAGCAGACGCGCAAAGAACTAGTGGCGACGAAGGCTGCGTTGGCAACAGCTCGTGCCTATTCAACATGTGGAATCGGCCGAAAAAAAAGGCCAACTGGAGCCGACGGGTAGAGACGGAGCTGGACACACCGCAAAAGCTAGGGGGACGATCGCTCACAGACGGACCGACAGCCGACGGTCTCCTGGTTGTGTCAGGATCTTTAGGTTGACTGAAAGGTTGAGACACGTTGTCAGCATGGTGAGGGACCACCAAAGCCTCCAAAGCCCCCCTGAAGTAACAGATGGGTGATGTAACTTCATATAGTCTATGGTCAGGACAACAATTTATTGTTGTATCGATAATTTATTCCGCCCCTAATATGGTCATATGGAGTTTGTATAATAATAAGTCTGTACCGTTCTTAATAGCTTGTCCCCATTACTTAGCACAATGATAGTTTTATTAGCAACAGAAACTGATCCTGCAGCCAGGCCTCTGATTTTAGCATTGGTAACTTTGTTCTTTAATTTTCTTCTGCTCTGCATTTGGTATATTTTTTGTGTTCCATTTTGTTGGTCTAAATTTTTGTTCTTTCTTTCTAAGTGCTGCTGATTTGTTGTCAATGTTAAAATGTGAAGTTTGCCTCAAAGGCTCAGACTTGTGTCTTCGCCTGAATCATGTTCCCTTTTTGCATACTTTGGCCATGTTTCTTTGGTAACGTCCTAAAAACAGAGACACAGCAGGAGAGACGACAGGTTTCTTAGCAATAAAACTTTCACTTTGCAATAATTAGTCATAGATCCTAGTAAACAAGCAGCACATGTATCACCCCACAAGTGTAAGGGACCAGAGGACAACATGAGAGGGCCCCCCGGCTGGGCAGTGTGTTTTCTCACATTGGTAACACTTTGCAGCGGGACAGAGAGGACTCTGTGTGTGTGTGTTTGACCTCACAGCAGAGACGAGAGATGAAGAAAAACATAAATCACAACGTCAGAGTGAAAAAGAGGATGAGGATTGTTCTGCATTCTTCTGCAATCAAACATTCTAGACGGCTTAGTCATGGCATAGTTCTTATAATGTGATCCAACTTTAGTTTAAATGTCACTGCAAGCTTTCTGATCACTAAATCAGAGAGAAAAAAGAAGCAGCCCTTGAAGTTACAGGAGTTTAAAGATGTGCTCTGATTTTATATCTGCCATAAGTTTCACATCCCATCTCAAGTAAAGACATGCCTGGTTTTTCTCCTGACCACCATATACTGCTCCCATGACTGTACACACATGACCGTAAATCATGCTGGATAAAATCAATCTCACAGCAAGGGTTTTACGACTATGTGCACCGCGACAGCTCTGCAGGTGTGCCTAATGCTGAAGTCTGGAAACCACATTTATTACTACCGATATCAAAGGGTTGGGAAAACTCAAACACATCTTCACAGCCCATCTTAGTTATCATCTGATCAGAATCAGATACATTGTCCTCAGGTGCTGGCTCTGCTCTCACAGCTTGTATTCTGCCGCATTAATGTCTTATTGATGCTTTCCAGGATCACAGACCTGCTGGGATGGACACCCTGCAGATCTGTAGACGCTCATGCTGAAGAGCTTCTTGGACAAAACTGAAGAGATAAAAATCTGAGAGATGATAATTGGTGATTTCCTTTTCTGAGGCTTAAGACCCATATAAATCAATCTATTATCTCAGGTCTGCAGACCTTAAATATAAAAGCTAGATTCAGTCACATAAATGACACGTGGTTTAACAGATGGAGTTCATAATCTTTCAGAGTTTAAAGCCTTTAGAAAAACTAATGTTTGTTTGTGCTTGTCTGGGCTGTTATTCAGAGCCTGTGGGAGGCAGCGCTATATTTAGTTTGGCTCATATAATCTCATCATATTTGATTCCTCTTATAGAGGCAGACAGTGTCAGCTCTCACTATCTGCATGTTTCTAAAGAGGTAATCTAGAGCAAATCTACCATTTGTACAAACCAGCATTTTTTTGTATTTGACTTGGAAGCAGCTGAACAATGCAGGCACAATTTTAAACGATGTCCCTCTCAGGTTTCAGGTTGTTCACACTAGACTCATATCTCCAACAAGAGAGAATGTGTGCCACAAACTCTCCAATAGCCAAACTATATGTAAATACACAATGTTAATACATGATACAGATAAGCCTAAAACAATAACTGTATTTAGTCAAATATTGCACACATCCTCAAACAACTAATAACAGAGTGGTTATTATTCATGAATTGAGGGTTGTATGATTCCAATGGACAAAAATAAGAAAAGGAGGACTTTTGAAACATCAGTGAAATTAATGAGTGTTTGCCAGGATGCATTTTATGACACACATATGGCGCATAATTTTCACATCCCCTTTCCTGTGTGTCAGGGTGTCAATGTCAACATTTTGGTAAAAGTCTACGCCTCTGCAACTCATAAGAATGATCACTATTTCTTTAAGCCAAACCACAAGGAAAAAAAACATCATTTGACATGGGCGTCAGTGTGACTGACAAAAGGGAACAGCTGGCTTAACTGGGGGCCACAATATAACCTTTGAACCAGAGAGAAGAGAAAAAAATGTTTAATGTTTGATGGCATTCTTATGACAAAACATAAGATCCCAACCTTTGTATCATATAGGACCAAACTAGAAAAAAATCTATCTTTAAAAAATTGAAACATTTATGAAAGGAAATTTAGTATTTGAAGGGTGGTTGTAATGTCATTAATTCAAACATTGTAGAAAAGTGTTGCAAAAATATTTGTTTTGCAGACAAAAAATTGAATTTATTTGTTTTGTACCCTTTGATGCTGAGGTAAAAACAGACAACCAACTTCAGTCACCATAATTGCAGCTTAAATAACTCACTGATTTAGGTTGCCAGGTTTGTTAAAAGGTTTGTGTCAGAGGTTATAAAAATGGATGCAAACATTTTGGCTATCAAGAAACACAAACTTTTACTTAAGCTTATCAAAGTGAGCCAGACAGACGTACCGATAACAGAATATTTGTGGGAGGAAAAAACACACCAAGTTGGAAGCATGTTTTCTACAGTTTGCACCGCTGTAGGCGACAGTTTTAATAAGAAACTAAGTAAAGACATAAATTCATGTAATTTTAAAAAGTAATTCTTACACTGTGGTTTTCTGCATGTATTCACCATGTCTTACATAATCTCAGCAGTTTCCTCAGTTGGACAACCCACAGAGAAGAGTTACAAATTATTACGAAAACATCACCACATTCTAGTGTTTCGACATTTTGCAGACAGTCCGAGAGGATAACAGAGAAACTATTGATCTTAAAAGACAGGGAAATGTGACAAATCCAACTTTAAACCAACTCTTGATAAAAATACAGTCACGACTGCTCCATGAAGAAGTGTCCTCCATTTCACTCTGTTGTTGAACATGCCTCACACACATGGCTAGAGTTGCACACACATGCACAAACAGGATCCAATGAACATGTACGAAAGGAGAAATGTCAGAGTTTGAGCAGTTGGGGGTTCAGTGCCAAAGGACACTTTCACAGTGTTCAGGAAGTGAACTGGCACCCCTCCAGCTACCAGCCCAATTTCCAGACAGGTGACCCAAGATGCTTTATATCCTACAGTAAAGTGCACTGCAATAATGAACCATTAAAACAGTTTAAGGTTTAGTGTTTTGCTCAAGCAGCAGCTGACAGTTTGATAGGGGACATTTCCGCTTAATTCACTATCCAGCTTCATAAAACCACATCTGCATGACTTTTAAACAATTTCCAAATGGGAGGATCATGTACACACACCTGTAATGTTTTTATAGAATGAACGGTGCTCTGAATATAATTTGTCAGACGGGGGAACAGGCCTGCATCCTGCTTTCTTTAGATTGAAACCTTCAAAACACTTGACAACGCCTCTGTCCATGCAGCAAAAAGCAACATCCTGTTTGTGGCTTTGAAAGCACCACACCAACCTCTTGACCTCTCGCACTGCAGTTCAAATAGAGGCTTTTTACAGTTTTCCTGTTCCAGTGTCAGTTAAACAAGAATAGCTTTGAATTTTGTCTATGTCCCAGTTTGCACAAAGTTTTAATGGTAAGCGTTTCCCTTTTTTCCTGTTGTTTCAGAGACCTTGTAGAAGCTGTAAAAGCCAAATACTCGATACTACTACGATTTTCAGGCCCAAGTGAATGTTCCATGAACTGTTTTCACTAAGCCCCAAATTTACTTTAAAGTTTGAGCACCTGTGTGTAGGTTAATTACTCTGCCAATGAATCTGCAGCATCCATGCGGAAACAGGACATTGTTAAGGCATTGTATAGCATTTCATACATACTTAGATTTATATATACTATGGTGTATTGTATCTAAATGAGAAGTTTTTTCATTTAAAAATGTATGAAGTAGCAGACTCGTACCTGGTACAAATGATACTTGAAATACTTATTTCACTGTCTAACAATCAGGATCTCCCAATGTTTGTAATTCATATTCATATTCATAAGTGTTGGGTTAGAAATCATTCCATGCCATATGTTGCATCACTAAGCCTCAAAATCAGCCATCTTTAAAGATCATTTAAAACCACAGCAGATGATGAAGAAATACTACAGGCGTTATGTAAACAGACACAAGCCTCTCACATACTGCTTCAAAATAAACACCTCAATAATATGCTTTCATATTTCACACATGTAGCGGATAAGTCAACGTGTCTTTTAGACCCTAGGTATTACAGTTTGTCCCTGACAGCAGCAGTGAAACAGTAACTGTGCTTTAACTAAAATAACACCTGATGACAACAGGTCATTAAGCGGTGCCAGTGAACTGATCAGGGTGTGTTTATATTTGTCTTGGAGTTTTGGGTCCCTGGGGGAGTGTGTTTGTCAGGACTGTGCGGGCACCAGGTGTAGGCAGCTGTCTGTCTGATCAGTGGACTTCAAAGGCCTTTTAGCGCAGCGGCTAACAGTCAGAGGAGAGCTTCAGATGCTGTGCTAGCTAAAAATGAGCTCAAACTTTCTGATATGAGTGGATTTACCCTGCGGCTAAATATAGAGCTATACATCAGAGCACACTAAAGCTGTCCAGTGTGTGTTCAGGCGCTTTAATACGGCTCACAGATGAAGTGCCTCGTTGCACATCTGCAGACGAGGCTGATTGTGTTCAGGCTTTCTAGGCTTTACTGGTTCTTATTTAACCAAACTATGATGAAAATTGTTACAACAGTCATTACAATTGGACACTTTTTTTAATCAGGATTTTTATGAAAAGAATGAACAAGAGGAATAAGAATTCAAACTTTCATTGCAGATGTTTTGTCCATTTTAAGAGAACATAAAACAAACAAGAGATTTTTTTTTTTTTTTGGACAAAAATGTCAACCAAAGCGAAGAGTTTTATTTCTTTGTTCTCATAGGCAAAAAGGAAACAACACAGAATATTTACATCCTTCCTTCCTTTTATACAGTAAACAATTGTTCGATCGCTCGCTCTGGAAACAAAAAGTGTTGTTCATAAGATGTCATTCAACGCGGCTTGGCTGCAGATTGTTTCTATGCCTGAGCTACATTATACAAACAATAATTTGCTGCTACACAGCGAACGCTTACAAAATTGCCCCGATGACAACAGCACAAGGTCCTTCGAGCTTTCTCCACCAGAACGGCCCCACACAGCCACTCCATCTCTGCTTTGCTATATTGACCCAGGTAATGGTGATAATGGATGTTATTTCAGCAATAGGAAGATCAAACAGTAAAAGGAACCCTTCTGAAATGTAGAGTGCAAAACCCAAGCCCATTATTCAGTTCAGCAGGGAGATCAAAAAGCTGTTCCCATAAAAACACCTGAAAACAAATGCAGCTCTTGTTGTGCTCTCAGCACTGACACATGCATTGACTAAGGAGTTATGGGTGTGTTTTCCTCTTCTTCTGTTTCCTCACACTGAGACCTACATCAGTGCAAACAATGGTAATGCAAGGTATTCAGGATTTATGCAAGCCCCAAAACTCTTTAGCTCTCAGGATATAGTACTTTATTAATTGCACTTGCTAAATAAACAGAGCCTGGTGTGACTATTCTTGTACAAGAATATAGTGGCACAAGATCCACAAAGTTTGTTGTTTTGATACAGAATACTGAAGAAAAAAAACCTTTTGTTTAATTTTAACAAGTAATTGTCAATTTATTTGATTCTGTCTTTCTTTATAGAGATCAACTTTATTTCCAGTTTCCGCCCAGGGTTAGTATTGTCTGGCCTTTGTACTGTTTCCTCTCCAGGTTTCGCTGAGGATCTCGATTATGTTTCTCTAATCCTAACAAGCGTGATTTCACCAAAACAATGTTGGACATCTTCGGACTAATGTTTCACTGTCACAGCCGAGATCAAACACAGGGATGGACTGCTCCTTTCTGTGTGGTAGACTGGGGAGTCCGTTGCATGGGAACACATAAACAGAGTGCCTGAACATCTCAGGGCTTTATGTCAGGACAGAGATAAGACTCCATTTGCCATGATGAATTTGATCTGTGATAAGTGATTTTTTTTCCTTCATTTGGTTACTGAACCCCCCTGAAGATATTTTATATTCATGCCAAAAGTTGGAGTCTATCCGCTTGTAATGAATAAGGCTAAAGGTGAGAACAGTTACTTCCTACGATTCAAATAACTAATATATAGATTTTTACATATTTGAAAAAAATGTCATTAGTCGGTCAAAAAAGATCCAACAGATCAAGATTCTTGTTCAGTAACAATTTCCAACCTGCTTCACACACAGCTGCTCATATGCATGTAATGAAACAGCCCCAGTCTTGGTTGTGGATGTATGCCGGAAGAGGACTGAATTCAGGGACTTTCATTTCCAGCCTGCTCTGTTGATCCTCTGCCAGATAACTTCAATTTCGTATGAGGCGATCAAGACACAACAATGACGTTTATTGTCTGTGTCCAGCTCACTTCTTCTGAAGAGCAGCAGTTGTTTTGAGCACGAGAAACTGAAGCTCAGTGCACAAGTTGACGACCTTTAAATGAGCGAGGTCTAATGTGGCGGCTCTTTGGCCCCGCTTAATTAGCAGATGTCACAGGAAGTGCACAGTTTGGCCATGTAGAGTCACCCAAATAGGCCGGCAGCATGTGTGTCTTTAATCCCTAGTGTCATCATGTACTAAAGCAAGATATAAAGCGCAGACACAATCATACAAATTTGCGTAGAAATATTGTTGAAAGATTTATCAGTGTTTTTATCAAACTGACTGAAATCCAAGACAGGGCAAATAGCCCAACAGAAATGATCTCATGACAAATTAAATACCTGAATGACATCCTGTGATCAAACTTTTTTTTAAATTACAATAGCCTATGTCAAATGAATGACAGGGTAGATATGGAATGTCGGTGAAGTACATCAGCACCGGCGTGAATACAGCCGGAGAAGAAGAAGCAGAGGAAGTGGACGTGATAAGAGTTCATAGGGTTGGAGGAGATCACAAACAATGGTCATGCTCAAACTTAAACAGGAGGCCAGCACAATACAGGGACAGGAAAGATTCATGTGGTTGAAGACAAACAAAGATAATGAAAGGTAAAGACGTGAAGAGGTCAGGGTCAGAAAAAACAAACACTAAACAAAACGTCCAGTAAGATCTAATCCAGATAGCTGGGAAAGCGTGCCCTTCTCACCCACATAACACCAACTATAACACTCACACGCTGCCTTCTATAAATAAACTTACATCTGCACCTCACCGTGCGCCATCCAGTTTCTCTATTATCGACTATCACAACTGATATGAAACAAAGTAGTCTGATTAAAACAAGATATTGACTGTCAAAGATCTTCCCTTTCTTTCCACATATCTCACTGTAAATGTGGGCATGAGAGCTGTATCTCACTCACTGTGGGAGTGTGTGCATGTCTATCTGTGATACACTGAACAGACAGGAGCTGACAGAAAGCAGACTGAGCTGCTGACTACAACCGGACCTCTGTGCATGTAAGCGGCTAAAAATACATGCAGCAAACTATTCAAGTTAACCATACCTACCATGGAAATTCGCAAAGTGTAGTCATGGGAAATTCAAATAGAAATGTTTCAACAAGCTTGACATGTTTGTTCAGTACATGTACAGCTAAGCAATAATAAGAGTTTACATTCCTCCATTTTTATGCATCACAAACACAACCTCAAAAACAACACACCCACTGTTCTGATTGATTTGAGAATGAGGGGAGAAACTTTTACGTCACAGGAACTTGTTATGGTTATTATTGTACAGCCTATCTTTCTTCAATGAGCCTTTGCTTTTGGTCTGTGCATGGCTACAATGTCTTGACTCAAAAAAGTATACTTTGAAAAGACACTTGATTTAAGAAATTTTAGCATAAACATACAGCCAAGTTACAAAAACACAGGGCTAAAGTGGCTGGATGGTTTACTTCCACTGGTAGACTTTAACCTAAAAGTAATGTAAGCAAAAGAGGGCTGTGCAGTATCACATCATTCCTGTGTGCACAGGAGCTGCACAACCAAGGCGTATAGGTACAGAATATATGCAGGCAACAGAAAACCAGAAACCTCTGAAGTTCCAACATAGTTTCTTGAATAGTTCATTTATCCCACTTTCATGAGGACAAGTGTCATGAACTGTCAAAAAACGTAAGCAAGGTATAATGATGATGCTAGATAAAATCAGTCTGGACTGTTCCCATCACCCATTATGACATTCCTACTTTGATGACAAACATAATCAAACTTTCTTTCTCTTGTTGGATTTCTGGGCGCCTACCTATAAAGACCTTGACATAGAAATAGTCTGTCTATTTCTCATCAACAACTCTTCAAAGTCTGGTGTTGCATGGTGAATGAGTTTGTTCCTCGTGCACTCACCTCCCCAGGTGTGAAAGGTGACAAAAAGTCCGAAGAGCAGGAAGGAAGCGGTCCGTACAGCCATGGTTGAAGGTCTGTACAGCGGTTGTCTGTGCTGAGGTGTGTTTTAATGCGTGTGAGTATAAGTTGAGAGAGTCTGGTCCTCCTGGAAAACTGTGTGAGACAGAAAGAGGGGAGCGGCGGTGCAACGCGCGGAGGCAAATGATGCAGGAGGGGCAGAGACCGGAGGTCCCACGCTGTAAAAAATGTCAGTCTATGCGAATCTGTAGTAGCGCACAGTGGTCTAATGAAACCACATTTTCAAAAACACTTTTTGCTTGAATAACTCGGCCTCCGCTCTTCTTGGCCTTTTCATTGAAATGCATAAACTGACACGAGTTGGAAGAACGAGATTAAATGAATAAAAAAAGTGGACATTTTTTGCAGCGTGCAAAAAAAGGAGGACCTTTTAATGAGCGCAGCAGGAGGGCGGCGGTCTGCTTAGAAATACAGCATGGAGTTACAATTTACAGCTTCTGTGTGTTTCCCAAGACTGAAACCTGATATACCAACAGACAGTAGGCTAAAATGATTTAAGCATTCCTAATAGAATCCATGAATGGATAAAACTATGGCATGAGATGCTACATGGATGTTAATTTGACATGAGTGGGCGGCAGTGGCGTGTACAGACTTTTCGAAGGGCAGGGGCGAAAAGAAGGAGGCTAAATTAACTTGCGGAGAAAGTCACAACTGCTTTGCCTTGGCAAAGGAAGGAATGGATAAACAAATAAAATACAAGCCAATTAAATAAAGAAAGGAGCTTTTGTTAATGATAAGAAACCATTTAATTTATGTATCTATTTATTCATTCATTCATTATTAGAGTCAAGGACTATAGTCTCTGCATATGGGGCCCCTTGCTCTCAGCTTAACTTGCACCTGAAGTCATTATTTAATGCTTTACTTAAATTCTAAAGGCTGTAAAAAGCAATTAAACAGAATGAATTAAAATTAAAGCAGACTAGGAAGAAAAAAAAGAAAGTCAATAAGAAGAAAAAAAAGTCCTTTAGACCACTTTTACTTTCATCATCCTGTAAGAGACACGCGATTACAAACTGTAACACATTGCAACACACTTCCACAAACCTTGCTTCCACACTGAGTAAACTGGCTGTACAGCTGCATTTGTTTAATCTCAGTATGATTTGATCCCATGTGAACTATCTTTCATCTGTTCAGCTGGAAACAGATCAGAGAATGTTGAGACGTGTCATGTACACTGATCTCTGCAACCTTTGCTTCTGGAAAAGACCGTCTGCAGTCTGTGTCTGCCAAGTGGATCACCACTGAGTGTGTGAGCGGCATAGAGCAGGCGATGATACCAAATTCACGACTGCAAAAGAGTCCCAAAAGAAAGCTGTGACATTGGCCAGAACAAATTATGTACTTTATTTAATATTGGTTAGACCAGGACATTTTGTAAAGGCTTCATCATGTTTTAAGAACATTACAGGGGTTTATTTTGCTGTGTTCTCAGCCATTCCTGCTCTATTTTAAGCATATGATTTTTAGATAACTTTTTTCTTTATTTTTATGTCGTGGCAACTAAATAAAAAGGCCGTGAGAGAGCCTAAGGGAACTTCTTTTCCGCGTTTCTCTCAGCCAAACTCTTACACAGGGAATGTGAAATAGCTCTGTGTGAGGCAGAAAAGTCTGGGATGAAATAGGTAAGAGATCCCATGGGATAGTAAACACCCTGATGCCTTTTTCTTAAATAATTAAGAACTTGGCTAATTCACAGTCCCTGTCCTGAAAAAGCCTTGAAAGACATGTTGTTTTCCAGAAATGCAGTCATTACTGTCTTGTGTTCTTGATATCACAACATACTGAGGCTGGCTCATGTTCACATGTCATGTTGCATTTGTACCTGATCTGATCTAACCAGCCACACTTTAAGGTGAGTTGAAGTCTCGGTGGAGTGATATGATATTGTTTAAACATTGGTATATTGACATACACTTGGTCACTCGGACTTGTCTGGATGTTGTTGATAATGTTGCATTAAATTAGTTCACGCAAAAAGTGACACAATTAGTGGTGCCAAAAATGAAAATTGGGCTGGAATAAAAACTATAATACCTATGTATTGGAATCGCTCAATCATTCAGTAAATGTAATCAGAAATATTTTGAGGTGGGTTGTAAAGAAGATATTCAACCATTCGACACACATTTCTAATTCAGTGTACTTGTCTTACAGGTGAAATTGCCTAAACCCCTCCCCCAAACTTCAGTTATCCAATCATACTGTATGCAGCATGAGAGTCAAGTTTGGAGTGTGGTTTTTTGAATATCATATCAAATACACTGGAAAGTGTTTTGAAAGATGAAGCAGACGTGTGTTTTGAATATAAATAAGGTGCCCAGAGTAGATAAAAAAAAAAAGTATCAAAAATAGAGATTAGTTATACAAAAAGTTCACTGGAAAAGACCCTGGTCCCCAGTTGAAGGCCCAAAACGTTTTTATATCCAAGCCAGTTGTAGTGTAGTAGATCTATGAGCTATATAAATGTCATATAAATGAATTAGTGGATTACTTGTTGGTAAAATTGCATGAAATACATAAAAATAATGAGTTGAGGCTGAAGAACTGATACTACAAAGATCATGATCCTATAGGCCTAGATTTGAATAAATTACTCCTAGTCTAGAGACATGGTATACTATTAGGATGAGGTGATTTTGAGTTACATTGTTAGATAATGAGTACTGGCGCTTGCATTTGTGTTTATTTGGCTTTGTTATGTAGTTTTTTGGCTTTTTTTTTACCTGAAAAGATATGTAGTAGTTCGTTTTCATTTCAGGATCTCCTGTTTCCACATGTTCAAAGCAGAAATAAAACAGACAGGCAGGAAGAAAGTGTGACTGCTTTCGAAACATCCTCTGATGACCTGATATCTCTGGTCTGTTTTCCCTGCCATCCTAAAGTCATTACAGGGATCTTCCGGTGGAGATACGAGCTCTGTCGCTCTGTTTGGATGGAAATGTGAGGCTGATGCTGATAACACATAATAACAACTTTCTCTCCCTGCTGTGATGTGGTGTAGATGGGGTCTTTGGTTAAAAAGACAAAAAAATCAACACAACATCCTGAATCCGCATGCTGGATACGGCTTGCACTGAGGGTACAATTGCAATTTTTTTACTCCACACAATGTGCTTTTAACACAAAAGTTGTATGTGTTTCAATTAAGTTATGCTGAAATATCTAATATAAGATTCTATACAGATTATCAGAAAACTGCCAGATTACCTACAGAGGGGCGTTAATACATACTGGATTTATGTAAGTTAAAGAGTGTTGATGAGTTCATTTCCTTTGTAGTTACATATAGGCCTTATGGTTTGTAGCGATAGCAGAGCACTACCCATTTTCAAAACAATGACATTGTTCAGCCACTCAAGGTCAGTAAATCATGACTGTACCTTCATGTCTGCAATGTGACCAGGGCAGGCACAAGTTTCAGCTACTGTACAGTATGTGTCTATAGCCAAGTTTTATAAAAAGATACTCTTTTTTTCCCGGGCCCTCTTAAAATTCCTTGCGGACAAATTGCAGGAATGTCCCCTCTTCACCCTTTATTTAATATGATACATCCTGGACAGGGCATTTGGGAATATAAGGAGGCAATGGTTTTGGGAATGAGACTGAAAAAGGAAAACAGAAGCAGGAAAAGCACCATCCCCTCCCCCACAGAGTTCCCAGGGACTACAAAGTCCTAAACATGACATAAAAGTACGTCCCAAGCCTGGTCACAGGGGGAAACCTCCACCTTTCAAATTAACCCAGTTAATCCCCAATAAAATGTCTGGTCAGTTAGTATTTTAAGGATTGAATTGCAGTAACAGCATTTTCTTCATATGTATGGGGAAATGTACTTGCAGTAGGTTCCTGTAGGCCTACAATAGGCTGTTGTAGGCTCATTTATTCTAACTATTGGACAGAGGAGGGATAGCTTTTTCAGTCTGCTTCCAGACTTTATGCTAAGCTATGCTCACCAGCAGTTAGCTCTATGCTTATCTAATGACTATAAAGGGCAGGAGAATTACATGAAATCAAGTTTGCAATTGAAGAAAAAACATGTAAGGCATAATCAAGTTTCACTGAGTGCCCTGACTCATCAGATAAACGCCATTATCTTAACGGAAATTGTTTGCATTCAACTTTGATCTTTAAAGGTTTCCACTCCTGATGCATTGTTCTGAGTGTCCCTCCATCATCCCTGCATGTGCCGATCCTTTGTGATTGATGACTACGACTTCTGTTTATCTCAGCAGGGCTCACAGTGCGGACAGTGCGGGCTAAGGAAAGTCTGAAGGAAGGAAAGAGAGGAAAAGAAGTCATTCTTTCCGAGCTACTGAGGCCAGACCGGAGAGCTAGTTGTTTTGGGGGACAGTCTACGCGGCATGAGAGAAGGCCATTGTCCGAGCTTCTCCAGAGGATGGGGGGCTTTTGACTGTCCATTGGTATGGAGAGGGGGCTTGGGGGAAGAGTGGGAGAGAAATTTGAATTGCTGCTAAACTACGTCACAGCAACAGGGATTGTGACAAAGAGAGACTTTGATAGCTACATGGGACGAAGAATTAAATAACGCTTCTTCATGGTGATAATATGTGATAGAGGACATTAATCATAATAAATCCACCCACTGGCATGTTTCTTTAGTGTGTCAGCCTGAGAAGATTTCTGTATAAAATGAAGATTAAAGGAAGTAGAATAAAAAGGGTTGATTAAAAGGTTGGATAAAAGGTTAATAGCTTCAGTTAAAAAAAAAACATCCAGTTTCAAATCCAAAATTATATGGTTTTCATTCCCACTTGTCCACTTGACAAATAATCTTCTCTCAGTTTATATGTTGTGATAAATATCAAAAAAGCACTCGGTTCTAGACCTACAAAAAAAGACATTGAAGAGCTGTGTCCATCCCTTGCAATTCTACGTAAAATAAGAAACTGAACTGAATATTTTGGGGGTTTACACACTTTCACAAAAATGTGAAACTTCAACTTGGGTAATGTGAGTGATGGGCAGTCTATGATCTCACTCTATACTTTTTTGTTCAAGACAGATGCAGGATAATGAGTCATGATGCAGGAAGCTGCTACTTCTGCTTCCAGACTCATGAACATCCTGCAGATGCACAGACAAGGTCCTGAGAAGAGCAGGAATGTCCCACTGAGGGACCTCTACAGTCTCAGTCATCCCGTTCATATCTCTCTGATCACATCAGGAAAATCTTCACGATGTCTCTATCTGCATGAGCTTTTTATCCCAATCCTTATTTTCCTGCCTTTGTTCTCTTTTTTCGTCTCTCTCTCTCTCTCTCTCTCTCTCTCTCTCTCTCTCTCTCTCTCTCTCTCTCTCGCTCTCTCGGTGTAGTGGAAGCCACAGGTTTGTGTCAGGGGGTTTTCTGTGGAATGCGGGGTCCTGCCCCGGGTCCCCACCAGTCTGCACTCCAGTGATTTCAACTGTATGGAGTTTGTGTTTTCCCAGGGAAGCACACTGCTCTGCTGCCTACTCCCTCTCTCTAAAACACACACACATTCTGTACTGTAGATGTGTTCTGGCTGTAAATGTATGAGTGCAGTTTACTGACTGGCTGGCAGCCAAAGTCATCATTGACTGAGTTGATCTGAAGTAAACTATGAAAAAAATAAACTATGAAATCTGGGAACATGACATCAGACTCAAGGTCATGGTGGTGATGACAGATTTTCAAGATCATGGGGAAACTGGTCTTTTCTGTTGGGTGGCAGTAGGTCTGTAAGGACTTGGGTTGGGAAGCTGAGGTGCCCTTGGGCAAGGCACTGACACCTAAACAGCCCTGGTGCGCTCCCTGTGTAGCACCCCCACTCTGACATCTCTCCAATAATGCATGTCCACATGTTTAAATCTAAATGCATCTGATCACAGGTTCACACAGGTGACCTGGGGGAGTTGTTTCTTCTTCTCAGACTCCGATTTGATTTTATGAACGATACGTGTTATCCATAGTAAGGCGCTAGCTGACAGGATTGATAGGTAGGCGTGATGTAATATTTTGTCAGGAAGGTTAAAAACCCGCCTCAGCTCCAGCTCTCAGTCTGTCGTTAAGTTGACTGAAAGTTAGGCGGAAACAGCCTTTCCAGCATTGCGGCTGCTGCCGTAACAGTAGACTGACGTCACTCAGGCCTCATCAATTAATATTTACAGTCTATGGTTCTACTGTACAAATTATAGTGATGGTTTTTGAAAGGTGAGTCCTCTTTATACAAAACGGTAAAAATTAACATTGTAGACACTGTTGCTGTTATATTATACTGTCAAAAAACAAAGATACTGTATGACAGGAAATCTGCTATTCCTGAACTAATGATACTTCATAAGTGGACAGAAAAATGTAACATCTTAATCATTATTAAAAAATGTTCTCTTGCCAAGAGTACAGTGAGTAAATTATATTACACCCCTATCAGTGCTGTATATATACAATTAACAGCTGGTTATCTGAGCTTAGCACTTAAGACTTCAATAAGGTATATTGGCTGTCTACGCTCTTTCCTATCGTAATATAATATGACCTTTAAAGGTCATGAATTACAAATTCAAGTTTCCTTTTTCTGGTTAGCTGTATGACTGACTATTTCTTTGAGAGACCAGTAATTTCCTTGAGTCCCCATTGGTTGTCTGCATTAGAAAAATGAATCAACTCACATGTGAGTGCACCACTAGTTTAATTTAACAACCCTTGAAATTGACACAGAGCGTTAAAGAGTGGTTTCTGGGGAGTGGCAGGGACAAAGAGATGGGAGGGTAGGTCAAATTTTGCATTGCTTTAAAGGGTGGAAATGACCCAGCGGGTGAGAGGTCCAATTGCTGCAAAATTGGTCATCCAAGGCCCCTCGGCTGCTTGTAGGAAACACGTCATGGGGTTTGTTTGTCCTTTTGTCTCTGTTTCATCCTGTGCAAGCATCTCTTGTTTCCAACGGTGGTCACACTGTGTGATTTCCCATGGGGGCATTTAATTTTGAGAATGTTTGTTAACTTTGACTTGACAACTTTGAGGATCAGCTTCTAGGTCTTAGTTCAAGATGGATTTCCCATTTTGTTAACACTGGCTGATTTTGTAACCAATCTTTGTATTAGCTGGAATGGGCCTCTCAGTTTGCTGCTACCCAGTTGTGGATTATATGTGCCAAAAAAAGAGTAAATAGGAAACTTTTATCTATGTTCTTTCATTCCCACTTGTAAAATGTTGCTAGAGTTCACAGTGTAAAATTGACAGCAAAGAATAAAGAGACATCAAAGCTACTCATCTTGCATCCTATACATAAGCAATTGATAAACAATAGACACAATTATGTATTATGTATCATTTAGAGAGGAAAGATTTGGTTTGAAACACAAGAAGCTGACTACTGGCCTGCTAAACTACCAGAGGGATGGTTAACTACCATAAAAGGAGCCGGTCTAGACCCTCCCTGCCAAGAGACCAAGTAATGCACAATACCTTTTATAGCTTCTTGCAATGCGCCTATGTATTCCTGTTGTATCATTAAATGCTTAAACAAATGCTGTTGTCCAGTGTCCAAAGGTTCAGAGCAGGATTTCCCATGATCTTATCAGACATAGTTTCCTTTAGCGAAAAAAAAAAAAGAAGTTCAGTGTTGAGCAGCTCAGATGGGGAGGATGAAGTACAAGGCAAGGAAGGAAATACTCCTGATCTTGCTCAGGATTGCAATGACTCTGTATTTCATTGTTGCGTATATGGCTGAGGTAATGGGAGAGTATGGCTCTGTGTTAATGTAGATGGAATGAGCTCTGGAAATACTAAAAATCTGGGGATGCATTAAAGGTCAGAATGGTGTAATTGAACGCAATCTTGGTCAATTTTCTATTTCTCTCTAACACACACACATGGACTGCATACTCACACGCACAAACCCACAAACATATAAAAGTTTCTAAAGTCGTTTTCACATAAACATAATTTCAAGAGGACTGCTCTGGATATTCTCCTGACCTGGCTGTTGACATAAGCACCTCACAGAAGGAGACTATACCTTTCAGACTCACGGGGATAATCTCCTGAGGTAAGAGGTGACATAAAAAAAAAAAACTCGGAAGTAGAGGAAAAAGCAACGGAGTCCACTTTACGATGCTATAATGACAATATTTGCCTTCATATCAATGCTACGTGTAGTTCAACAGAATCACACTATCAACAAAAGAGCGGAAAACAACATACTGACAAACAGAAAAAATTATGCAGCTGTTTAATTACGTGTAGAGATCGTAGCTGTCACATGCATTAAACTCTATGCACCGTGCAGCAGTCACAGTATAGAAATGTCACCGGCCTCTCAGATTTACTCGAATTCTATAAATAATATCCTGCTGCATTATCACATCAGCTCAATCGGACTTGCTGTGGAAAAAAAAATAGGGGTCTGACAGGTGAAATTCCGGGTGAAGTCTGAATGAAAAATGTGCCGTTCACACATACAGCTCCTATACTCCAAATGTTTTTCACAAGTTTTCTGCAAGTGTGAAAGCCCTATAAGAAACAAATAAAAGTTTTCTTTATAACTCTTATCTATTTATTTTGGAAACAAGTCTGCAAATAATTAAATCTAAATTTCAAAACCCTTCAGACTAAAACATTTCAAATAAATCAGTGACATAATTGATTATAATAAAAAAATGTGGCAGGATAGAAAGAAAGAGTAAAGGATATACATAATTGTAATTTCATCATTTTCTTATATGTTTGGACTGTTTTAGTTTCCTAATTTTCTTTAAATTTCTTCAAGAAATAAGCAACTCGTAAAAAATACAACATATAAAAGAGTAAAAAGTAAGTAAAATGAGATTTTGAATAAATAATTGAATAATACTTAAAAATTAAGGATTTTATCACAACATTTGCAGAGTTAGACGATTAAATAATTAAATAATTATAAGACAACAAAATATTTTGATTTTGACCATCATGACTGTTAAATTTAATCATTTTAAACATTTAAATTAAACATCAGAACTTTTAACTTAGTATTGTAAATGTTTCAATACTATCTTATTTTAAAAAAATAAATATTAATTACATTTATTTTTAATGGTACTTATGTTGCAATGTTGCGTTTCTTTAATTTATAAAATGTTTACTTTTTGTTTCAAGTCTTTTATTTTGACGTGTTTGTGATGTCACCGGAAGCTGAGCTGATACGACCAAAACAAATATGGCGACTAAAATGACGCTTTACGATGCAAAACATGCCCGGACAGTGTTTGTACTCGTCTTGGGTGGTTTCACGTGTTGATTTAATGGGCATACGTCATCTATGAAGCCTAACAAACTCATCAAATGTTTACTGGGTGAGTTTTGAACGGGTAGCCCGAGACGAAACCCGGAAAATGAACGGAAGTGTCCGCCTCTGGTTTGAACCTAAACATCCGCCTCTGTAACGCGTGTGTTTACTATCATAGCTCGTCGTCTCAGCAAGAACAATAGTCAGAAAATATGTTCAAAAACTTAATCGAAACGAGGATTATTGTCACGCTACTGGTCCGCCTTACACAAAGGACAAATTAAGGACTCGGACAACATGTAGTCGACATTAAACTTCTTCTCACTATGAAACAATAGGACATGGACCTGGAAACCACCTGAAAGCGTGAAGAGTAAGCCTTTAACATCGACAATTTCAGAAAACATTACCATGGGTTTGGTAAATTTCTTTATCTCAACAGTAGGAAAATGCCTGGACGCCGTCTGTTTACTGCTGGACCTGAATTTCCTCATCGTCCACAGTGTGGTGAGGACCATCCTGGCTGTGATCTCCTTTATAACCAGCCTGCCCACCCTCCTCCTCAACGTCATGCTGGAGGTGGGGAACTTCATCGTGTTTTGCTCGATGTCCACGGCAGAGGCGACGTCAAACGTAGCCCACGGGGCGGTCGCCATCCTGGGGAGGTTGCTGCTCGCTCTGGAGGGGCTGCTGGAGAGCCTGAAGATGGTGGGTTACCTGTCCGTGCACGTGCTGCTTCGTGGGAAGGAGCACCTGTGCCGAGGTCTTCTGTCATTGCTTGAGGGCTGTGGCATCGCCGCCAGCCTCGTGGTCTATTTCGCCAACACGGTGGTCAACTTTGCACTCATAACGGCCCAGAATATTTACCTGGCAGCTGTCAGCGTGTGGCAGACAGTCTCCAGTCCGCTGCAGAAGGTGCTGGAGCTCACGCTGACCTCCTTCACCTTTCTTTACAGCAGCCTGGTTGGAACTTCGGCGTTCCTGTGGTCACCCTGTAAGCTGGTGTTGGACTTCTTGGTTTCACTTGTACACATATTTGTCAGCATCTTTATATTGAACATCTATGGCCTCCTGCTCACTGTCTCTATTGCCCTGACTACCACTATCTACCTGAACCCTGAGCTGACCCGGGAGGCTGCTGTGCGAATCATAGATTACATCAACTCTTTTCCTGCCTTGCACAGACTTTTACTAACTCTCCGAAATCTTACTTCAACCTTGCAAAATGCTCCGCATGTTTTACGCAGTGCCATGCAGCGCCTGCCAAGGATGCTCAATCACCTCTGCATGTTAGAGAGAGGACTCTGGCAGCAGTTATCTCGACTCAGCAGCCGGCTCAGTCTGGCTCTGAGGACTCAGCTCCACAGGGACAACAACAACAGAGAACGAGGAGATGGAGACCCCGCAGAGGAGAGGCGGGACCCACCAGATGGGAGAGCAGGAGATGGAGTCCATCAGGAGCTGCTGGATAATGTTTTCCCCTCCTCAAGCACCGACAGACCACTGAAGAAGCAGTCATCTCCAGGCAAGGAGAGCAAAGCGCTGCCTGCTGAGAATCTGCTGACTCTGCTAAAGGAGCAGGAGGACAGGAAGAAGTGTGTTATCTGTCAGGACTGTACCAAGACTGTGGTTCTGCTGCCATGTAGGCACCTCTGCTTGTGCAGAGATTGTACGGACATCCTGCTGAGGCAGCCCATCTATCAACAGAACTGCCCGCTCTGTCGGCACATGATCCTCAACACCATGGATGTTTATCTATGAAGGCCTGACAGAAGAGGATCTTTTCATGACTGACTAAATGCTACAACCAATCTTTAATCTTACACCACTGAAACGATGCTGTATGAGCTATGTTTTTATCTGGTTGCTTTGAAGGTCTGGTACATTTTTCTTGATAAAACCAAAAGTATCAACGCCTTAGTCCCTCTTAATGCTTTCCTGGCTCAGCTACAAGCTTCTTTATTTTCACTGAATTTATAAAACTTTAAAAACAGTTCTGGAGCTGGGCTCTGTAGTTTCATCACTTAGTTACATAAGCAATAAATGTTCTCAAACAGTTGTAATCAGGCTCAGAATACACAGGCTAGACTGGTTTAAAAAGGGTATTTTTATTGTTGGTTCTGTATTTGTTTAGGTTTATTGCTTTAAAACTGGAGAATATCATCAGATTGTTCTTACGAGATGAGGCTTCAGATCTGTGCAACTTTTTGTAAACAGAAAATAAATGCAGAAGATAACACAACCCAATTCCATACTGTAGTATGTTCTAACTGTATGCAGTAAGTACTACAGGTAAATTCTGTTCTTTCTAAATAGTCTTCTTACAGTTTGTTTACAAGAAATCAACATAAACTGTTTCAACTTGTGGGAAATAGTAAAACAGAAATATGAACAGTCAAATAGAATTACAATTATAAAATGCCACAGCTAAATAATGAGTCAGAAAAAGTTAAAAAAAACATTACATTGCCACTCAGTTATTTCTTCTGCATTGCATTGTGGGATAACAGTTCCAAATAGTTGTTAGCGAGCCTTTATTTGTGGAAACTTTTCTTGCGGTTTTGGGTCACCTTTGTTGAAATGTTCCAGTATTGATATGTTCAGTCTCAGGTCTCGTAGCCATGGTAACCCGTCAGCGCTCCCCCTGATGCTGAAATGTTTACCGCCGCTCATGTCTTAAGATGTTGCTGTTATTGAGCCAAGTTGCAGAGTAACGAAACTTGCACTGCTGTATGTATGAATGCTGTGTGTATTTTTTCAATGAATGCTTTTTGGAATAATACATTTATAAAAGATGGCTACTTTTTTACAGAAAAAAAGTAAAGAGTTAAGAGAGGTTTGGTGTGTTTTCTGAAAGAGATTCATAACTTTCCAGTCAGATATGTTGAACTCCAGCTTTGTTTCAGACTAAAGTTCTATAGATAGAGCTCCAGTCTCTCTACAGGCATATTGCAATCACACCCAACATGTAATCTATAGAAGGTTTTATCTTTCCTCTGTCATTGTAATAAAACACATTTCTGCTATCTAAAAGGACCATAAACTGACAAGGCCTCAACAGCATCATCTTTGTTTCTCTTTTCTTGCTTTTAAAGCCAGACTGTTTTTGGCCACTGTTCAAGGTTTACAGAGCATTATTGTGATAAGATTGAACACTTTGTTAAGGTTGTGGGTGGTGTGATGTTAGATCTGTTGATTGCCCTAATTTGCTTTTAAAAAGTGAATATATGTTTTTTTGATTTGAAGAAATTCGATTTCTGCCGTTTGTGTGAGTGGAGCTACATCCTGACATTCTTTTCCATACAGCATCAGTCAGATGTCTTGAAAGTTGTTTCAATGTCAAATCTATAAAACTGTAAATAATTCCGAGGGACCAGACCTCTCCATAACTAAATGATAGCAGTTGAATGCAAACAGCCCACATGACCTTTATCTGTTTTTACTTGCAGGTTGTACCACAAAGTGTGAGACTGTGATTTGAAGACTTGATTGTTATTTTTTTTTTTTTTAATGCTTTGGCTGCCATGTAAATGGCAAGTATTGTGTTGATAATAAAACAAAGACTTAAACTGTCTAGATGTTGTCACAAACTCACAGAGAAGACACATGGAGAATACCAAATTCTATAGTCCAGTCACGTTTGTATTTGTTGGAAAAACTTATTACCGCAGCAGAACATAGTTCGTTTGTGGCTTTTAGGCTCTGATCGTGTCACTACTAGCAGTTTTGTTGTACATGCAGAAATTTGAAGAGTGATGGGATGATATCTTAACCCCCCCCCCACAGTCAGAGCCTACATGAGTGCTGTACTGGACTACAGGTCAAAGCTGACGATGAAGGAGCAGATGAAGAGACCAGAAATCTTGCAGCTTAAATACACTGCAATTGGTTGGAGATGTTGTCAGGTGATAGTGGGTAAGGATGATGGGTGTTCATTTAGTGATCCCTGATTTTTTTTTTTAGGGCTGTAACAAAGAAGCTTCTGATTAATGTAGTGATGCAACTGAATCAATTGAGTGCAGAATATCAGCAGTTAAAATAATCTCCATAACAAGTTCAATACACTGATGGCGTTGTCTTAAAGTCCTACAATTTTGTTAAGCAGTATATAATCTAGATATATCCAGTGTACTCACATAATAAGAAATCTAAAATATATTTCAGATTGAGAAACTAGAAAAATATTTTAAAATGTACTGAATTACTCTGTACGAAAAAAATTAAAGAGCAACTTCACCCAGAATTTGAATACCAAGTTTCAACAGTTCTCTCATCTCGCCCTTTTTCTGGTACACAAAATACCTGGAAAATGTTACTGTTGTTTGTCTAAAGCATTAGAGATGCCTTCAGGTACAGCTCAGAAATAGTTGCAAGCAAGAGAAAAACATCACACACAGCCCTTTTTTGTGGAAATTAAAAAACAAAAACAAATCCAATTTATGACCACTGAACTCCATTTAGCTGCATCAGTTTAAGTCCTGATATTGTTCATGCCCCGTTGTCACACTTTCATGGCCACTTGAACAGAACAGAGTTATAATTAAGGTTGCCTCCTCTGACAAGTCAAAAAGGCTGCTGTGATTAAAGCACGTTGGCAGGAAGTAAATCACACTGCACAACCGGATATCCATTTTACATCCATTCACACATAGTTTATTCTTAACTCTTATCTTTTTCCAAATCAGGTTCAAATTATGTCACGGTCAGTTCTGAACATTCACACAGCCCTCAGTGTGTCCCAGGGCTTTCACATGTAGAGATTTTCATTAGTAGTATACAGTAGGAAGTGTGTCTCTGGGGGTTTGAAACATGAGATTACAGATTCCTTTTTACATGAATGCACTGAGACAGGATTCAATGTTTATGTCTTACATCTGTGAGGATAAAGGGGGTTGTTTGGGGGCTGCAGAGTCAGAAGAAGGAGGCCCCTAATGGCCTAATGGGACCACTTCCACCAATGTAAGACCATTCACAAGGGCTTTGTGGTTTTCAGATTTATTTGTGTTCCCAATGTTTCGCTAAAAATATCTGCAGATCAAGACTTTGTATCTGCTAAAAAAAGAAAGAAAAAAAGAATGCACTCAATGACATCTCAGTGCATCGTAGTGCATGTTCTTGCAGTGGTAGTCTGATTTGGAAACTTGGCAAAGAACCTTAAAGTATGAGGGATGCAACAGGAGAAAGGAAATAGATTTTTATATCTAAAAGGCGTGTGCAAATTTTCTACTGGAAGACAAAAAAGACAAAAAACACTCATGATGGGCGTTCTCTGCCTCAACACAGTTTATGTATTAGTTGTAAATAAGGATGGTGTTAACAGAGGAGAGGAAGTATGAAGTCAGGGGAAGAGCAGGGAGGAGTAAACCAAATGGAGCTTTATACCCTGGGGATTTGGTCTCTTTCTTTTGGCCCCCCCTGGTATTGGCCCGGGAGCAGTGTGGGAAAATGTCAGACTCTAGTGCACCCTTCCCTCCCTCTATTTTTATTTTTTATGATCACTATCAGCATCCTGCAGAAATCAGAATTCTCCATCATCTATACAGTTTGTATTTCAATCTTAGTCTCTTCATCAATAAGAACAAGACGGGCTCAAGCCCACATGTATGCTGCTAAAAAGTCAAATATATTGGCTGATATTGGCTAGCATACCAGGAGGTGGCATGACCCTCATATGATGCAAATACATACACAAGAAAGATAAAAAACATACAAGAACAGTCACTGAATGTAAATGACGAACAACGATGTGACTGTAATGTGTCGGGACAGGCAGCTCATTAGCCCTGGCATTCACCCAGACCTGACTCCACTGTGATGAAGGGGTTTGTTGTGATACATCCAGATAATAACCTTGAATAAAGGCAGTGCATGATGGGTGGGCTTTGCAGCTATTAAAGTGGGGGCTCCTGAAGGAAACTGGATGATAACCATCAGGGTTAGGGTCACAGGACTCATCATGAGTCACCCCCATTCCACTTAACCTTTTACCTTCAGCCTGAAAAGTGCCACTGTTCCTACACAAAAACATCGATGGCAAGAGAGAGGTCTCAAAAATGTGTAATATAAATGTCCTGCTAGTGACTTAAATGTGCATTTTGGTACTATGATCCAAATAAAGGTGGAATAAAGACTAAATGTTGTTGTAGATGATTATGATGACATAGTAACTAAATTAATATAAGCTTTGTAAGTGAGGAGAATCATTTTAAATTGTAGGCTATTCTAGATTTTATCAGGAGCCAGGGCAGAGAAGCTCATATAGGTTAAATTAGATTAAAATGACCCCTCTGATGAAGCATTTTTTTCCAACACAAAAAGGAATTTGGCCACATAATTTTCAATGTTTTATAATTAATGCCATAATTCATCAGTTAATAAGGGTTTATAGAGTTTCAAAATCACAATTTGAATTGTGTGCTAATCATCTCTTACAAGAAGGTAGTCTATATAGTTTCAGATAGCTTATGGATTTGAAAGACAACACTTAAGCTTCTTTTGTCGCCAGTAAATTCTGTTTAAGGTAGAAGTTAATGTAAGTGCCCCTTTTCTCACATCTGTACAGACTACACTTTTGATGAAGTCACGACATGTACGGACTGTTGAGTCAGCGGATTCTACTATCAGTTCTGTACAGATAGTATGAAACACAGAGGTGTTACTGACTCTCTTTGATCAGATGAGGAGTGTTTGAGTGGCTGAACTGTGAAACAACACTGCCCCCTGCTGGACATTTTACAACTTCAAAATACTGCTGAACCTTCTTTGATTAGAGTAATGCAAAATCCTTTATTTCAGGTATTCAGGAGATTATGGTGCTCTGAGAAGATGTGCTCAATAAGACAACTTTTCATTTGGATGTGATTGGGGATTTTGTCATTGTTTAAAGATGAAAGATAAAATTACCGTTATGTGTAATCATGAGTACATTTTGAATGACCTTTTATGGCTTGTTATGATCAAGCAGTATACTTGTTGTATTGAGGCATAGGGAGTGAGATGGTCAGGGTTGTGCTAATAAAATGTGTCAGTCATTCAGCCAATCAGAGGTGGAATATGAGTAAGACTTACTTAGTAAGCCACTTACTGGAGACATACGCATTTGTCTTGCACAGTTGATTTTGGTTGGAAATATTGATATATATATACATACAGTTGCAAGAAGTATGTGAACCCTTTGGAATTTCCTAGTTTTCTGCATAAATTGGCCATAAAATGTGTTCTGAACGTCATCTAAGTCACAACAATAGACAAACACAGGCTGCTTAAACTAATACCACACAAACAATTATATGTTTTCATTGAACACAACATGTCAACATTCACAGTGCAGGGTGGAAAAAGTATGTGAACCCTTGGATTTAATAAATGGTTGACCCTCCTTTGGCAGCAATAACCTCAACCAAACGTTTCCTGTAGTTGCAGATCAGACCTGCACAACTGTCAGCAGGAATTTTGGACCATTCCTCTTTACAAAACTTCTTCAGTTCAGCAATATTCTTGGGATGTCTGGTGTGAATCGCTCTCTTGAGGTCATGCCACAGCATATCTATCGGGTTGAGGTTCTGTTGAAGCCATTCTGTTGTTGATTTACTTCTGTGCTTTGGGTCGTCGTCCTGTTGCATCACCCATCTTCTGTTGAGCTTCAATTGGTGGACAGATGGCCTTCAGTTTTCTTGTAAAATGTCTTGATAAACTTGGGGACTAATTTTTCCGTCGATGATAGCAATCTGTCCAGGCCCTGATGCAGCAAAGCAGACCCAAACCATGATCCCCCCTCCACCATACTTCACAGTTGGGATGAGGTTTTGATGTTGGTGTGCTGTGCCTTTTTTTTGTGTGTTCCTTCAAAACAACTCAAGTTTTGTTTCATCTGTCCACAGGATGCTTTGCCAGTAGTGCTGTGGAACATCCAGGTGCTCTTTTGCAAACTTCAAACCTGCAGCAATGTTTTTTTTAGACAGCAGTGGCTTTCTCCATGGTGTCCTCACCATGAACGCCATGTTTAGTGTTTTACGTATCGTAGATTCGTCAACAGAGATGTTAGCATGTGCCAGAGATTTGTGTAAGTCTTTAGCTGACACTCTAGGATTCTTCTTCACCTCATTGAGCATTCTGCGCTGTGCTCTTGCAGTCATCTTTACAGGTCGGCCACTTATAGGGAGTAGCAACAGTGCTGAACTTCCTCCTTTTATAGACAATTTGTCTTACCATGGACTGATGAACATCAAGGCTTTTAGAGATTCTTTTGTAACCCTTTCCAGCTTAATGCAAGTCAACAATTCTTAATCATAAGTCTTCTTAGCACTCTTTTGTGCGAGGCATGGTTCACATCAGGCAATGCTTCTTGAGAATAGAAAACTCAAAACTGAAGTGTGTTTTTTATAGGGCAGGGCAGCTTTAACCAACACCTCCAATCTCGTCTCATTGATTGAACTCCAGGTTGGCTGACTCCTGACTCCAATTAGCTCTTGGAGAAGTCATTAGCCTAGGGGTTCACATACTTTTTCCACCCTGCACTGTGAATGTTTACATGTTGTGTTCAACAAAAACATGAAAACATATAATTGTTTGTGTGATATTAGTTTAAGCAGAGTGTGTTTGTTTATTGTTGAGACTTAGATGAAGATCAGAACGCTTGATCAATTACTATCAAAACTAAGTTTCATCTGCTATGACACATTTTCCAGATGTCAAACTCCTGCCCTCACTTTACCCAAACAGACACCCGTCTACCAATGAGAGCTCAGTATGTTTGGGTGAAGTCACGTCTGTTCCTCCATCGGCTTCAGGCAGTTAGAGAGCAATTTACAGGCCGTGAACTAATGGAAATAACTTATTGATGCCAGGGGAAGATTGATCAACTCTCTACTTCTCTCATTCTTCCCTGGAGGGAAAACTTACGAGGAGATATTTAAAGCTTTATTATGTGCTTAGGGAATGAAGTGAAAATAGCATTTCCTCATGTGTGAGCTGCTGCATTTCACAGGCTCAGGAAGGCTTCTTTGGGTTTGTCATGTTTACCTACCTAAACAAACAACGCTGCCCAAAAAAATGTCAAGACATAACAAGAAAGACTCAATAAAATAAAATAGATGTAATTGTTTTGATCTATCATCAGTGACAGGAAGAGGAGAACGACTGGCATCCATTTGCTCACAGTGTTGAAGCGTAGCTGCAGAGTCTGTCAGGGTACTTATACAGCGTTTGGTGGAATCATTAGGTGAGAGGTAAACAGAATAAATCCAGTGGAAAATGAATATTTTCCACCCTTTTTCATTGTGGTATTCACTGTGGCACAGCTCTGCCTTTGGGGATGAAAACCAGAGTGTTAGGTGTTTAATTTTATTGATATATGAGCAAAGTTAGTAAGAAATAACTCAAACTCCTGTGGGGGGGGGGGGGGGGGGGGGTTAAAGCTGGTTAGGACAATTTTAAAATACATATTTGTGCCTCTCAATGAGATACAAAAGGAAACAAGACCATACCTACAAAGACTTATTATGTCAATTTTAAATGGCTTAAACCACTGCCATGGGTTAGGTGATATAGACTTGGGGATTGTCAGCATGCTGTGAAAGTAGCCTTTTTTTCCACAGCAAAGAATTGAGTTGAGTGGATAATTTGACTGTTATGAAAAAACAAAGAACAGGATGAGCTTTTTTAATCCACTACTTACACATGTACAGGGCAAAATCAGCAAGAGTTTAGAGGTTCTACTTTGACTACAGGGGGCGCCAAATTCGACACAAACCAAAGGTTCTTCACAGGAACTTTAATGATACTTTCTAGGTTCTTTGACTTGAATATTTCAATTTTTGTGCAGAGGGAAATATTGCAGTTCTTCGACACAACATTTATTTTACAGTTGCAACGGCAGCTTTTCACTTTTCAGCCCTATATTAAGGACAAACATACGATAAACTCATAAAATATGATGCTCTGTCAAATATTAAAACACTGTTATTTAGAAAAGTGACTCCTTACAAAAAGTCGTTGTCTTGTCAGGGTCCCTTTTCATGTCAGCAGAATGAGTACTTTTCCTTTAAATTGTTTTAGTGCATTTTGATATTTCAGCATTTAGACTGAAGTAGAACTTTTACATGGAATTATGAAGTATGTATGCTTTAATACCATTTACACAAAGAATCTCAACACTTCATCCACAGCATTAATCAGGTGACTATGCACATGTGTTTGGTTGTAAGATTTTACAACCAAACAGATGTCTGCAGACTGAGGCAGACCTTATACAAAAAAGTGACATAAATATCATATTTGCTACCTACTCATTGCATTACAAAATGTGTCAGTCATTTGTGTCTTTAACACTACAAATGTTTATATTTTAATGTTGTTGTGAAGTAATTCAGGGGAAACAAGGTGCAATGAAGTATAAAAGTAAAACTGAAGTTGTGCCCTGGAGTTGGCTGGAGGCCATTGTCACATCATCTGTTCCATTAACTATGTGTCACAGCAGTTTAAAGGCGGCAAAAGAAGCAACATTAATGACCATGTGTGAAACCCACACCTCACCAGTAGACTATGTTTCCCTGACAGTAAAACAGAGTGTTGTTTACGTCTAACCCAAATACAGATGTACAATGACACATGTAATTAACTTGTCTTTATCCAGAATCTCTTTGTCATATAATAGGTAAATGGTGGTGTTTTGTTTCAGAGATGTTAGAGATGATTCAGCTGTGTCACGCAAACACAGCTGAGTTTTTCCAGTCTGAGTACACCAGGAAGCCGGTGAAGGTGCTGTCTGTCTTTGTGCTGGAGTAAAACCCATTGTACTCCGACAGAGCCATCTGGACCCACACCTGGTCACCAGGGACAAGGTGGAGCAGGGAGCCGCCCGATAGAGACGCCGGTTTGGGCCAGTTGCCGTAGAACTGGAAATAAGAGGCCTCCGTGTGTCCGTTCTTCATCAGGTCAAACTGCAGGCTGGCTCTGTAGACGGTGGCGTGGACGGCAAAGTAGTAAACTCCCGGGACTTTGCAGGTGAATCGTCCCGTCTCTGTGTTGTAGTCGCCCTGTTCGTTCAGCATGATCTTGCTGAAGCGGACCACATCGGCTACAGTTTGGGGTAAATTTTGGCTCTCGGATAGTTTGGCACTGAAGGCTGATTTGGGGGCCACTGCGCACTCTCCCGCCTGGCCCCTATCCCCTTTTTGTCCTGGGTCACCTCTGTCCCCAGTAATTCCTCGAACCCCTGTCTCACCTGGAAAGAGGATACACTTGAGAAACCACCTGCAGGCAGTTAGACATACACAAACAAATACAATACTGCACCTGGGTCTCCCCTGTCCCCTTTTTCTCCCTTCTCCCCTGGAGCGGCATCCCTCCCATCTCTCCCGTCCCTCCCAGGCTGTCCAGGACCGCCGTGACCTCCAGGAGACCCTGGGATACCAGGGAGGCCGGTACACAGGCTGGGAGGGATCTTGTTGTCTTCTAACTGGTTGGACAGATGAACTTGGAGAACAAGGAGGGAGTGCAGCAAGGGCACCAGCCTGAGAGAGGTCATTGCAGTTGGACAGCTGAGCGAGAGAAAACACCTAATTAGTTTAAACTTGCAAAAATAAAGAAAATATAATAATAAAAACATAACAGTTTACATTCAGGATTTTGTGGTAATAATACCAAAGTTTATACTGAACTTGTGAGTAAATGTGTGGTCAAACAAAAGTGCGCCACAATTGCCCCCATAAACATGCTTTTATATCGGACACTATCTTAATTGAATAGAAGAAGGGAGAGCTTGTGTAAATAAATACAGATTGTAGATGTAATCAGAGAAAATAATGTTTTACAACATGATATTGGCACTTCAAGTATTATTTCAATCAAAAAACAGTTGCAAGTTTTAGTCAACGGGGTGCTATAGAATTATTGTAAGGACTATTCTTCCTCTCAGGCAGCCCTGTTATAACATTTGACCATAATTGGTTGAGGATAGGCTGCATGACACATTAGTCTGGGTAATGAAATGTTGGAGTGATGAATCGAGCTTTGCTTGCAATTATTGCCAAAACTGGCATCTCAATTTGGCTGATTAAAAACACAGAAACGTTTATTGGAAGTAATAAAAACCAAACATCCTTATTACTGAGTCGACATATTTCATTGGATGTCACATATCTGCCAAAACTGTCAGGTAATAATGAGCAATTTAGAATGGATGACGTTCTGTGTCCTTTTCAAGTAAAGCAGACCCTTTAAGAAAATCTAACAGCATTAAAACAATTTGAAGACAAGCCTGGACAAACTTTTACTGACTGTAACAACGCCAACGTGGAGCCTTTGTTTATTTTTTGGGTTCATTTTTTGGGTTCAACCAGTGATTCAGCTCTCTCAAATAACGGGTTTAGTGTTATGATGCCACTATACTCTGTTTAGGGAAGACATTTGGTGGGAGCTGATGGAGGGAAAGAAGTGCATTATTATGGAACAAACAGTAAAGATGTGATTCAAACATCCTCTCTTTCTCCTTTAGCATGCATTTCTTCAACTTTCAGTGATCTTTTCTTAAGTACAGGAGGAGAAAAATAAATCAAAATTCTGACATAATGATGAATCATATCCTCAAAGCGAAACTTGGCACTGACGGTCTCTAAACAGGCTTTTCTAATAAAAGTTTGATGACATGCTGAATACTAGACTGCCTGCTCAGAATCCACTCACAATCACAACTTGTGTTTAAGATTCTTGCTCAATTTTTGTTCTCTCTCTCTCTCTCTCTCTCTCTCTCTCTCTCTCTCTCTCTCTCTCTATCTATCTATCT